>NC_138860.1:188299858-188814858 GCF_965194805.1 Balaenoptera borealis
TGGGGTGGGGTGGGGGCTTCTGGAAGCCCGTGGGCGGCCCTATCCGGGTCAACTGCCACCAGGGCCTGGCCTCCGTTGGCAAACGTGTGGTCAGAGGAGAGGTGGCCGGGCACCCTGCCAGGAAAGGCCCTCACCAATGTGACCTCGCTGCCCCTCGCTGTCTCACACCGTCCCACTCTGCCCTACGCTGTCCCTCAAGGTTCCGATGACTCACTCTGTCCTTCCTTGTCTTGCGCTGCCCGTGATGTCCCACACTGTCCCACCCTGTCCCGCGCTGTCCCTCCCACGCAGCGGCCCGCGAGCCTCGTGGTGAGCGCGTGGCTGCAAACGGCAGACGCGCCCCCCCCCCCGAGGCCGGCCCAGCAGAAGCTCCGCTCGCCTCCCCCCGGTGCCCTCGGCCCACCCACGCGGCGGCGGCCCGCGGACAGGGGAAGACAAAACCCTCCCTGGGGCTGGAAACGGTGGAAACCCCGCGCGAGGCGCGGCGCTGCCTTTGGGTCGGGCAGGAACCGCGGCCGAGGCCGGGCGGCCCGCACACTTCAGAGGAAGATTCCCGGGAGGGGGTTCTCGGAGCTGGGCAGCGGCTACCAGGATCCGGCAGAGGGGAGGAGCCCAGACCGTGGCGGCCCAGAAACACGGCCCGCGGGAGACAAAGACTGCTTCCCCGCGGAGCCGCGCGACGACGGCGGACCCCACGCGAGCGCCTCCGGATCCCACGCGAGCGCCTCCGCCGCGATATCGCCCCTTTAAGCGGCTCGCGCCCGGGATTGGCTGCGCGGGGGAGGTGGGGCGGTGAGCGGCGACGTCACGGCCCCGCCCACTCACTATATAGTGAGGCGGCGACGGCGGCCGAGTGCAAGTGGGGAACGCTAGTGGGAGCGGGCGGCCGGCGAGCGGCGAGGCGCCTGCGCGGTGTCCGGGCCCCTGAGCCCGCGGCGCTGAGACAGCCGGGACGGACATGCGCGGGAGGGCGCCGTGGGGCAGCTGCGGCTTCGCTGGGGTAAGGGGCCTGCGGGGTGGGGGGGGCGGCGCCGCGCCCCTCAGGGCTCCGGGCGGCTGCAGACGCGGGGCGGGTCCCCGGGGCGCGGAGAGGGTCGCCCGGCGCGGAGTCTCCCGGGACGGAGGGAGGGGCCGGCCCGGGGCGCCAGGGACGCGGCTCCGGGAGCGGCGAGCCGGGGTCCTGCGTCCGCGGGCTGGCGGCGGCCTCGGGCTCTTTCCTCCTCCCGCCGGGGGCTGCGCTAGTCTGGTCCACACCGCGCGCCCGCAAGCCATGTCCTGGGAGCTGCTGGGGGCTGGGATCGGCGCCGGTGCTGACCCGCGGTTCTTCTGCCTAGTCTCGGCGACGACGGTCATCCCCAGTCGGTGTTCTTAATTCATCCGAGCAGCCCCGCGCCCTCCTCCTCCCCCTGCTCCTCCTCCTCCTCCTCCTCCCAGGAACGTGATTCTGTGCTGTGAAGGTCCTAAATGCTGCCTCAAACGGGAAGGAACTGTAGAATTCTGTGTTCGAAACGAGAACACTTATTGGACATTCATTTGTTGTGTGTGTACGTGTGTGTTTATATGTATATCATAGTCTTATACAAATTAGATGACTCCTTTATCAGGATTGATACTGGATTGGTGCTTGCAAAGTCTTTATTAAGATTTCGTCATTGCTCGAAAGAAACCAGTCTCTTACCTGATAAAAAAATATGAGTAGAGTGTTAGTCATAAACGTAAGTGCAATCAGAATAGAGACTGTAGCTTTAAAAGAGATGTGTTGGTGACTTTAGGTGCACCTGCAACACAGGTAGGGCAGGACTGGTTTCTAGGCAACTGTCGGGGGTGAAGAAAGGTGAGGTTAAAATGCCTTTTTCCCCCCCTTCTGGAGAACAAGTGTTCTACGAAGTTTCAGGCTTTTATAAATCTGTTAAGAATGCAGTGGGGATACGTTTGTTCAGGAGACTGAAGCATCTAAATAAGTTCACCATATCTGGTTTTGCCTTCTTTTTTTAACTGCATTTCTTTCTTTTTCTTTTTCTTTTTTTAAAAATCCTTACTGGAACTATATAGTTGTAAGTGAAGTTTTCCTTAAACAAAGGCATTTTGGTACCCATTTCAGAAAATGACCAAATTTCGCTAAGACCAAAATAAAAGAAGTCGGTTGCTTGTTAACAGGCCGACTATGATTGATTACCAGTATGTCATCAATCAAGCTCTTTTCCAGATATTAGCAAATTTGAAGAGAAATACATATTGGTTTTAGCATGGAGTTCAGACACTGTTTGTCATTGCCTTCACTTCATACAGAAGTTTCCTTTTCAGCTGTGTGTTCTTGTGGACACTTACTGGTAGGTGGGAGAGGTCTGGGAGTAATAATTTATAACCCAACAGATATTAGACTGTAAACTCCTTAAGGGCAGGAACCCTGCCTTGCACAACTTCTGTCTTATGCAGCTTTGCACATAGTTGATGACTGATAAATAATTGCAGGAAAGCATATTTTACATTTTAAAGCTCAGCAGGATAGGACCAGTCACTGATAAAGTTCGGAAAGCAAATCTGTTGTTGTTTTTTTTAATGGCCGTTATGAAATGTCTGAGTTATTCATATTTTTGGCAGATAGGGAAAACCACTGTCGTGATGCACTGGGTTTCCTACTTTCGGTTCACAGTCGATTCTAGTTGCTCTTTCTGTGAGATTTAATTATACTGTAGACTTGAGTTTTTGTGTGAAAATAACTGCTGCTCCTCAGAGGATGAACCAGATAATACTTCCTTTCTGCTAATAGTAATGGTAGCTTTTAAAAGCAAGTCACCTGGGACTTCCCTGGTGGTCCAGTGGATAAGACTCGGCACTCCCAATGCAGGGGACCCGGGTTCGATCCCTGGTCAGGGAACTAGATCCCGCATGCATGCCGCAACTAAGAAGCCCGCATGCTGCAACTAAAGATCCCACGTGCCGCAGCTAAGAGCCGGCACAGCCAAAATAAATTAAAAAGAAAAAAAATCAAGTCACCTAAATTACAGGTGCAATCTAACATGCTTGAAACTGACCTGAATGTCTACATACCATGAGGTTGCTTTCAAAAGGTGACCAGAGGAGGGGAAAGGTGGTACCAGGGGTAATTCCAGGAATTGGAATGTCACAGACTCCCGCCACAGAGAGAGTCTGCTCTTAAGCTAAATGCATTTGTGTGGGTACCTCATCATCAGGATTTCTGTAGCATCCTTTGGTGCTCGTGTTTGGCAATGCGTTATAGAAGCTGATCGGGATAACTCACTAGATAAACGAAATCCAGTTGTGGCATTCTGGCATTATTCGCACAGTATAAACATGCTTTGTAAAGATAGGTAAAACTGGTGAGTTTTGGGGTTCTGAACGTACGTTACTAGCTTAAATACAGAGGTTCGTTTTAAGGTAGGGGGAAGTTAATGTGGGCTTCAGATTTCAGAAAAGAAAAAACGATTCTGCAGTTTGGAGTCCTCGTTGATACTTGAATCCAATTCCTTATACCATAAAATTGGGCAGTATTACCAAAAGGCCGTTGAATGTATTTTTTAAATATGGGGCTCTGGCTACATGACGTAGCCATTTTCAACTCCAAAGTGCTGTGATTCAACAAAAGATTACAGTTTAACAGAGGAAACAGTAGGAAGGTCAGGATGAGAAGACATTGTCCAAAAGCTCTTGTTAAAGACCCCCAGAATATGAAACTCGATGAGTTACAAATTGGGATTTGAAAATACTGTTCCTCTCTGGGCGGAATGCTCTTCTCCTGACTCTTCTCATGGCTGCCTTTTTTTTTCATCCTTTAGATTCAAATTTTAAAAGTCACCTGAGAGAAGCCTTCCCTAGCCACCTGTGTGAATAGGTTCTTCTGCCTCCTTGCCCTCTCCTGCTCCCCGCTCATTCCCTTGGAAGTGACCACAATCTGAAATTGTGTGCTTACCTCTTACCTCTCTCCTCGCTAGACTGAACCTTAGGCAGCACCACCTAGCGTCGTATCTAGTCCAGAATAAGCATCCGATAACTTATTTGTGAAAATAATGAAGCCCTGCCCTCTAAAAACCAGTGAGCCAAATGCATGAGCTGAGTTCAGTCTTCTCTGCGCAGCTGACCAGCGCTTGGGTCCTGTCCTTTGTTTCAGTTTCTCCATCTGTAACCAAGAATGTCAGGAGGAGAAACGTGGCTGTCGCCTGAAATGAAGACGGTCTAGAAAGGAGAGGTGGTGAAAGTGTAGTGGGGAAAATGCTAGATTACAGGGCAGAAGAGCCGCGATGGCCCTTTGCCAACAGGAAGATGCTTAACCTCACTTCATTTCCTCCTCTGCAAAATGGCGACTGTAATCCCTGCCTCCTCTTACAGGGATGCCTTGGGGATCAAGTGAGATAACACGTTAGAAAGTGTTTTGTCATCTGTGGACCGCTTTCCAAATACAAGACATTCTATCATTAAATTCTGGATTTTACAATAGAGCCTGATTATCACGCCCCACAGGGATCCATGCTGGGAGTGGATTAAAAGGAGGCCCCTTGGGTATATGTAGGGACCCCTTTGTACGGGCGGAGACAGACCCGCGTATATCAAATACCATCTTGTAACGGTTATATGATGCTGGGGCATCCACGTGTCACTGAAGGTTGACGGTTTCAAAGAACTGTTTGAAGTGGTCACAGAATATCAGACTGATAACCTTAACCCACCCTTTCCAGAGGATACATAGGACAGACCTGCAAGTAATAACTTGTACAGGAGAATTTGGGGGAGTTGAAGTAAAATAGGAACTTTCATAGGCTGAAGGTTGCCCAAGAAAAAACCATTACCAGGCAGCGAAGCCCCAGGACGGTCTGTCTGAGCCACCCTGAAACCTTGAGCATCGTAGTGGGTCAGATCTTCCCCCGGTTTAATTAAGAGCTTGGAGAGCCGTGTGGTGTGTGGGAAGAGCCTGGCTCAAGTCTGGGCCCCAAGTTCCTGAGCTGTGCACTTCCGGCTCCTCGGCTGTAAAGGAGGGTGGTAATAGGCACCCACCTCCCAGGGTTGTGGAGAGGATTAAATTAGTTAATACACAGAAAGCACTTGGAACAAAGCCTGTCAGATAAGTGTCCAGTGAACTAGTTATTATCCTTACTGGGTTTCTGTTCACTGTAACAATCTCGCATTACCCACTGGGTGACTTAAACGCTCATTAATTAAATTTGAAGTTTTAAAGACTCGCTTCCTATCATTAGACTATTGTGCTCACTGCCATTAAAATTTGAATAGAAATCGTGTATCTTTTACAATTAGAAATCTACCGTGTGTATGTTTAAAAGGAATAATATTCTTCCGCCCGGTGTGTCTTTGTGTTCTGCTGGTGCTATAGTGCTCTGTAGGAAAAGGACAAAGGACAAAAGAATCCATTCCTGCTGTGGGGCGTTTCTGCTCTGTCACCAAAGCCGCGTAGGAGACTGAGGGAATCCAGAGGCTGTCGGTGACCATGGTAGTTGAAGGAATACGTTTTCTGTCGGCTTGCCATTTCTTAAAAGACTTAGCTGGAGAATATTCTGAATTATTTCAGAACTTAGGTCACCTAGCTTTGACTGCGACAGTGTGAAGATAAAACATTTTCCTGGTTGCCTTGGTTTTTACCACCTACAAGTGGGCCATTATGGGCCAGGTGCAGGGCTGCAGGAGGACAAAACGTCCATCCCCACCGAACTGGGCTACACGCACATCTTCACTGAAACCACTGAGTTTAGTTACGTGTTACTAACTTGATATAACACACTTTTAAATCATCTGGGCATTGAACGCAGAGGCTGTTGATGCTTCCGCAGTAGCAGGGCACGGAGAAGGGCACTCCTACCTACCTTGCTGCCCTTCTCCCTTCCCCTAGATCGTGCCTATTAAAGTGAAATCCGAGAAAAACCCTGAATTAGGGCCTGTGATTTTTGAAGAATCTTCTGCTTTTAGTGAATCAGCTCAGGCCACACAACACTATAGCGATCATAAACACTGAATGTGTTAGGGGAATGTCAAATAAGTAAGTTTTCTCCTTTTATTAACGGAAATTAAAATCCTGTAAAAGAGCTAAACTGAACCTTCAGTGCAGATCGCTTGGCCACCAGTGCTTTAGACACTAATCACAGTAAAAATAGTGAGGTTTGGTTTTGTTTTGTTTTCTTTTTCATTTTCCCAAAGGTGATTATTTTAGGCATCTTCAAAATGAAAGATGAGTTGGTTTATTTGGGGAGGGTCTGAAATCATGGTATTTGTCATGGTCTTAAGTCAGTTTCTTTTCACAGATTTTGGCTGTGAATATAGTTACCTTCTATCTCCCTGGGTATGGAAATAGGTAGGTAGGTAATTGTTAAATGCAGCTGAGAAGACCATTTATCACCCTGAATAAACAGAAATCAGGTTCTTAAACCAGATTGAAAGAAGGAAATTACGTCACACTTTTAAATAAGGAAGCACTGGGCAGAACTGGATGAGTTGTGTGACAAAAATGTGCCCCTCCCCCTCTTGTGGATTGCCTCTGAGATTTATTAATGAGATCTGTGGCCAGGTAAGCCTATCTAGGTTATTGTCTGAAGGTAGCCTGGTTTTTAAAGAACAGTCTCAGAGGCTATCCTCAAGCAAAAGGCATGTGATTTCACCTATTGGATAAAGAATGTGCAATGTGCTTTTGGGTGTAACCCTTTTTTTTTTTTTTTTTAAGGAAAATGACCTTAAATTTAGCAATAAAAACACGGGAGGTGCGTTACAATCCAGAAGAGAGGAGAAGGTGAAATTCAGTGTTTCTAGAAAGCATCCACTGATTGCTTTAAGTAGACACTTAGTACCAGATGCCAGTTGGGAAAGTTACATTGTTAACCATTTAAGGTTCTAATTTTTTTACCCAGTCTCAAACTGTCCCCTTTGGATTTTGGAAATGAATTTATTGAAAATTCCTTGCTGGCTACCTGCCATAGACTTGTTCTGTTATAATTGGGCAGCGTCAGCAAATGTGAAGTTTATCCCTTACAAACCTGTGTTTTTCCCCTTCTTCACTGGTTTGTATTATAAATTACATGACTCTTTCATGTAATTACTTTTTTAAAAATGAGATGAATATTTTCTCAAAATCCACTTACTAAGTATGTGTCAGAAATGAATGAGGTCAGGATCTGCTGGGGCGGTGGGAGTGCTGTCCCAGAAAGTTAGGCTGATAGAAGGGGACCAGGGGCACAGAATAACCCGAGCCCTGGAGATCCTCCTCTGGCTTCTCCCAAGGGAGCGGGTTCCTGGAGAGGGTGGCCCTGAAGCCTAAATTGATTCCTAACATCGACTGGGGAAAGGAGAGGCAAGAGCTTGAGAAAGGTAGATGGGGGCCTCGTTGGGAAGGCCTTCAGTGCCAGACCGAGCAGCTTTCACTGAGAAGCCTTTGAAGACTTTGACGATGTCAGAGTAGTGGGAGATGAGGGACGGCGATCTGGTGTGCAGGGTGGGTGGGGGGCTTTCAGACCCGAGGCAGATCGGGACGGAAGGAAGATAGATTTGAGAAACGGCGTAGAAATAAGCTGTGGACCTTGGCGATTGAATGTACATCTGCTGTAACTCAGGTTAAAAATGGTGCCTTTCGGAGACCTGTGATCTGCTTAGACTGTGAACTGGTTTGGGAAGGGGGAGGGGATGTGCAGTGGGTGACAGGAGGCTTTTGGTTAGTAAAGTTGGAGATGCCAGGGGACCATCCGACTGGAAAGGTGATCACCAGACAATAGGAAATGCAAGGTGGAGGCTTGTGCCTGGGCTGGACGCCTGGGCTGGACTCGGGATTCGGGAAGCTGTCAACGTAGAGTTGAAGCCCTAGAGGGGGGTCAGAACTCCAGGCAGGGCCGGGTTGTAAGGAGAGAAAATAAAGGGACAGCCTCGAGAAACAGATGGTTTTAGGGGTTTTGTTTTGTTTTGTTTTGTTTTACTTGAATTAAAAAAACAAAAGTGATGTTAACAGGAGAAAGTAGTTCACACCTGGGATGGGTATTTAACAGCATTTTTGACACAAAGGCTAAAAATTAGTTCATGTATTTTAGAAAAGTTACTATGCCCAAGGTTATCGAGACCCTGGTCTATACCAGGCTGAGTGGATTCACATTAGCTGTCGTATGTTTGCATTTCATCACACAATGCCATCTTGGACTTATAGATCCTGGTTTTCCCACGCAGGTATCTTTTCGCAGCCGTTTTCCTAATGAATCATAAGGTAGAGCTAGTTTTACAGTTATAAGGGAACAAACTTCGAGACACGGCAGCATCAGTTAAATTTCACTTGAGCGCCGTGTTTCTTTTTGACTCGAGGTTGACCAAATTGATTGACTTTCTTTTCTTTTTTTTTTTTTTTTACAGAGGAGTATACATATTGAATACTTCCAGAGTTTTGAGAGAGGCATAAAATAATTCCAGGTGGTTGAGTTTACAACCTGAGGAACACACTTTAAAAGTTTGCTTCCAGACCCCCTGCAGGTTCCCCTTTTTGAGTCTACAGTTGGGAGTTATTTTCCAGAAGAAGAGAGCACACAGTGACACTGCCCTGGGAGCTCCCCGTGCGAGCCAGTGGGAAGTTTGGACAGTTTCATAACATGGCCCATTCACAATTCCCCATTGAAATGTAGAGGCAGGTCACCTTCGATGAATGCACAAAGACACTATTGTGGTCACAAGCGAGCTGCCTCAGTGAACACAATTCTTTTTATACTAAAAAAAAAAAAAAAAAATTTTTTTTTTTTTCTTAAGAAAGCTTAACAAGGAGGTGATGGAAACAATGACCGAAAAATAACTTTTTCTAGAACGTGTACATAATGTTAAGGGACCACTGAAATGGAAGTCCAGAATTCCGGGGCCATTTCAGCAGAGGCGATGGTTACACAATCACCCTGTTGAAAGCGAAGATTTAGATGGCATTCGGAGGCCGACCCACAGTAATTACTGGTAGTTCTTGCTGGCCTGCAGACAGGTGAGGGCTGGGCCTCCACCATCCCCTGCAGCACTTTCCTGTAATCTGGATGGGCGATCTTCAAACGTGTGCTTTCAAACCAGTCAGATACCATATTCTTCTTCCTATCTGGCCTTTCAATTTTCTATCGCCACAGATACTGTCCCTGCCGTCCTGCCAGGGCTCGCAGATTGCTCAGAAACAGCACCCTAGACCACCGGGCAGGGACAGAGAGGGCGTGTCTAGCAATTTTTTGCTAAAGATTGTATCTTAAATTTTTCTTAGAGCTTAACTGCATTCAGGGGAAGTAAAAACACATTTGCTTTGTTCCTGATCTTAAAAACCAACCCTCAGAAACAACAAAAAAAAGACCTCCCAATAACTTAGATTTCTGAAATGATGGGGTTTTTTTTCCCCCCTCTTCTTAATCACATATCTTTAGAGACCGATGAAAGAAAGATACTGCTTGACTATTAGAAATAATATTTTAAACCTGTTGAAATCTCTGCCTAGTATATGAAAACAGCTGACTTTGGGAGAGTAAAAAGCTGAGAAGGGCTGATCGGGCCCCGTCCTCCTTTGTCACTGAAACATTGCTGTCTGCATTCCTTTTTACGTGAAAAAAAATGAATCATAAACATTTGCAGAGTGTTTTTTTAGACCCTTAGCTTTAAAAAAAACAAAAAATAAATCCTATGCCTTACATATTGTATACATTCACTTGATGCTGACAATACTAATAGTTAGATGGCATTGTACAAACATCTATTCAACAGACGTTCACTTACTGAGCACCTGCTAACACCTGTTCAGGTGGTGAAATTAATGATTGGGGCGCAGCCTCTTTCCTGAGCTCACAGTCTTGTAGGGGGTGACGGATTTGACCCTGAAACAAAACTCTGACCTGCGTGCCCCTCCCCCAGCACAGCACCCATCTCACTCGTCTTGTGTCACCCACAGTCCTCAGCACGGCGCCCAGCTCTCTCGGTTTGTGTGAAAATACTTGCCAAGAGAATGAGAAAGCGTTAGAAAGTGTATGTACACATCGCACAGGGGGTCAATGTAACACAGAGACTTGACAAGTGACATCCTCACCTTATTCTAAGCAAACATGCATGTCTGAAGACAGGGCAGACCTGGATGCTAATAACCGATGCACCTCGGTAATGAATACAGAAAATGGGGACTGGGGACGCCAGACACATCTGACAAGGGGGCGGAGGGGTCTGAAGGTGAGGAACTGCTGGGCTAAGAAAGCTGTAATCCATGCCTCGCAGCTAGGCAGGACAGACATAAATTACTAGGCATTTCACAGGGGAGAATGTGGAGAATGCAGTCTTCAGTTTGCCTCTAAAAGGGAGGAGGACGCCATCCAGGCCTCTGCCGAAGCAGGTCATCCTGCAGAACTTGATTTCCACAGGAGAGTGGAAATGAGTATCTTCATATGTAACGATTTCTTTATTCTCGCAAAAGTAATAACTGGAGAATTTGTCTTCCCGGGGCCCACCCCGAAATACAGAATCCAAGTGAATGCTGGGCTTGTGGGGTTGGTTATCAGGGGCCGAGTGTAGACTCTCCTGCTTCATCAAAGCGTTGGGTCTTAGAGAATATTAGTGCTGCAGATTCGAGCACAGTAATTTCTGAAATTACTTGTGTAGCTCGGGGGTCGGGGTGGGATGAGCTCCACTCTCAACACAGCCACACTCTGGAAGGTCGGCGTGTGTGCTCTGGCGGGTGAGGCCGCTGTGTTGTGCAGCTCTCAGCGCGCAGGAGCTCTGCCTCCGCTGGCGACAGACTGTATCCCCCAGACTGAATCCCGTTGGCTGAAAGCATCTCACATCCTGGATTAGTACATACCCCCGCCCCCCAAAAAAGACTTATCATGTCTACATTTCCGTACCCTCGTGAAAAGTAAGAGCTAGGTAACATAAAAATGGAAGAACTGAGTGGCAGTCGGTCATGGAACGTTTCTATTCCACAGCCCCCGAACTTCTCTCACCGTGGCGAGTTCCGCGTGTTTCGGGATTGTTCCCTTTACTCTCTCCTCTGTGTCCCCTCTAGGGAATGAAAACCACTGGCTGACCACACATCCCTCCCTGGGCTTCACGAGTTTGAAGACTTCCCAGAATAAGGCACAATGTCCATGGCCGGAGTCGCTGCTCAGGAGATCAGAGTCCCGTTAAAAACTGGGTTTCTTCACAATGGCCAAGCCCTGGGGAGCCTGAAGGCCTGCTGGGGGGGCCGCGGCGAGTTTGAGAAGTAAGTGCAGGACGTGGGGCCGCTGGAGCCTGAGTGTGCGACGTCCGAGTGAGGGCGGGGACGCGACTGCTGCCTGTTTGACACCAAGGTGTCCGTCCTTTCCTTTCAGCGGCTTTTTGAACATCGACCCCATAACCATGGCCTACAGTCTGAACTCGACGGCGCAGGAGCACCTAACATCCATAGGTACGTGTCCTGAAAGCCCAGGCGCCCCTGGCACTTGGGGAGGAGGGTGGTGGCAGCCCCTGCCGTGAGCTTGGCCTCCAGCGTTATTTTCTAAATGAGGGAACGACCTGAGCCGTTTCCGACAGGAGCCGGACCCCTAGTGGTGACAGATTCTGAAGCTAAGCGTGTTCTTAGCCGCCTTTGCACCGCAGCCTGAGTCGCTGGGTCTCCCTGTGGAGGTGTGAGCTTCTAAAGGCATCCCAGCGATGAGACGTAATCACTTTTAGGAACCTCGGACAGGATCTCTCTTCTTCCTGACGAGCCTCGAATGCTCGTTTGAAAGTGACAAAGCGGTATAAGTGTTGACAAAAACTTAGAAGAGTGTGTGTGTTAGTCCTTCTAACGTGAACCTGGCGCTCCTTAGATTTTTGCCCAGGGCTGCTTGTCCCATCGCAGGCGCGTCTCTGGCTCGCGGTATCGCGAGGGGCCGGGTGAGGCTTCGTCCTGTCTCAGGGCCGCCCTGCATGTGCTGTGTGGCCCACCTCCCAAAGGGCCAGGTTGGCGCAGGCTGGCACTCGCGTAACGTACACGCTGCTCGCCTTCTGTGGATTCTGCACACGTCACAGAACCTGTCTGGGGCGTGTGGGCATGTGCCGCGCACACGTCCGAGGCAGATAGAAGAGATCATTGGTTCTCTGAACCAGATCGGGTGCGTTCCCCACCTCCGGGCAGACCCGGCGCCCGCGGCGCTTGCCTGGGTGTGCTCGGCGTTCCAGCGGCTGGGTGTTTGGCCAGGAGCGACCCGGCAGAAGGTGGCAGGAGCGCGGGCAGCTGAGGGCGAGCACGATCGGTCTTGGGTAACCTCTCGGGTTCCTTCCAGGGCGCGCTTCCAGGTCGGCTCCGATGAATGGGAGCCACTTTCCAGAGCACGGCCCCTCCGCCAAGTCCCGCCTGCCCCCCCTCATCATCCCCCCGAGTGAAGGCTGGGGGCAGCAGGAGGACCGGGTGGCGTGTGGGTTGAAGAAGCTGGCAGTGAACGGGGTCTGTGCCTCCACGCCCCCGCTCACCCCCATCAAGACGCCCCCGCCCCTCTTCCCTGGCGTGGCTCCCTGCGAGCGGGGCTCCAGGCCCCTGCCGCCGCTGCCCATCTCCGAGGACCTCTCCCTGGACGAGACGGACTGCGAGGTCGAGTTCCTGACCAGCTCGGACACGGACTTCCTTCTAGAAGACTGCGCGCTCTCCGACTTCAGACCCGACGGCCCCGGCAGACGCAGCTTCCGAGGGTGCGGACAGATCAACTACGCGTATTTCGACACCCCGGCCGTCTCGGCCGCGGATCTCAGCCAGGCGCACGACCAGGCTGCCGGGGGGACGAGCGCCAACCCCCCTCCGTCCCAGGCCCACCGGAGACTGAGGAGGTCTCACTCAGGCCCCGCAGGGTCCTTTAACAAGCCGGCCATCAGGATCTCCAGCTACGTGCACAGGGCTTCTCCCAACTCCGACGACGACAAGCCCGAGGTGCCCCCCCGGGTCCCCATCCCTCCCCGGCCGGCCAAGCCGGACTACAGAAGGTGGTCGGCCGAAGTCACTTCCAGCACCTACAGCGACGAGGACAGGCCCCCCAAAGTCCCGCCGAGAGAACCCTTGTCCCGGAGTAACTCCCGCACCCCGAGCCCCAAAAGTCTCCCGTCTTACCTCAACGGGGTCATGCCCCCCACGCAGAGCTTTGCCCCCGACCCCAAGTACGTGAGCAGCAAAGCCCTGCAGAGACAGCACAGCGAGGGGGCCGCCGGTCAGGCCCCCTGCATACTGCCCATCGTTGAAAACGGGAAGAAGGTGAGCTCAACGCATTATTACCTGCTCCCCGAGAGGCCGCCCTACCTGGACAAATATGAAAAGTTTTTTAGGGAAGCAGAAGAGACACACGCGAGCACCCCCATCCAGCCCCTCCCTGCCGATGGCGGTGTCTTTTCGGCCCCAGAAAAGCTGGACTCGAAACCAAGAGTGGATCTGGCAGGCCACGCGAAGCGCAGACATTTCTCCTACGTGGTTTCCCCTTAGACCCTGGGTCCTGGCTCAGCAGAGGTGCCGCAGCAGCCAGCGGTTCTCCTGCCGTTCTCCAGCCTGATGGCGGTTCACAGGAAGACGGCGCAGGTCGCAGGGTCAGAGACTCGAACTGTGTGTCTTGAAGAGAAGGCTTTAGAGGGTCGTGAGGTGCTGCCGCACTGAGCATCCCTGACCGTGCCAGCGGCGGAGAGAAGTCTGCTCAAGTCTGTGATTTAAAGATGTGATGAGGGAAGGAAGGATGGGGACATTTCTGTACGTGCGCACGTTACGCACCCGTACCTACACTTGTGGTAAAATCGTAGATCCTAGTTGCAAGTTAACCAAGTAGTTGCTATCTTAGAGTAATATATATTTAGAATGATAAAAACTAAAGCTGGAGGATGGCTCCTGATAGACTGAAAACTGAGCAAATGGAAGAGAATACAGAATACAGTATCGTTTAGATCAAAATCATTAAAAAAACACACACACAAAAAACCAACTATTTCTGCTTACTAAGTTTGAGGATTTCTGGCTCTGAGGCCTGTTCTGTTTTGCCTCATTCATTTTTGCAACAGTTTTTCCATGGAGGGCAGGCCATTCGTTCTTTCCGTGACTTAACCTGCCTCGTTCAAGTCATCCCAAGAGCTAAATCCTTTAGGTCTTGCTTTCTGGTCTGTTGAGGGGAGGGATGGCCACATATTTGGTACTGTATTCTCACCTGTCCATGTCTCACATCTTGAAAAATGGGAAGGTAACAGAATTAGTCAATCATTTTTCCTTACCATTCCTGCTGTATTCTACACCCCCCCCCCCAACCCCCGAAACACAGGGCGCTCGGGGGAAAACAAACTAAACTCTTCGCCAGTGCTGAGGATGTCAGTTGAAGCAATAATGAAACAGCAATGCGCTTGAGAGGATCTGTGTGGGGACGTGTGTCGTGGTTTTTTTGTTTGTTTGTTTCTTGTTTTTTTGTCTTGGGTTTTTTCCCTCCCCTTTTTTAGACTGTATAAATAAACGAATACAACACAAGCTGGCCTTGTGTTGCTGGTTCCTCTTCAGTATTTCCTGGGGATTGTTTGCTTTTTAAGTAAAACACTTCTGACCAACAGCCCAGTATGTCTTAAGAGCAGAGGTCACCTCAGCACCTGCTGTGGAAACTCTCACAGTCCGCTGCTCCGCTCGGATTCGCTGAGACACAGAGCTCACGTTCCCATTTTCACAAGCTTCGCTGTATTTATCTTGTGTAGAGCCGCACAAAGGAGATGGTGCTCAGTAACAGAAGTACCTTACTGCGATGTTCTTCATATTAAACAAGCTGTTTACAGTTTAAACTGCTGAGTGATGTTATTTGAGCTATTTAAAGCTTATATTTTAGTATGAACTAAATGAAGGTTAAAACATGCTTTAGAAAAATGCACTGATTTCTGCATTTATGTGTACAGTATTGGACAAAGGATTTTATTCATTTCTGTTGCATTATTTTGAATATTGTCTTTTCATTTTAATAAAGTTATAATACTTATTTATGACACCGTTAATAATGTTTCTTGCCTACACTCTTATAAAATTTTGTGTCTCGAGTAATATGACAACATGACCATTTTTAAGCACAAGGGAAGATTTTTAAGCAGTCTAACATAGGCTTGAAATTTACCACCATTCCCTAAAATGACAAACGATTTAAGCAATGTACATTTAAGTAGTATACAGACAGTGAAAACGAGCTGTTTGTATTTACCTATAACAATTAAGAAGGTGCGTCTGAATTGATGCTGGTTTGTTGCTGTGGAAACAGATTCCTTCTGGGGAGGGGCGTCCCCATCAAGGGAGCTGTAGCAGGAAGGAGCCGGCTCTGACGTGGACCTGATGTGACGCATTCTGAGTTTGAGGACTAGGTCTGGATTGCCCTGGGCCCTTGGGGAGGCTCTGCTTCTTGCTTGACGCAAGGCCACCAAAGGAAGCCCAGCCTGCCCTGGCCTCTCATTGAGTCACAGATTTGGGAGGCGGGAGGAGGCTGGGATACTGTCGGGGAGGGTGCCTGTCTGGTGTCGCCGGGCCCTTTGCCTGTTCTCCTCCCTTTCCTCTCCCTGTGGCTGAAATCCAGCTGCCTGCCGTCCCCCGCCCCCGCCCTCGACACTCCCCAGCTTCCTGGGTGACGGCAAAGCTCTCCATGACCTTAACTGCACCCCTGCCTGTGCTTGGTTCCTTCCAGAGTAAAGAGTGAGGACTCGAAAATGGAAGATCTGGGCTGAAAGTCCAACTCCGGCTCTTTCTAATGATGTGTTGGGCAGATTCTTCGAAATCTCTGTATCTCAGTTTTCTCATTGGTAAAACTGGGGGAGAGGGTGACAGCTACGATAGGGAATTATCTGTGACAACTGCCTATAAACCAGTAGCTGGTACACAGTGAGGGCCCGGTCTGTGAACTGATTTTATGATTCTCTGTCGCTCATCCTCACCCCATAAGTTGGGCGTTATTTCTGGCAATTGACAGATGAAGAAATGGGTTTGAGGAGTTCCTTCAGCAGACGTTTGTTGAATAACTACCAAATGCTAGATAGGGCCTCAGAAAACACACCCAGGCCCTTATGGAATTTGAAGCAGTACCTAGTGACCATTTGTGATAAACGCTGGAAAGTAATGAACAGTGGTGGTGACGGAATGACAAAGCGGCCCCCACCTCTCTGAGGTGATGAGATCTGAAAGGATGGAATCTGAGCCCAAGGAGGCAGAGTGAGCTGGGAGGGTCAGTAGACGGGACCGCAAGGCTGGAGGGAAGCTGGGCATCTGCCAGGGGCCGGAAGTTACCCAGCGAGAGGCACAACGGGAAAGGGTAGCGGATGCCACTCAAAGGTCTAAGCAGGGGATGGATGGGATGGGATGTGTTTTAAGAAGACCAGTGGCTGTTGGATGCAGAACGGATTGGAAATGGGGAGACTTCAGGACAGAGGCTGTCGGAACTGAGATCCGCGTGTCCGGCGGTGGAGACGGAGAAACACTGGCGTGGAAGATACTTGGAGGTAGAAATAGCAGGTGGTGATCTCAGGTGGGAGGCAGACCCAGTGTGTGGCCCGGGCCACTGTGCCTGTCCCCCAGCTTCTGGGGGCTCCTCATCACGGCACTGACACTGCACCATCTGCAGCTCGTATTTGTTGCCTCTTTCTCCCCCTCCACTGCCTTTTCTTTGTACTGTGGTCAAGAACATCTTTAATTCATTGCGTATTTGCTTCCCTCTCACCTTCATGTTGTTCCTTGATTTTTTTTTTGGGGGGGGGGGAAACTCCTTTATTTATTTATTTATTTATTTATTTATGTATTTATGTATTTATTTATTTATTTATGGCTGTGTTGGGTCTTCGTTTCTGTGCGAGGGCTTTCTCTAGTTGCGGCGAGCAGGGGCCACTCTTCATCGCGGTGCGTGGGCCTCTCACTATCGCGGCCTCTCTTGTTGCGGAGCACAGGCTCCAGACGCACAGGCTCAGTAGTTGTGGCTCATGGGCCCAGTTGCTCCGCGGCATGTGGGATCCTCCCAGACCAGGGCTCAAACCCGTGTCCCTTGCATTGGCAGGCAGATTCTCAACCACTGTGCCACCAGGGAAGCCGTTCCTTGATTTTGCAAGACTATTATCTTTTCCTATTTCTTCCTGGCCAGTGCCACTATGACCAGAATGCTATCCATAACACCACTTGCCAACTCAGTCCTTGGCCAACACACAGAGCAGATGGAATTCTAAGCGCTCCCCTGGCCTAGGGCAGCCCTGGGCCTGCCCTCTTAGTGTTGATAAGACCGTTATGGGCGAGGAGACAGCCGGCTCTTAGCTGCCACTGAATGCACTGTTGAGTCCTCACTTAAAGACAGGTCTTACCTAGTTAACAAAGCTCTGGCCTAAAGTCAGGAAGTGCGGGCTCATCTCAACCTCCCACGTCCTCCGGGAAGGATTCCCTGAGCTTCCCTTCCCCGTCAGTGGGAGACCACAGCAGAGCAGGGCCCAGCCCTACGCAAACAGAAGGAATTTATTATTAAGGACCGTTTCATGGCAGAAAGCAGAAGCTAAGTTCAAGAGGACTCCTTTGTTAAGTCAACCCAAAATCTGGATAGTATTAAATTCCAAGTCTCTCTAGGCTGCAATAATCAAGTATGCATTGCCAATCTTACTAAATTCCACATTCTAATGGAAGTTTAATCTTGTTTATGCGTTGCTTATTTCTCTTTAGGTCTCAAGGGATGTCTTAACTGTGTTATGAAAAGATCTTGTAAAAGGATGTTTCTTCAATGCTAGGGGCCCTAGTCAAAACAACAGAGCCATAGATTTTTCTAGAGCAATTCATAGTCAGAGAAAAGAGAACTACATCCGCCTACTGGTTTAAGAATCAAAATATATATTAAGCTATTCTCTATTTTAGTTCTTTTTTTAAATTTTTTATTTATTTTATTTTTTGACTGTACTGCACGGCTTGCGGGATCTTAGTTCCCCAACTAGGGATTGAAACCCGTGTCCCCTGCAGTGGAAACACGGAGTCTTAACCACTGGACCGCCAGGGAAGTCCCTCTATTTTAGTTCTTAATTTCATCACATAATTTATTATATTAGGGTATATGGAGACATTTTCTTAAGAATAAGCTCCTAGCATGGTTATTTCATACATAGCTTTGTTTTTCTTTGTTTTGTTTTGTTTTTTTACTTTTCGTTTTGAGATTAATTATAGATTCAAAAGTTTCAAAAACAGTACAGAGAGGTCCCCTGTACCCATTACCCAGATTTCCCCAATGATAACATATAATCATAGTCCAAAATCAAAACCAGGAAATTGCCATTGCCACAACACATATATATACAGTATTTTATTTAGCAATAGTTACTATCAAAATGGACTTAGGGCCTACTTTTTAAAATAATTAACTTAGAAATTCATTTCAGCATTCTGTTAGGCATTTTGTGAAAAGCTAATAAAACTTTAAAAATATGTTGCCATGTAAAAATTTCTACATTATGGTAATGGCAACTGAGAAGATAAAACTGACTCATGTTGGTTTTGACCTGCCAAGATTTTCCACAAGATTAATTTGCATTAGCTCTAGTAAAGATATTACTTCAAACTTTGAGGATTCTTGAAGGATTTTTCCTTTAAAGGCCTTCAGATAGACAGATTGAGTTTCCACACCTTTGAATCTGAATCGTGTAACAAACCAGGGGGCAAACTGTGAATTTCCAATCCAGTACTAAAGCTTGGGAATGGGGGGCATGGTGGTGGTATGGATTCTTGATTTTAAGAAAATAAGCTTAGGTCAAACTAAGACACTCAGAGACTGGTTTGCTTTGCAGACTAGACCATTTGACAAACGTTCTGACCCTTTTCCTCTCCACATTTGAATCATACACCTTTTAAGAGAAGTTTTGGGGTTTTATTTGGAAAGTAGAGAGAGAATAGGGCAGAAGGTTCAAGTGCATCCGAAGTCAGCTAGCCTCTCCTTGTACTAAGCGAAACAATGTAACTGAAGCATGTCTAATGCAATCTGAGGGTGTGAATTTTCATGCTTGCTTTTCACTTGAATGTATCAAACTTCAAGATACTTCTACCTAAGCAGCCCAGATCTGTTACTAAAGCATGTTTAGACAGGCGTACCTCGGCTTTCACGTGATCTGCCCAGAATTCAGTGGCAAAGGTAGGTATAGTGTTTATGTTTTCCAGCACCTGCAGAAATGCTTTCACATCAGAGCAGCCCTTGACGGCCCTTTGCTTCTCAGGCCCACGGCCACCTGGCAGGGCCGCAGGTGGGGTTTGGGATGGAGAGGGGGCTGGAGATGGTTGGGAAGGTTTTCCCTGCCTAGAAAGAGAACTGCTGGCAGGCCACTGGGCTTACACGTGCCTCCCCTATGCCGTCATCCTTCACCCTGTGATCCCATAAAATGGACCGGAACCCAAAGCAAGCCCACCTGTAGCAAGTTCTCGAAAACAGCATCCATGATGGCATGTAAATCTTCTCTTCCTCCCTCTCCCAACCAAAGTAAAAGGGGGGACCGAGGGGTTATAACCAAGGGACTGGTCCTTGGGAACGTACGAGCATTTGTCATCTTGAACTCTGTGCCCCGATGGGAAAAGGCAGCACCTTCATTCCTTGGAAATAACTTTGGATCCATGTCAAATAAACATCTTAATCACACGCTTCTTGCGTGTTTCTTCATTTCGCAGTTATGAGGGATTAGCCCAGCGCCTCCCCTGGGACTGCGTGACTTTTGTACACTCCCCTCTTGTGTAAGGCAGGATGAGTCTCTCTGTCTGGCCTGAGCCCTGAGTGGCCCTGGGCTCAGCACACAGGAAGCTGTATTTCGCCTGGGCCAGCTCCTCGGCTGTGCTGGGGTTCTTGCAGGCACTAGTGTCCTGTACACAGTTTTCTACCTAGTAACCGATCACAGCTCTTGGCTAAGCAGAAGCCGGGTCCGGATCCCGAGGTCCAGGGAGGCCTGGGAGCCCGGCTCAGCGCACCCACAGCAGCCCACACGCATGATAAGACTTGTCTGCGTATCGTCCCGGCCCGAGAGGCTCTAATGACACGTCTGGGGCTCGCAGGAGCCCAGGTGGCCCGGCTCACACGATCCCAGAACTGTGAAGATAGCGCGGGCACAGTTCTCACTGCCTGGGCAGCCGGGTCGGGGAGGCTCCTCCGAGCCCCGTGCGTCATTTCAATACGAATTATGACACCCGCCTTCCAAAGACAACAGTCCTTGTAACCAGGCAGCTCTTCTCCAAGCACCGCCACAATTTTATCCTCCCATCAAGCTTTCAGGCTCTACCTTTCTGGTCTTTCCAGCTCAACTTTCCACCTGCCCCCTAACTGGCACAGCAGAAAACTGCTGGGCATCGCGGCAGAGTCAGTGCAAAAAGGCACAATATCGGGTCCCCAAGCAGCCGTGTTGCCCCCACTCAAGGTAGCTTTGGCCTGAGAGGTGGCTCGTGGGATGCCACTTTGACTGATTGAACCTGTTCCTGCATTTCCTTGACCCTGTTAACAGTCACCAGTTATCAGAAACGTGCCCTTTGCCAGGGACTGTCCTGGGCACACAGAGATCTTGCGTGAAGCTATCAGCATCTGCCTTACAACCAAGCGACCTGGTTCAAAAGAAAAGACACTTGGGACTTCCCTGACGGTCCAGTGGTTGGGACTCCGAGCTTCCACTGCGGGGGGCGCGGGTTCGATCCCTGGTTGGGGAACTAGGATCCCGCATGTCACGTGGTGTGGCCAAAGAAAAGAAAAAAGACACTTGTACGGAGCCGCGCGAGAAAGTCACTGTCACTGGGACCAAAATCTTGATTTGGCACACGTCAGCGGCTTATTGAGGAAAGAAAGCTGTGCCACGGGAGCAGGTAACACAACAGGTGTTCATCCTGTCATCAGTCAGCTGTGTGGGAGGATTTTGTGGACAGCAGCCAGAAATCTGTTTTTGTTTTTGTTTTCGAGGCTAGTTTTTTTTTTTTCTTCTTCCAAGCTTACTGGATGCTGAATCAGTTCAATTTTTCCTTTTGCAGGAATCCACACACTTTAACAGTAATAGATTGGCACTTATTTGGTTACTGATAAGGATCTTATAAAGAAATTGATTTACCAAACTGAAATTGTCATTTTTTATAGTTGATTTAGATGTGGTACATATATACAATGGAATATTAGCCATTAAAAAGAACAAAATAATGCCATTTGCCGCAACGTGGATGGACTTAGAGATTATCATACTGAGTGAAGTAAGTCAGACAGACTAAGACAGATCATATGATATCACTTATATGTGGAATCTAAAAAAAAGGCTACAAATGAACTTATCTACAAAACAGAAATAGAGTTACAGATGTAGAAAATAAATTTATGGTTACCGGTGGGTAAGAGGGGGAGGGATAAATTGGAAGATTGGGATTGACACAGATACACTACTATGTATAAAATAGATAATAAGAACCTCCAGTATAGCACAGGGAACTCTACTCAATAGTCTGTAATGACCTATATGGGAAAAGAATCTAAAAAAGAGTGGATATATGTATACATATAACTGATTCACTTTGCTGTACGCTTGAAATCCTCATTTTCTTTTTTTTTTTTTAAATTTATTTATTTTTGGCTGCATTGGGTCTTCGTTGATGCGCGCAGGCCTTCTCTAGTTGCGGCGAGCGGGGGCTACTCTTTGTTGCGGGCTTCTCATTGCAGTGGCTTCTCTTGTTGCAGAGCACGGGTTCTAGGCACGCGGGCTTTAGTAGTTGTGGCACTCGGGCTTCAGTAGTTGTGGCTCGCGGGCTTTAGAGCGCAGGCTCAGTAGTTGTGTTGCGCGGGTTTCGTTGCTCTGCAGCATGTGGGATCTTCCCGGACCAGGGCTCGAACCCATGTGCCCTGCATTGACAGGTGGATTCTTAACCACTGCACCCCCAGGGAAGCCCCAAATCCTCATTTTCAATGTTTTCCTCTAAAACCTGGAGTATCAGTCTATAGACATCTTCTATTCATGTCTTTTTCTTTTTCTTAAATCGTATTCTTAATGGTTCTATGTATTCAGTAATCCTAAAAAGACAGCTTTCTGGATACAGAGTTTTCTCTGAACAGCCTTACAGGCAAAAAGAGGTGTTACCGTCCCACCCAGCGTGCATTATAATTCTGTCGTTGCTTAATCCCCACCCAAATGCCCATTTCCAGCTATACAAACTCATATTATTCTTTCTGAATCATACATACATGCCACACCCTGAGTTGCACATAAAACTTTGCCGTGTTATTTCTACATCACTGTGTCCTGACGCAAGCTGTGGCTGACTTAGAAGCCCGTGTATATTTTTCTGGACTCATTTATCACCTCACTTCCCCGTAACTGGTTCTAGGTGGGAATTTCATGGAAAGGTTTTCTTCTGAAATTCTATAGCCTAATGTTGAGGATATGTTTACAACCCCTCTCCCGGTTGCAAATCCTGATGCCAGCAGGTCTTTCTCCTTTAAGTTTGAACCTCAACCAGGACAAGCGACACTGTATTATTTGGAGGGGTGCAGAGCCCCTACCCTGTGGTCCATAACCAGGAATGTGATGCAGGCGAGTTGTGGGGATCCATCCGTGGCCCAACGCAGGTGAACCTCCTGCCTCCCTGGTAAACATATCCTGGAGTCCCCTGAAGTCAAGAATAAACCTGGGACCTCCCTGGCGGTCCAGTGGTGAGGACTTTGCGCTCCCACTGCTGTGGGCCCGGGTTCAGTCCCTGGTTGGGGAACTAAGATCCCGCAAGCCACACGGAGAGGCACCCCCCCACCAGAAAAAAAAAAAAAACAAAAAAAAACTTGTAAGTAAAAACCCAAAATGTCTATTGGCATACCGGACTGTTTCAGGAATTCATGAAAGATACAGAGCAGATAGGTGTGGTTTGATGGAGAAATAGGATCAAAGGAAAAGGAAGGCTAAAATATTCACAGGCAGTGACTTCTGTGAAAGCAGTTCCAAGAGTTCTGAGAAAGTTCCGTGTTTATGGAAATGGAACAGGAAGCAGCCCTGGGGCAGTAGTCAGGGTGATTATCTGGGGAACCACTTTCGGAGTATCCGCTGGCCAGCGGCTCCCACTCCCTTCCCTGTACTAAACATGCCAGTGAGTGTCTGCCTCCAGGCTAGAGCGTTAGTGTCCAAGAGACAGGCAAGGCCCCAGGCAGCAGGAAGTCTCCAGGTGGGATGGCAAGCCCTTCCCGATGAAGAGGACCCAGCCCCACTGCACACCCTGTCCAGAAACATGGACGCTCCTCTTCCAAGCGCATGTGATGAGAGCCTGGATCCACAGACAGCAGAACTGGGGGTTTTCAAACACAAATAGGAGCATAAGATTAAAAAAATCACCAAACATTTGAAAACCAATGAATGTCAAGAAGAGCACAAAACTCTATAAACAGAGACCAGCACCCATGCAAAGATTTCACAAAGTAAACAGATGTGAAAATAATCCCCAGAGATCTGACACAATATTACAAGACACAAAAACAAGGTATTATGGGAAAAGTCCGAGGAACAGAAAATGTAAAGAAAAGTAAAGAGGCATTTAGAATCTGAGGAGACAGGAATAGAGAGTGGCATGAAAGAAATAATTAAAACATAATGGAAGAAAATTTCCCAGATCTGAAGAAGATACAGGTCTTCACATGGAAAGGGCCCTCGGGTGACAAAATGATTTACTTGGAAATAAGACACACCCTTACACATTTCCCAAAACTTCAGAATACCAAGAGAAAAACAAAAACAAAAAACAACACCCTTTCCAAGGAAAACAGGCAGAAAATTGCCCTCAAAGAAGTAAGAATTATATGAGCCCCAGCAACATAGGATGCTGGCGGAAAATGGAGCAATATGATCAAGGTTCTAAGAAAAAACGACTTTGAACCCAGAGTCCTTTACTCAGCCAAATTAGCATTCACGTGAAAGGTCACAGTGAAATATTTGGGGCATATAAACCTCAGGAAGTCTGTCACTCTCAGATTTGCTCCCTGAAGGAATTTCTCAAGGATTGCAACATAGCAAGACACAAAGAATGCAAGAAGGGGGTAGCTGTGGTATCCAATGGGCAGTGGCAAACAGAGCAGCCATTACAGCTTATAGTGAAGTTTAAATAGTTTTTATGCATAGCTAAAAAATGAATAATAATAGAGAACTAAGATCCTGGATTAATTCAAGGAAAAGGAGAATGAGAAGGGAAGTGAAAACAGACTCAGGTTTTTGTCTTTTTGGAGGAGAGGATAGAATTGATTAATTCTGGATATTATTGAATACTATTAGTGTACATTAAAAATCTAGAGGAGGGACTTCCCTGGTGGTCCAGTGGGTAAGACTCTGTGCTCGCAATGCAGGGGGCCCGGGTTTGATCCCTGGTCGGGGAACTAGATCCCGCACGCATGCCGCAACTAAGAAGTCTGCATTCCACAACTAAAAGATCCTGCGTGCTGCAACTAAGACCCGGCACAGCCTAAATAAATAAATAAATAAATAAATAAATAAATAAATAAGAAGTGCCAGGGTCCCTGGGAAACCATTAAAAATGAAGCTGTAAAATATAGACAGTGGCATGGGAATTTAAAAAAAAAAAAAATCTAGAGGATAGGAGACGATTTCTGAAGTACGTTCCCGCTTCTCCGTTCTTTGCCCACTGAATAAAGCTCGTGCTGTTCCAGTCTCAAAAGAAGAAAAATCTAGAGGGTAAGTTCCACCTCAGGTAATAGCACAGAAGCTATTGACAGTTAGAAACTCGGGAAAAACATAAAAAACAACTATGTGAAGGCACAGTGCCCTAGACGGAAGGAATCTAGGGGTGGTCCACCTCATCGTACAGGGCTGAAAAGACAGAAGCTGGATTTAAGGACTGCCAGAGTAGCTGGGAATTGAGGGAGGGCAGATCCTGAAAGGAGGAAGCCCCCAGATCTGTGTACAAACACCCCTTCAATCCTTGGCTGACTGCTGAACCAGGCATGTATGGGTCACGCCTCCAAGGAGCCCAGCTGAAAGTGACAAGTGGAGAGGCAGAGGACTGAGCGGAGATTTCAGCAGCTGCCCGACCGCAGACTCAGAGTTTGGAATTCAAGTCCACCCTAGTTTGAGGTGTTTGGTAAACCCCTTGGGCTTTCTACTAAAACCCCAGAAAGGCCATGTTTTAGAAGTGAGGCCCACATCCCAGACTGAGGGCAAAACTGAAATAAACATACCCTCACAAAGCCTAGAACTAAGCTGCCACAGGACCAAGGTTATCTGCCAGTAATTTAACTGCCTTCTAGAACAAAGTTCATCACTTTTCAGAGGAAGTTGACAGAAACTATGTATCTGTCATAATGTATCACCCATAATGTTCAGCGTACAATCAGAATTTATGAGACACGCAAAGAAGCAGGAGACTGCATCCCATAATCAAGAGAAAAAAGCAGTCAGTAGAAGCAGACCCACAGAAAAGCCAGACACTAGAATTAGTGAAGACTCAAAAATAATTATTATAAATACGTTAAAGATTTGACAGGAGGGGCTTCCCTGGTGGCGCAGTGGTTGAGAGTCTGCCTGCCAATGCAGGGGACACGGGTTCGAGCCCTGGTCTGGGAAGATCCCACATGCCGCGGAGCAACTGGGCCCGTGAGCCACAACTACTGAGCCTGTGCGTCTGGAGCCTGTGCTCCACAACAAGAGAGGCCGCGATAGTGAGAGGCCCGCGCACCACAATGAAAAGTGGCCCCCGCTTGCCACAACTAGAGAAAGCCCTCACACAGAAACAAAGACCCAACACAGCCATAAAGAAAGAAACTCTTTCAAAAAAAAAAAAAAAGATTTGACAGGAAAAGATGGATATAATGGGTGAAGGTATAGGGACGACTTTTTAGGAGCAATATAGAAACACTAAAAAAGAGCCAAATGGAAATCTTCACCTGAAAAATGCTATATCTGAAAAAAAAAATTTTAGGAGATTGAAAGCAGATTGGATACTGCAAAAGAAAGGATCATAATGTGAACATAAAAACAGATAAGTAGAAGGTATTCAAACTACAGCACAAAAAGAAAATCGATTGGAAAATTGTCCCAAGTGGGATGGTAGAAATTGGATGTACACCTTCTAAAACACTTGAAGAAAAAGAAAATGAAACTTTAAGAGAATGATCAATCCAAGAAATGGTAAGAGGAGAAATTTAATATGAAAAATCATGGTAAAAAGCAAACATAAAATAAGATAGCAAGAGTAAGTCAAAACATTTCAGTAATCACAAAAGGGGTATGAATTAAATTCCCATTTACACTCTTTGGCAGAAATTGCAGCAATATCTTTTTAGATCCGTCTCCTAGAGTAATGGAAATAAAAACAAAAATAAACAAATGGGACCTAATTAAACTTGAGCTTTTCCACAGCAAAGGAAACCATAAATAAAACAAAAAGATAACCTATAGAATGGGAGAAAATATTTGCAAATGATGCACCAACAAGGGATTAATTTCCAAAATATACAAAGAGCTCATACAGCTCAATACCAAAAAACCAAACAACCCAATCAAAAAATGGGCAGAAGACCTAAACAGACATTTCTCCAAAGAAATCACACAGATAACCAACAGGTACATGAAAAAATGCTCAACATCACTAATTATTAGAGAAATGCAAATCAAAACCACAATGAGGTGTCACCTCACTCTGGTCAGAATGGCCATCATCAAAAAGTCTACAAATAATAAATGCTGGAAAAGGTGTAGAGAAAAAGGAGCCCTCTTGCACTGTTGGTGGGAATGTAAATTGGTACAGCCACTATGGAGAACAGTATGGAGGTTTCTTAAAAAACTAAAAATAGAGCTACCATATGATTCTGCAATTCCACTCCTGGGCATATATCTGAAGAAAACTACAATTAGAAAAAATACATGCACCCCAAAGTTCATTGCAGCACTATTTACAATAGCCAAGACACGGAAGCAATTTAAATGTCCATTGACAGATGACAGATGAATGGATAAAGAAGATGTGAGATACATATACACACACACACACACACACATACATACATACACACAATGGAATATTATTCAGCCATAAAAAAGATTGAAATAGTGCCATTTGCAGCAACATGGATAGACGTAGAGATCATCACACTAAATGAAGTAAGCCAGACAAAGACAAATATATCGCTTATATGTGGAATCTAAAAAAAAAAAAAAAAAGATACAAATGAACTTATTTACAAAACAGAAATAGACCCACAGACATAGAAAACAAATGTATGGTTATCAAAGGGGAAAGGGGAGGAGAGATAAATTAGGAGGTTGGGATTAACATATACACACTACTATATATAAAATAGATAGCCAACAAGGACAGGGAACTATACCCAATATTTTGTAATAACCTATAAGAGAAAAGAATCTGAAAAAGAATATATATGTATGTATATACATATGTATATATGTATGTATAACTGAATCACTGTGCTGTACACCTGAAACTAACAGGACATTGTAAATCAACTATACTTCAATAAAATAAAATTTATGTAAACAACAACAAAAACGATGGTGACATTAAAAAAACAGAGACTTTCAGATTAACAACAACCAAATTGATATGTTATTCGCAGAAGACACACGTAAAAAGAAAGTTATATATTAGTTGGAACTGCTTTTGAATACAAATAACAGAAACACCAACTACAGTGGCTAACAAAGTGGGTTTATTTTTCTTGTAGAAGTCTGGAAGTATGTGGCTGCTGGTGTTGGTTTGTCAGTGTAGGGCTGGTATCTCAGCAATTCTCTTGGCCTTTTCTTCATGGTCACAGAATGGCTGCCAAGGCTTCAGGCATTACATCCACATTGAAAGCAGGAAGGGGAGAAAAACAACACTGGTCACATGGCTTCCTCTTTCAGGAAAAGCAAAAACCTTCCCAGAGTTCTCAACAGACTTCTGCTGGTGTTTCAGTAATCAAAACTGTTGTCAGCTGGCAAGAGAGGAGGTCACCCCAGCTTACTTAGTAAAGGCAGACAAGAGATAAGGGATTTCGAAATGAATGTTCCGTAGCCAGTGAATAGTGTCTCACACAGGTTCAAAATACAGGGATGGAAAAGATACACTAGGCAAAGGCTGACAAAAGGGTAACAAGAACTGAGAGGCTGCAGAGTGGTGAGAAGCTACCCAGTAGCTCTGAGCAGGTCGTGATCAACGGACTCAGCACGCTTTTCAACTCCTGTATTGTAGAGGCTGGAACATAAAAGCCTAAGTTCTGATGCTCTTTTGCAGCTAGACTCTAGACGTGAATTAGGTTCTCCCAACTGCATGGACCTGCATGAGATTTGGTAGCTGGAAGTGAGGCCGAGACTGTCGTTCTGCTGGCAACCAAGGTCATGGAGAGGAGTGTAAAAGATGGGCAGTGGCCAGACTCAGTATTTCAGGGTTTTATCAGCAGCTCTGTGGGTAGATATGGTCATTATGGTAACAGCTGCGGCAGCAGTGGCCTCCTAACCCTGGCTTCCTTATGCCTGAATCAAAACTACAGTGATGTGGTCTTCAACTCAGTAGTTCCATGGGAGGTTTCCTGATTTACCACACCTCCAGTTTTTCCAGTGATTTTATAAGCACCTAATTCCCTGTGTTAAACCCCTTTCTGCTTAAAATACACTGAGTGGTTTCTATTTCCTGCACTGAACTCTGAAACTGGTAACACACACAACCACTCAGGTCTTAGAATGATAGGGCCCCTCAGGTGACTTTCAGAAGTAGTGTAAACCCTCTCTGCAAAGAACTCAAACTCAGTCTGAACCTCAAAGAATCCTATAGAATTAACAATAAAATAAAGGAAAATGAACACTTCCCAAGCAAAAACCACAAAACATACAGGGAAACAAAGCAACATAAACAAAAACAGCAGGAACCACAGACAGCAGAGACAGAACTGCAAAGACTTTGGATTTGAGAATTATCAGACACACACTGCTACATTTAAAACAGATAACCAACGAGGACCTACTGTATAGCACAGGGAACTCTGCTCAATACTCTGTAACAACCTAAGTGGGAAAAGAATTTGAAAAAGAATAGTTACATATATATATGTAACTGAATCACTTTGCTGTACTCCTGAAAGTAACACAACATTGTTAACCAACTATACTCCAATATAAAATTAAAATTAAAAAAAAAATAAAAAACATGTATGTTTGGTATATTTAAGTAAATAAACATGTGCATAGAACAAATAGATTTGAAAAAGAATAAAACATTTTAAAGTAAAATTAATATGTAACAATTAAAATTAATAATTCAAAGGACATGTCAGCCACCAGGTTGGACACAGCTGAGAATTAATGAACTAAATGACAGATCCGAAGAAATTTATACAGAATGCAGTACCAAAAGACAAAAAGATGGAAAAAGAGAGGTCAAGAGATATGAAACATATAATAAAAGGAGGTAAATTACATTATCTGGAAGGAGAGACAAGAGGGAATGAGGAAGAAGCAATATTTGAAAAGATAATGGATGAGAATTTGCCAGAATTGTTGAAATATACCAAGGCTCAAATCCAGAAATTCTAATAAATCCCAGCAGATTAAAAGGAAAGAAGGAAGGAAGGAAGGAAGGAAATAAATCCACAAATCATGGATTTGCAGTGCAAAACACCAGAGGAAAGGAAAAGTTTTAGAAGCAGCCAAAGCAGGAGAAAAAAAAAAATCACCTACAAAGGAATAACAATTAGATGACTAAATTCTCAACTGCAACAATGGGAGTCAGAAGAAAAATGCTAGTTAAAAGAAAACATTGTTGGGGACCTCCCTGGTGGTCTAGTGGTTGACTCCGCACTTCCACTGCAGGGGGCACGGGTTCAATCCCTGGTCCGGGAACTAAGATCCCGTGTGCCTCGTGGTGCAGCCAAAGAAAACACTGTTGGGCCAGATTTTTAAAAAAATAATTCTTCTCTATGCTATTCACAAGAGGTGCTTCCAAAACATAAGGACACTAAAAATTTGAAAATATAGAAAAAGGTAAACCACAAAGTAGTGGCCAAGGGAAAGCTGAAATAGCTTATTAAACATCAGACAAAGTAGATATTAAAGCAAAAAGCAATAAAGAGGACTACTACACAGTGATTTTTTAAAAATTCAGTTCACCAGGAGGAGATAACAATTCTGAACTTAAATGCATCTAATAATATAGCCTCAAGATATATAAAGCAAATATTTACACATCTATGAGAAGAAACTGACAAAGCCACCATTACAGTGGGAAAGTTGAACACACTTCTCTTAGTAACTGACATATCAAGCACATAAGAAATAGGTAAGGACAGAGAAGATTTGACTAGCACAGTTAACACACTTGATTTAATGAATATATAAACACTGCACCCAGCAATTAAAGAATAGATTTTTTTATTGAAGTATAGTTGATTTACAATGTTTCAGCTGTACAGCAAAGTTATTAAGAATATATGTATATATATTCTTTTTCAGATTCTTTCCCAAGAGTAGACATTTTTAAACTAAACTTTTAACTGAATGAGAACATAAATAGAGAAGAGTACACAGATCAAAAATATATAACTCAACGATTTCTCGCAAAGTGGACACACTGCAGATCCAGGACTTGGATTAAATCAGGAAATGGAAGCTTACAGCACCCCAGAACCCCCTTTCTTGCTGCTCTGCCTCACCCCCAGTCACAATCCATGCTATAGGTAACCACCATCCTGACTTCCAACACTACAGATTAATTTTGCCCCTTTTTACTTTATATAAATGGAATCATATAGTAGTACTCTTTTGTATCTCTTTTGCTCAATATTATGTTTGTGAGATTTAAGCATGTAGAAATGTCTTCTTTGTTTTTCCATTATATGAATAAACCACAAGATGTTTATCCCTTGTTTCACGGGTGGACATTTAGATAGTTTCCTCCTCACAGCTAACACAAATGATGCTGAGATGAACATTCTTGGACACGTCTTTTGATGATCATGTGTACACGTTTCTGCTGAGCAGGTTGAGCTTATGTTTAGTTATTATGCAGATACTGCCAAAAAATTTTCCCAAACGGTTGTAGCAATTTGTATTCCCACCAGCAGCACGTGAGCGTTCCAGGTGCTCCCCCATCATCCATGCTCAGTATTACCCTACTTTCTTCATCTTAGCCATTCTGATGGGCGTGAGAAGACCCATTCTTCTCCATCACACATGAAATATTTACAAAACTGACCAAATGGTGAGGTTCAACAAAGTTCAAAAGACTGTTACCCTACAGACCAGGCTCTCTGACCACGTTACAATTAAGTTAGAAATCAGTAGCAAAAATATAGCTAGATAAATTGAAAAAAAGATGCATGCACTCGGAAATAAATCAGAACCAAATGTTAACACAAACTGACATCAATATATATATTAAAAAAAAAAAAGTAGAGCCTTGAATGTTTATAATAGAAAAGAAGAATATCTCAAAATTAAGGAGCCAAGCATCCAAGTTTAGAGGTTGAAAAGTCTGGAAAGAGTAAGAAATTTCTGAAAAGTAGGGAATGAGGAAGAAGCAATATTTGAAAAGATAATGGATGAGAATTTGCCAGAATTGTTGAAATATACCAAGGCTCAAATCCAGAAATTCTAATAAATCCCAGCAGATTAAAAGGAAAGAACGAAGGAAGGAAGGAAATAAATCCACAAATCATGGATTTGCAGTGCAAAACACCAGAGGAAAGGAAAAGTTTTAGAAGCAGCCAAAGCAGAAGAAAAAAAAATCACCTACAAAGGAATAACAATTAGATGACTAAATTCTCAACTGCAACAATGGGAGTCAGAAGAAAAATGCTAGTTAAAAGAAAACATTGTTGGGGACCTCCCTGGTGGTCTAGTGGTTGACTCCACACTTCCACTGCAGGGGGTGAGGGTTCAATCCCTGGTCCGGGAACTAAGATCCCGCGTGCCTCGTGGTGCAGCCAAAAAAAAACACTGTTGGGCCAGAATAGAAAGTATTATCAAAGCCAAAAGTTGATTCTTTGAAAAGACTAATTAAATAGACAAATCCCTTGCATGATTATTAATCAAAGAAAATAAAAGGAGAAAGCACAAATGAACAATAGTAAGAATGAAAAGAGGGACACGATTCCAGGTGGTTGCCAAGATTAAAAACATTCTAAGAGATTATAAACCAGTTTATGCCAATAAATTTGAAAACTTAGGTAATGAAGATAAAGTCCTAGACAAATACAACTTACCAAAACTATCTCAGGAAGATAAAAGAACCTGACTAATCCTATTGCCTGCAAAGAATTTGAATGGTGGTTCCTCAAGCAGTTAAACATAGAATTACTGAACCCATAGAAAACCCAAGCAATTCCATGCTCTAAAATGGTTAATATTATGTTATATGAATTTCAGCTCAGTTAAAACAGAAATCTCAGCACAAAGAAAACACTGGGTCTAGATTGATTTAGAGGGAAATTTCATCAAACATTCAAAGAATATATAATTTTAATCCTTCACAAATGATTCTATAGAAAAGAAAAAAATGGGGGTGGGGGGCAGATATTCCCCAACTCAAATTATGACCTTAGCACAAGCTTGATACCAAAATTGTACAAGAAAGGAAACTTCCAGTTCAACCTTACACGTGAGATCCAAAAAAAATCCTATAATAAACTTACCAAACAGAATCTGGTAAAGCATAAAAAAGATAAAACATGATGACTAAGTTGGGTTTATCTCAGGCATGCAAGAGATTAGTAGATTAGAAAATCTACTAATACAATTCACCACATTAACAGATTACAGGACAAAAACCTTTAATGATCTCAACTGCTGTGGGAAAAGCATTTAATAAATTTCAACATCCATTCATGACACAAATTTAGCACACAAAGAATGGAAGTGTATTTCCTTACCTAATAAAGAATATGATGACGGCAGGCAGACTAATGCTCCCACCCACCACCTCCCCTCCCCTAAAGATGTCCCTGTTCTAATCTCCAGAACCTATAGGTTACCATTGATGGCAAAAGAGACTCTGAAGATATGATTAAGGCTCAGGACCTCAAAATGGGAGATAATTCTGGGTTATCCCGGTGGGCCCAAACCAGTCATAGTGGAGAAACTTTGCTGGCTGCAGTCAGTCAGAGAGGGCCATGTGACCACAGAAGAACAGTCAGAGATGCTGTGCTGCTGGCTTTGAGGATGGAGGACGGGGCCGTGAGCCTAGGGCTGCAGGGGGCCTCTAGAAGCTGGAAAAGGCAAAGAGATAGATTCTCCTCTAGCGTCTCCAGAAGGAAATGCACACTGGCCCACACCTTGATTTTAGCCCAGTGAGACCAGTGTCAGAGGTCTGACCTTCAGAACTGTAAGATAATATACTTGTGTTGTTAAACCACTAAAATTGTGGTAATTTGTTACAACGATAGAAACCTAATAACAACATAACAACAACAAAAGAACTCTACAGTAAATGTTCTATTTCATTCCCTTTAAAATCCAGTACCACCTAAGATGGCTATTGTGATCACCTGAATTTAGAATTTTACTAAATTCAGATCCTAACCAGGATAGAATGGCAAGATAAAGCCAAACATCTAAGGACTGGAAAGAGAGAAATAAATTGTCATTCTTTGCTGATGATGTGAATGTCTACATAAAAAATTCTGTATAATTTATAGCTAATTATTTATAGCTAGTTATATTAGAATAAGAGAGTTTAAAAACCTGAGTACATGATCAATATATAAAAGTATCTGCATTTCTATATACCAGCAACAATCTGAAAACATTTTTCATTTACATATCAGAAGAAAGAAAGGAAAAAAGAGAGAGAAGGAGGAAAAAGAAGAAGGGGGGAGGGGGAGAAGGAGGAGAAGGAAGAAGAAGGAGGGGAGGAGGAAGGGAAGGGAGAAAGATTTAAAGAATCTAACAAAAGATGCGCAAGCTCGTGATAGAGAGATCAGAAAAGTTTATTAAAGACATATTAAAGAAGACGCAAAAGGGTAGAGAGTATACTCTGTTCTTAGTTAAGAAGGGTCAACATCAGAAAGACGTCAACTTTCCCTAAATTGCTCTACAAATTCAATGCAATCCCAATCAAAAAATCCCAACAGTATGTTTTGTGAGACGTGATAAGCTGATTCTAACATTTATCTGGAAGAGCCAAGGCTACGAATTGCCAAGGTACTTCTGAAGAAGTTGGGAGAATTACCTCCACCAGGTAAAGAAATTAGCCTGCGTGGTACTGATGCAGATACAGATCAATAGATTGATGAAACAGAATAGAACCCCTAAACAAAGATAGACGCTATGGAAATGTGAGTTAGGACAGAACTAGAATTGCAGATTAGTGGGGAAAAGGTGGACCATTCACCAACTGGTGCTGGGACAACTAATTAACCACTTGGAACAAAGAGAAATCAGACCCGTACCTCACACATTCACAAAGTTAATTCCAGATGGCTTAAAGGCTTACAGGTGGAATGCAAAACTGTAAAAAAATTTAGTAGACAATACAAGTGGACATCTTTACAATCTTGAGATAGAAAAGAATTTAGCACAAACTATAAAGACAAACATTGAGATTCTACTATATTAAAATTAAGAATTTCTGTTTATCAGCTATGCCATAAATAATGAAAAGGTTACTCAGCCATAAAAAAAAGAATGAAATAATGCCATTTGCAGCAACATGGATGGACCTAGAGATCATCACACCAAGTGAAGTAAGTCAGAGAAAGACAAATATCATATGATTTCACTTATATGTGGAAACTAAAAAATGATACAAATGAACTTATCTACAAAACAGAAATAGACTCACAGGCATAGAAAACAATCTTATGGTTACCAAAGGGGGAGTTTGAGATTAACAGATACAAACTACTATATATAAAATAGATAAACAACTAGGACCTACTATATAGCACAGGGAACTATATTCAGTATCTTGTAATAACCTATAAAGGAAAAGAAACTGATATATATAACTGAATCACTTTGCTGTATGCCTGAAGCTAACAGAACATTGTAAACCAACTATATACTTCATTAAAAAAAAAATCTTAAAAAAAAAAACAAGTGAAAAGGCAAGCCACAATCCAGAAGATATTTGCAAAACAAATAAATAACAGGGTTTTTTTTTTTCTTCTTTATTTAAACTAAAATCAAAAGCAGTTCACTCATTTCTCCCCATTTCTTCTCATATAAATGATAGTGATTAATATTCAGAATGTATAAAAAATTCCTACAAATCAAAAAGAAAAAGACGAAAACCCAGCAGGAAAATGAGCAAAAGAGAGTCATTACACAGAAGAAACCATAAGAAAAATGCTTCCTGAGTTACCAGGAAAATACAAATTAAAGCCTCAAGGAGATACTATTTCACACCCACCAAATTGGCAATAACTTAAGAGTTAGACAATAGCTAATGGTGACAGGATATGAAGCAACAGTCATTCTTATTCACCGCTCGTGGAGAATAAATTGCCAGAACTGTTTGGGAAGTGGTTTAGTGTTTCCTAGTGCAAGACTTCTTAACCTGGGGTATGTGGTTAGAATTCAGGGGTGGGGGTGGGGGGTCTGTGTACTCGAATGGGAAAAAAAGTATGTCTGTGTTGTCACTAATCTCTAACTGAAACTTGCTATTTCCTTCTATTAGGAACCAAACCTTTGTGTTACTAGTACTGTACCTGTGACTTGTACCAACCAAGAGAATACAGATTTTGTGTATCACATTGAATTTGTTGCAGATATCTCAAAATACCGTTTATGCTCACCACAACTTCAAAATTATGGTCGTTGTTAGACCGATGGCTAAATATGACCATTTAATGGTAGGAGGACATGTATTGCTTTATCACAAATTTGTATTTTTAACATTTTGAAAACTATATTCCAATACGATTGGTTTCCCTTGTAATCCAATGTATTTTATGTATTTTAAAATGTTATTCTAAGAAGTCATCCAAGACTTCACTACTGTACCAAAGGGGTCCATGAAACAAAAAAGCAAATACTAAAATAAGTGGTCCTTAACAAAGTGTCTACCCTGGAGAAACTCTTGCCCATATGCATCTGGAGATACGAGCAAAACGCTGGGAGACTGGAAAGGGCCCAAATGCTCATTCATCAGCAATACAATGGATAAATTGTGGAATGCAGTATAATTAAATTTTTTTAAAAGTGCTTGAAGACTCGGGTGGCACTGAGCTAGATGTCTCATGGACTAATGACATAGTATTATCCACAATCCGGAGAGGCAATTTACTCTGTCGTAAGTAGGCTGAGCGTCCCGTCATTCTTGGATGATGGAAGGAGAAGCATAACCAAGTATTAAAAAAGAGGGTGAGTTCATTCCTGCTTGCAAACTTGTCCATTATTCTTGCATTGATTCGCTGCTTAAGGTAAACCGAGGGGATGGTCTAAGGCTCTAAGGCATGACTATCAGTTTCTGCATCATCCTTTACCTGCCTCTCACCTGGCAAGTTATCCTTAACAAGACTGCCACCTTATCTCCCTACATCCCCAGGGCTAGTCATTCAGCAAGGCTAATGGAGAGAAGACTGCTTTTTGTGTAACTGACCACACATCACGTTGGGGGCCTGAGGCTCAAGGCAGGTGGGCCCCAAGACCTCCTCACAACGGGCCGGAGTTGGGTAGGGGCTGGAGGGACAAGTCCTCAGCACGGAGGAATTCAGGACTGACACCGGCTACATTCCATGTGTCTTTTAAAACAAAGCACAACTCGCTCTTCAGTAAACTCTGTGAAATATTATTCTCCCCTTGAACAAAGAAATCTGAGCCAAACACACCTTTACGGCATACTCACTTTTGCTTGGCTTTTAAGAAAACCTCTCAGGCAAAGCTGTGACATCGACTGAGGCCCAGCGTCCCGATACTGGTGGCTCTCTTGCAAGGCGGTGCCTGGGATGCCGTCACCGCCAACCCAAGGTCTGTGTCTGCACATGGCTCCTCTGTTACCCACAACTTTTTTTTCTTTTTTCTTTTTTAAGACAATGAACTTTCCACTCTAATGTTATTTTTAAGCCAAGGAAAAATCTCCAAGAGCAGGCTGAATTCAAAAACAAAACAACAACAAAAATTTTTTTAAAGAGAGAACCCGAGAATGTGATCACATGCAGAATTGAAAAAGCAAAATAGAGCAGCTGAGTTGTGAGGCCCGGAGCGGGGATCGCATCTGATCTGACGATGGATAGCAGCTGGCCCAGGACTTGGGGAACCTGAAACAGCCCCTGAGGGCTGCAGGAAGCAAAGACGGTGATGCTGATGGCGATGGTGATAATGATGGTGATGGCAATCTTGCCGCAGGGCCTGGCCTCGTGAGAGCCCTGGCCCTCTGGCCCTGCGCGCCTTGAGGCTGGAGCTGGGGTCTGGGGGGAGGGGCTAGCTCCAGGACCCCACGCTAGGAGCCAGCAGGGTGTGCCCAGCCCAGATGCGCCTCAGCCCTTTCCTGTGTACCTCACTGACTCTGACCTCACACGTGAGCGGAGATGCTGTGGCGGGTATGTCAGTGGCCCTGACCCACTGCTGCTCCTCGGGCACCCAGGTCCCCTGACCAAGGGCAAAGGCAGGGAGTTTTTTTTAAAAAAAAAAAAAAACAAAGCAAAACTATGAGATGATTGCTCAGGAAAATTGAATGTTCTCCTCACTCCTTAGGGAAGCAACAGCCTAGACTATAGAACACATAACCAGACTCTTAAGATGATAGAGTCGGCTACACTAAAACCATACTTTACATCTAATGTTTCACAGTTTAAGAAATGTACTTCCCCCTTCATGGCTGCCTCTGATCTTCGGACAACCCTACAGCACAGGACAGAGAGACTACGATTTTCTCTTCTTTTTACAACAGATGCCAACGGCCACTTTGTCAGGACGTTGGGAGAATTGAGTTGCATGATGCAGCCAGCAGGTAAATCTCCGCATGCTGGTAGAGAAAAGGTTCTCTAAGATACAGTCAGTGAAAAAGCAAGGGGCAGAACAGTGACATATGTAATAACTCTGTTTGCATCCAGTGTGAAAGGTTAGCCGCCCAGCTGGATGCTTGGTCCGCCCTGAACCCTCCCTGTTCTACTACTTAGCCCCTGGGAAACAACCGCCCTAAGCCCCTCCTTCATTTATTCATCGGGCTTTCACCAGATACCAGTTACAATCACTAACTCTTTGGAAGAGCAGTTTGGCCGTCACTTCCCTGGGGCAACGCTGACCAGGGCCTCGGGGATCCGAGCCTGGCCACCCCTGCCCAGTGCCGGGAAAGCCACGGCCCGGAGCTGCTCACCCGGGTAAGAGATTTGATTTCCAGACCCCATCTCCTCCCTAACTCTGCAAGCAGCTTTGGGCAGACACCAGAGCTCCAGAAGCCACAGCTACTGTCGCAAAGGTGAGAGTGAAGGAAATGATGCCCAAAGTGGGGTGACCCCTGGCTGAGGAGGCCCGTCTAGCTGGATGGGCCACACGCTTAAACGCCAAGTCCAGGTCACTTTGAAATGGAGCTAGCCGCCCCCCTCCTTCAGTTCCCAAGTTCTCTTTGTCGACACCACTGCCCCGCACCCCCTACCCCCCTACTTCCTAGAAGGAAGAGAGCAGGTGTGTTTAGCATAGGAAAGAAGCCGGCAGATAGAGAGGGTGGAGGCTTTTAAATGTTATCGATATGCCTAAAGCCAGTAATTCTTGACCTGGCCAGAAAAGGCCTAAGGTTTAGATAAAGCAGGTCCTGGAGCCCCTGCCCCAAACACGGGGGGGAAAAAAAATCTTCCCTATATCGCCTGGAGTCTGATAAACTGAGTTTCTTAAAAATGCTCTTTCCTTTTTGTCCATCTGGAATCACCTTTTCCTGCCGCCCCAAGGGCACAAAAATTCAAAGACCTAATCTCTTAAATAGTTCCCTTCCTGCAGATCACTCAAATTCCAGGGACCTTAATCAGAGGTAAGTGCTGCTGCTAAGATACGCCATGACTTGTGAGAGTCTTTTTCTTTTAAACCAAATAGTTTGCCTCTCTCTTTTTCTTAATTTTTATTTTTTGGCCACGCTGCATGCGGGATCTCAGTTCCCCGACCAGGCATCGAACCTGCACCCCCTGCAGTGGAAGCGCAGGGTCCTAACCGCCAGGGAAGTCACGCAGGAGTTTTCACTGTTCACTCTTAACAATGAATTACTTAAACGTCAGTAATTTGGGACTTTCAAAGTAACAGGTTTTGAGTTCTTTACTGAAAGTATATCTTATAGACCTCTTGAATTCATTGATCTGCACTCCAAATTCACCCCTCCTACCCCAAGGGCTCTCTCTCCAGCTCAGGACACAAAATCTCCATTTGACCTTGTGTTCAAGTCGGAAACGTGGGAATGGCCTTCTCACCCACGTGGGCGCCCACCTCTGGGGCCCTCCCCCTTGCTCCCCACGGGGTCCCCTCTCAACAGGGAACCTCTGAACCGAGAAAGACCAGGGTCCTCCTCCAGGGCTCCCCATCTAGGTGCCAGCTAGCTCTCCAACCCCACCCCCAGCCAGCCACCCTCCACACCCCGGTGCTCCTGCCCCAGGGCCTTTGCTCTTCCTGTTTCTTCTTCCTGGAATGCTCTCAGCAGACCTGCCCTACTCAACGCCGGATCTCTCCAGGTTTCCCCTCAGGTCCCTTTTCACAGAGGTCTCCGGATCTCTCCAGGTTTCCCCTCAGGTCCCTTTTCACAGAGGTCTCCTGTATACACCCTGCGGGAAACAGCCCCGTCGCTGCCCCCTTACCCTGCTCCTCTTCATACAACGTGGATGTTTTCCTCTCTCCCAGTCCCATATATTCGCTCTAAGAGGACAGGCTGTGTCTCCCAATGGCTCTTGCAGCACCGGGAACGGGCTGGGCACAGAGCAGGTACGGCACAGCCAACGGCTGCTGAAGGGCCAAACCTGACCTCACCTCAGGTCTCAGCTGAGACCTCACCTCAGAGGCCCCCCACCCCTCCTGCAGTCTCTCCTGTTCTCTCCCCGGCATCCTCTTTACACCACCCCAGTGCTTATCAAAACCTGCAATTACGTTTGCATTTTTCATCAGTAACATCTGCCTTGCCTTCTGGTTCAGGGGTAGGCAAACTGCAGCCCGAGGGTCCAATCCCCACCGCTGCCCGGTTTGGTAAAGGTTTTGCCGCACGGCCGTCCTGCCCGCCTGGTGGAGTGGCTGTGGCTGCTTTTGTGCTACGAGGACAGAGCCGAGTGGTTGTGACAGAAACCTCACAGCCCACACGCCTAAAAGGCCAGGAGGGAGGGAAGGAGGGAAGGAGGGAGGGGGGAAGGAGAGGCGGCGGGGGGGGGGGTGATGGGGGGAAGGGGGGCACAGGCAGCAAAGCACACCGGTGGTACGGCAGTTTTACTCAGTGGCTCAGTCCTGCACCTTCAGAAGCCTGCCCACTACCTCGTTCCTTTGTGTCCCATCAGTCACTTATAAATGGTGAAACAAAAAAGCCAAGGGAATTTGTTGGCTCCTGTTCGCAAGTCCAGCTGTTGTCCTGCTTCAGGTGTAGATGGATCTTGGGTCAAGCACGTTCTGAGCTTTCCACCTCTCGTGCTGGAGCCACGTTCGGCTCGGCCTTTCCTCCAGGTTCACTGCCGGCCCTCCTGACCACCCAGCAGAGAACCCCAGTGGGCAGGGCACAGGCCCCGGCACTGAATCCCACCGGCTGACGGTCCCCCCTGGGTCAGGGCGCGTCAGGCTGGGACCGGCTGGGCCTGGGCCGTGTGCACAGCCCTGGCGTGCATCCCACCCACCGCACACGGCAGCCGGGCGGCTCGCGGGGTGAAAGAGCCGGGTGCTGTTACCCAAGGAAGGGAGGGCAGGCTAGGCCAGCCTTGGGAAGTGTTCAATTCCATCTCAGGACTCTCTCTGCAATGGGAGACGAGGGATTAGCTTACAAAAATTCACCAGTGCAGCCAACTTCGTTGGTATTTTTTAATCGCACATTAGAGATTCAGTTAATGAACGCGAGAGAAGTCACAAGCCTTTTCAATCTGTTTTATGCTTTTCCTCCCTGCTGTGTAAAATGCATTTCCTATTCATTTATTTCAGCAGCTGTATCAATAGTTAAGAGCTGCAAACGCAGCTGATAATCACTTGGTTTCACACAAGAAAACAGAGACCAGAAGTAAAAGAAGGAGCCATCAGTGGTTTTGCTAAATGCCCCATTTATTCTGCAATCAAGGTTCAGAAGTGTGGGGACACAAGCGCAGGTTGAGGAATCTCTGTGCAGCTGTCCCGTCACAGCCGCACGAGGGGGGATGGTGATGACGGCGTCTCTGCACAGTAACCCCCCTTCTCTTGTTTAAAGCGAACATGGTGAGGATGGATTGCCCATCATCCACCTCTCTCTGCTCTAATCTTTAAGAACCAGCGGGGCCTTCACTTGGTCGGCCACCTCCTTGCCGGCCAGCGCCTCGACAATCGCCAGAGCAAACTCGAAGCTGGTTCCCGGCCCCCGGCTGGTGAGGATCAGGCCGTCCCTTTCCACACGGTTCTCTGAGTAGCTGTAATGACCTTCGAAATAAAAACAAAGAAGGGTTATGTCCCAATGGGCTATGCTGGACAGCAAGGACCACCACTCAGCAGTCCCATTCGCTTACGGCGCTACTACTGGTCTCATGAAAATTAAAAGCAGCAGCAGCCAAAACCCCCAGGACAACGAGGTAGCCAGTCACGCAACCCTCAGGCACTGCCAGCTCTCGAAGCACAGCTGGAAGATACTGAGGCCGCCACGCGCAGCAAAGAGCAGCAGAAGCTAACAGCTGCTGAAATGAAGCGTGGGAACACGTGTGACGCTAACGCAGCTGCAAAAGACCGCGTACGTGTGAGGGGGATGCCGGAGTGAACGCTAAGCACTCACGTTTCTATTCCACAACACACGCGAGTTAAGTGCCAACTCTGTGAAACGAAGGGTAGAGAATACGCACCCTGAAGTATGTATGACTGCAGGAGTTCAGGAAATGCCACCCCAAAATAGGCTGCTTTGGTATACTGATTATTTTGAGCTAAAAGCACTTGAAAAACAGCACAGGCAGGGAGAGGGAGTGGCTTCCTCTGAATCTCCTTTCCTGCCTAAAGACAGATCATCCAGAAGGAACTCATAAATCCCCTCCCAGGAGTCTCATCAACCAGGAGAGAACACTAGAAGTTGACACCACACCCAGACAAACTTTGTCACAAACTATTATTACTCCCATCAACTCTTGGAAGGGTCCCTTCATCTTTCCTAAAAGCCAATTACGCTCCCTTGAGAGGCCTACCTCCCCGTCCCCTTTCTCTATTAAGATGGTATTTAAGCCAGAATTCTAAACCATCTCAGGGAGTTACTCATTTTTCCCTGGGTATCTCCCATGTATACATGTTAATAAACTTGTTTTTCTCTGGTCAATCTGTTTTTTGTTTTTTGTTTTTATACAGGAGTCTCAACTAAGAACTCAGAAGGGTAGAGGGAAAATTATTTTTCCTTCCCTACAAAATGCTGGAGGAAAGGGGGATGAGGGTGAACTGGGGTTGAAGGTAGAAACTACCTGTGATACAGACTACCTAGGTAATGCACACACACACCCTCTGCTGCCGCAAAAGCAAACAAGCACAAACGACACATAACGCATCGGGAGCGGGGAGAGGGAGGTGCGGAGGGAGAAACCACACTCACTTGTCAGGGACTACCTTCCTTCTGCGGCCCCAGTTGGCTGTATTTTTGCAAATGTAATAAGAAATGTGCTTCTCCTATATTCCCAGGAAGTAAACGATACCACCTCCGGGCAAGTCTCAGGGCACAAAGCTGGGATTCCCTGCACCCCCCCCCCAGCTCTCACCGTCCACGGCAGGCAGGCGGTCAGCAGACCCTCCCTCCGCGCGCAGCACCAGCGCCCCACGCGCCCCACGCGCCCTGCCCCACCGCCCGCTCCCGCCTGGAGCTGCTGCCGGGCACACTGCACTCCTTCCGGCCCCACGAGGGGCCCGGGCCGCCCCCTGTGCCCAGGAAGCTCTTCTCAGCGACTTGCTCTTTCAATTTCAGCATCAGCACCAAGCCCTCAGAGAGGGCACCTGTGACCCCTCTCTAAACCAGGTCCCTCAGGTCACTCCATCACAGCGCCCTCCCAGCGCCGAGGGAACAATATGTCTCCTGTTCACTGTCTGTTCTGTAAAGCGCTGAGTCTTCACCTGCCCGTCTGGCCCAGGGTAGTAATGGCACCGAGGGGGCGCCCCGAGCACCAGGTAAACGCAAGAACCAATGAGTGCTCCTCCGCCTGCTGCCTTACTGCAGGACCTCTGCGTCCAGCCCCCTTCTGGCTGCCCTTCCCTCCACACTCAGCACCACCAAAACGGGAACCTTTCCAAAGCGCAAATCAGAGCACACCCAGTTCCCCCAGAAGCCTTCGCCAACTTTCTCCAGCACCTTGAGGTGACCCTGAACTCCACGTCACGGTGCACAAACCCCGGGGCCTGGCCTGCGCACAGAGACGGGACTGGAAGGAACCAGAGGGAAGACGGAAAAGAGCCCGCATCCAGGTGGGAGCAAACGGTGACCTGGATGGGACAGCGGCAACAGAGAGGAAACGAAGGTCTGAGATGGATCTTGGGAGATAAAACGCCCAGGCCTTGGGGAAAGACTCGATGTGGAGAGACATCAAGGATGACTCCCAGCCGCTTGTCCTGGGCAACTGGGTGGGCGGGCGGGTGGTGGCACCACTCAGTGACGTGGGACACGAAGGACAGACTGAGTGAGGGTCCTCTGTGAGATCCTGCCACACCCAGTCCCCGCAGGGAGAGCCAGGCACACAGCGCACACACCCCCTCTGAACCCCTGCCCTCCCCTCCCCCACGCTCAGTGCAGACCTCCTGCCAGTGCCCCCCACCCCAGAACACCTGCGGCCATGGCTCTATCTTGTTCCCTTTTCTGTTCCCAGAGCCTAAGGAAGAGCTCAGGAAATGCCTGTTCAGTGAACACATACAGAAAAACGTCTCCTGGGACTTCCCTGGCGGTCCAGTGGTTAAGAATCCGCCTTCCAATGCAGGGGACATGGGTTCAATCCCTGGTCAGGGAACTAAGATCCCACATGCCGTGGGGCAACTAAGCCTGCGCGCCGCAACTACTGAGCCCGCGCGCCGCAACTAAGACCCAACGCAGCCAAAAAAAAAAAGAAAAAAAGTCTCCTGAGCAAGATGCTTCTGCTGTGTTAACGAGCTTTAGAAACCACGTCCTGATGCTCATGTCCTTTCAAAGTGGATGAATAACACCTGCAGTAATTTACGTCTTCCTAAACCTCATTAAAAATCACGTCACCCACTGAAATAACTGACTACAGTACATGAAAATTTTCCTAGTTGCACCTTTTTAGAAGAAAAGAGGATCCCTGGTTTGAGGGGGAGAGGTTTTCCTAATCTAACCTCATTTCCTGATGGTTAAAGGTCATTTTAAATGCTGAACTAGAAAACCGGCTGGGCTGGGTCTCCTGGAGCTGAGACGGACAGGTCAGCGGGAGGCACGGCTCTAAACGGTTCACTTAACAACCTCTTTGTGGGTAAAATATTACAAATACAGCCTAAACTGGTTAAAGATGTTTAAAGGTTCCATGGTTCTCAGAATCTCAACCAGGAAGAGCAAAAGGTCTACTTACGGACCACCTCCACCTAGTGGCGACAATGAAAAAAACCCCCCGTGCACCAGCCAATCCCCGGTCAACCCGCAGGAGGCATTCATTCCCTGTTAACTGTAAGCAAACACCCTAAAGCCTCTCTCCAAGCCCAGAGATGAAGCACCTGGGGAGGCCAGGGGCCAGGGGGCAGCAACTAACAGCAGCTTTTACCTGCACACCCCTCACCTACATGGTCTGGGCGCCACAGGTGGAGGGGGCGCCACAGGTGGAGGAGTCGCCACAGAGACGGGGCATCCCAGAGAGCCCGAGACATTTACTATGTGGCCCTTCCAGGAAAAGCCGCCGACCCCCGAGCACAGCAGTTCTGGGTTCGAATCCAGGCCTGCCATTCAGCAGCTGTCTGACCTCTCTGAGCCTCCTTTTCCTCTTCTGTAAAACGGGGATGATACCAACCTAACAGGATGATTCTGGGAGCCCGACCAAACCAAACGCCAGCACGAGGTGGTGCTGTCATCACCGCAGACACGGCCGGGGAAGGGCAGCCTGTCCACTGCGGCGTCCCCAGCACTCAGCCCAGGGCCAGGCCTACTGATCTTAACACGATGTTCACCACGAGGACGAGACAGAGGGCCTCCCGGAGGAGACACCAGGAAGTGATTACAGCTCCACTTCTCAGAATGTTCTGAAGGGGCAGAAACTGCAAACATTTTTCTCTTACAAGAGGAGTTACGTGTAAGAGGACAGAATGCAATGCTGGTAACTTAGGCGTATGGGGGGCCTCACCAGGACAGAGGGGGGGCCTCACCAGGACAGAGGCGGGGCCCCAGGTCCGGCCTGGCTCCAACGAGTGGCCTCGCCTCCCCAGGCGAGGTGAAGCCAACACCTGCCTTGCCGGGCACTGGGGCTGCAAGGCTCGAGGTAACGCGCAGGAATACACCCTGTAGGTGCCCGAGAGTTAACGATCTCATCTTTTTCTGCTTCTGATCAGCCTCAACTTCCTGAGGCGTTACAAGGAAAGAGCCACAAAGATACATGTGCAGATAACAGGGAACATGTTCCACTCCTTCTTCCTTCTCATGTGTCGTAACTTCTAAAGGAAGCCCGATTCTGTTCTTTCTAACCCTCCAAAACCCCTCCATTAGCTCAAAGTAAATTAAATCCCTACACTAAAAAATGCCCAGAAACCGGAGCCTTTAAAAACAAAAAATCAATTTTCACACGGATGGTTTAACTGACAACTTAGTATCTTTCTGCCAACTAAAACCATAGATTTTTCAAGAAAATACTACTTTGGATCAGATTGAAGAATATGCAGAATCTGCAACACCGGGAGTGAACCCTGACATAAACTGTGGACTTTGGGTGATGATGCCACATCAGCGCAGGTTCATCGACTGTAGCAAAGGCACCGTCTGGTGGGGGAAAGGAGGCTGACGGTGAGGGGGGTGGGGTGGGGTACTGGGGGTTTAGGGAAACGGTGTACTTTTTTGCTTAATTTTGCTGTGAACATAACACTCCTCTAAAAAATAAAGTCTATTAATCTTTTTAAAAAGGCAGTGAATGAAAAATGCATCACCTTGCTTTGCGATGAAAGCATTAACGTAAGAAAAAATTTACTTGCCCTACTTTTAGTTCAGAATAAGTCCAGAGCAGAACAGAGATAGACAAGAAAATGTTAACAGTCGCGCAGCTGTTTTCAAATCCGCTTTTGATACTATTAGTCTTTTATTTTTTCCCCCCAACATCTTTATTGGAGTATAATTGCTTTACAACGGTGTGTTAGTTGCTGCTGTATAACAACGTGAATCAGCTGTACGTGTACATATATCCCCACATCTCCTCCCTCTCGCGTCTCCCTCCCATCCTCCCTATTAGTCTTTTTATTTAGCCACTGGTTTTTGGTTGGCGGGTGTTTTAAACGGAGCCGGTCACTCGGCCTCCCCGCTGGCTGAACGCCAGTCGAGCCACCTTTGGCTTCTAGTGGAGATTTGTGCTTCCCTGCACTTATCCACACCAGCGTGATTTTCCTTTCTCTCTGCATGTTCCAGGGCCTCTGCCGCCCTGTGACATGCACTCCAGGGACAGGTGGCAGAGGAAGATGCCCCCTGACAACAGACTCTACCTGGTCGGTGCTCTGAGGGGCACACTGAGAAGCAGTGCCTCCACAGCTGTGCACCCAGGAGCTTGGTTACACTGCTTTGCTGTTACCTACACACTGCCTCGTAGTTTTAGATTTGATGCACATGTCTCTGCAAGCTGTTAACTCTTGGAGGGCAGAGACAATGACGTGCTTTTTAAAAATAATCTCCAAGTGACAAGCAACAATAAGAGAATTTGTTTAAAAGTTGATAAATTACCAAAAAAGGTTATAACGTTAGGTTAAAAAAGCAAGCTGTAGAATATACTTACTAGATCTCATGTGAGTAACAATATTAAACTGCAAAGGATAATGAGTATGTGCAGAGAAAATTCTAGAGTTTCACAGGAAAACTTAATAGAAGTTAAATCTGACAAGTAGAAAGGTGCTGGGGTAGTTAGAAGAGAAACATTTCCTTTTACTTCACCCCTTTCTGTACTGTTTGCATTTTTCTTTTTACCATGAATAGAAATTGTCTTCATAAAAATAAATGAATAAAAGTTAAACATCTAGCTGATATTTATAAAAGAAGCCTGTGAGCGAAGGAACAGGCCTGCCTGCCACCCGGGCCTCCTCTGGAAGAAGGGAGCAATGTCCATTTTACTTTGGATTGTGGGCAAAAGGGCACATTCTGAAATCGCTATCAAGGTTTAAAATTTACCCTCAGGCTGCTGGCAAAGTATTTAGTAAAAATACTAGTTAAACTGGGCATTTTGCAACCACTTCAATCTGTGACCACGAGGAGCCAGGCTGGCCTTTGGCTCAGCCCCTACGTCCCCGTTCGGGTACATATCTGCAGACCCGCACCGTTAGGGGACGCACACGTAGAGACCCACACCATTAGTCCGTCTCTCTCATTAAAACACTTGCAAAGAAAGTGAGGAACACATCACACGCCAACCCACAGAGAATCCCTACGTACTACTGTCTACCAAGTGGGAGACAATGCTATAGCACAGCTTTTTGAGTAGGTCTTTTGGCACGTTAGAATATAAGCATGTACTTACTTCCGTCCATCATTTTGTCTTTAGCAAGTGGGTGTGTTGTAACTTTGCTTCCAAAACCTATTTCATGAGCCAACAGAGCCGTAGGTCCTAAAAAGAAAATGAATAAAAAGACTTAAATGTAGACACAGAAAAACCCATGTTTTAAAAATCGCAGCAGCAAAAATATTCTTCAAAATCAGGGGCTCTTACCTAAAATATACTTATGATTCTGAAATTAAACACTTCTTAGTATGAGAGGTAAAGTATGTTTATGATAAAACATCTGCTGAGCACATGCAGCAAAAACGTACAAACTTAAAACACATCAATAACCATTTAATCAAAAATATCTACTTTTATAGCTGAGGAGCAAACAGATAAATAGAACATGCCCCCTCGAGGGACAGGCTGCAAGTGTAACAGGGGTACAAAGGAGGGGGAGACCACGGACGGCAAAACGTCCTGCCTTACCCTTTGCAGATGGAAGATTTAGTTACGCCTTAAAGGCAACTAGTACTCTCTGAACCCCTGGGCTTGACTGCTATTTTACAGACTAGTTTTATTTTTCTACTTGAGAATGAAAAATTAGCACTCATCCATCTGTCTATCCAAATGTATCAGGTGGTAGGATTATTAAAATGAACGGGACATTGTCCCAGCCCCAAAGGAGACACCTGTGAAATGCCCACGTCTGAGATACAAAGGCACTGGCGTTTCTGTCTTACAACTACGCACTTAAGAACCCTGCACAAATGCCCCCCGTGGTCCTCTACATGCTCCCTCTTAAAATGAAGGTTAAAAAAAAATATGCCGGTGCTAACTTGAGATTCTTGTGAATGGTCAACTTCACTGATAATCACAAGCATATTTTGTAGGTAACAGTCCTCAAATAGGGACTAAGACCAAAAAGGTTTTATACCTTTGTTATCTTAAAACTTTTAGAAAAGTAGTTTTTCTACCTTTTTCCTCTAAGCCACCAAAAAATAACGAAAGAAGAACTTTCTAAGGCCTAATGTCACACCTAGAAAAACTTCAGAAGAGCACCGTGGCCTTCTAAACGGTTAGGGCACTGTGGTTAAGATCCCAGGACGGACTCTGCACACTTTAACTCCAGCAAACCCAAGCACCTGCTCTCAGGACCTTTCATTTTACAGCACCGTTCCAAGGATAAAGTGGTTATATAACGGACCTACCTACAGGCTACTCAGATCTCAGCTGCTACTAACAGGAAGATCAAACAAATGATATGTAATTACATAAGCTTTCTGTCTTAGCGTCAGGTGTCAGTTTCATACCAAGTCCTCACTTATACCTTAACCAGGAAGCCTCTTAAATATACTTGACGCCCCTTCCTCCTTACTTGTATGCTGCATGTGAGAGCTATGTTTGGTAGCAAACCCTAAGGAGTGTGTGAAAACTGAGTAATTATCTCAATTTTTATTTGATGTATTCACGAACTACCTTTAATTCTTATTTTGTACGATTTTAAGAAAAAATGATTTCCTACATCATATATTTTAAAGCAAATTTCAAGCGATGACCGATCGTACATGAGGACCGCAGGTCATACAGCGAGCCAGGAATTTTCAGGCTGCTCCCTCCAGGTGGTAAAATGGCTGCCTATGACACTGATGACCGTAGGGTAAGCTCCTCATTACTGCTTGCTGGGGCTCAAGAATCCTAGCTGGAAAACTCGCGGGGCTACTTAACTGCTCCTATTACTTGAGATTCCGGTGGATGAAATGCGGCCGAGTCTGCAACAGGGGCCCAGCCCTGAGCACGGAGCCGAAGGTTCAGGGAACAGAGGGTACAGTGGACAGAAGGGCCTTGGGAGGCCCAGAGGCGAAAGCCCACAGCGCCACCGTGTGGCGATGTACAGAGGGCACACCTTGCCCCCGCAAGCGCCCCCAGCTCGCACCTGCAGCCCAGCGCTTGCCCGCTGCCCGCTCGTCACCTCCAGGCTTCCTTGCCCTCCCCCACCCAGAGTGAATCTCGTTTTATTTTCTTCTCAAGACAGCCTCCCTTCCAATTTCTGTCTCTCCCATTCACTCCATATTAGGGGTTAAGCTAATATTCCTTCAGTTCAATAAACCGTTCCCAATTCCTAACTGCGACATTCATCTGCCGATTTAAACACCCGTCTCTCCCCCATCACTCGTTCCAACCTCGCTGCAATCTCCTCCACACGCCATCACGCTTCTCCTACTTTGTGCAGCACCCAGCGGGGCAGTGCAGGACATTCAACAAGACACCAGGTCACTAGCTCCGTTCCCTTTACAATGTGGATGTAAATGACGACAAGCCTGTGTGTCTTAGCAGCGTGGGATTCAAGTCCGCCTGAACACAAAACGCTGAACCAGATGTGGCTGATAATTCTGCTACTTTGGTGACACAAAATGACAAACTGCTATGTGGTGTTTACTTGCAACACAGTCCTCAGAGGACAAACCCAGCCCAAACCCTTCCCTTCTTCCTTTAGTGAAAGCACTAGGCATGAGGCAGAGGTGAGGGTCAGCACGCAGGGTGGGGTGGGGTGGACTAAGCCCTTGTATGAATGACAGCACCTCTGTCTTCCTCCACAGGGAGGGCTGCAGCTGCCTGGGCTGCGGCGTCCTTCAGCAGAGAGAAATCCCCGAGCCCCAAGGGCAGGTCAGAGGTCAGTGCTGACCGGAACCCAAGGACGGGGCTTGCCAGGTGGTTGCCCCTCAGTCCTTCCCGGTCTTTAATGCAGAGGTTCTCAAACATTGAAAGGGGTCTTAGGACCCCTTTAGCTATTATACGAGTTACATTTATCAATATCTGCCATGCTAGAAATTACAACTGGGACAGGTTTACAACATAAGAATACTCAAGCACACAAGCCATGCCTGAATGATGACATCGTCATACTCTGATGTCACTCCTGTGAGAATTAGAAGGAAAAAGGCAAATAATGTGTTAATAGTATCTGCTTTGCCCTATGAACCCTTTGAAAAAACTCCGAGAACCACTGCTGTAATGCAGTCCCTAGATCCCCAGCCTATGACTTCTTTTAAAGTCTATTGTATTGAACAAAATATCAACACATCATTTTATTTAACCATCCATACATTCATCTCTTTATTTGCTCTTTTTGACAAACATTTAATGAAGACCTATGAATAAGGAAGGCACCTGCCAAAATTACACTATGAAAAAATGCAAGATGGCAGAATATCATCTGATATTAGAGCAAAAAGGATGGACTTTAAAATGGTATCAAAAACCAAAGTACTACTAGCCTTCAAAGATGTGGAGACATCGACAAAGCACCAACAGCCTTACTCTATAAATTACGTGGCAGAGAATACAGTACCTAAGACCTAGCACTCAACACTGGGGACCAGGCAGGAAGCCCCCCAGGGCAAGCCCAGGGCAGAGCTCTGACGCTATGCTGGCCCAATTCTTGCTGACCATGTGCGGGCAGAAGTACTTCCTGGCACCGGGATTTGCTGTAACAAGCTGTTTACTGAGTGCCAGAGGGGCCACGTTCTCCTCCAGGTCCACCAAACAGAGAAAACACTAAGTTTCACAGAACGAAGACCAAAGGCAGGGAGAGGCAGAAAACGGAACTGTAGTAACTTCTGAGATGACATCAACCTCATGCCCCAAGCTAAATACACCGATACAGATGCCCTTCATGCCTTAGGAAGGGGAAGAAGTACTGGGAACACGATCTTATAATTAAAGACGACCCCGTCACGTATTTTTTGAAGAAAGCCAACAACACACTTGAACACAGGATGGCTCTGCACGTACCCGCACAGATTGCGGCGATGAGGCCCTTCCTCTTTTCTTGTTCCTTCAGTATCTCCTTCACAGCAGAGGACTAGTCAAAGGAAACCAAAAACACAGCAAGTTGTCATTAAGCTGCAGCCAATCTCTGGCTGGAAACTTTGGCAGAATCTGATTTTAGCTTAAACCACAAGATCTTCAATCTATTTTTCAACAATATTGCTAAATCATCAATATAAAAACTACCAAATTCATAGTTTTTCTACATCCTTAAACCCAATCAAGGCATTTATTATAAGAAAAAGGTACCCTTTTCTTAAAGATGTTTAAAGATAAGAAAAGCAATTTCCCCTGGGCATATTAACCCTTGCCATTTTGTACTCTAGGGAGAAAGACACAGAAGGGAGGAAATGTGCTGTTTTGGGTGTTTTCAGACAGCGAAGTGGGGAGTGGAGCCCAGCAGTCCCAAATGTCTGATTCAACCTGCCTCATGAGCTTCTGTGTGTCCTGCCCCTGCCACCTCTCTCTCTTCTTCTTCCTGAAGGCTGACTCTTCACATAAGACAAAATGAAGAAGCAGTGGCTTCTTTTATGCCATTTTTCATTCAAGCTGGCAACTCCAGACCCCTGCAACCTCCCTAGCCCCGACGGTTGAGTAGACAGCCAATCTCTTATCTTTCTAGGCTTAGCCCTTCACAAGCACAAAATTAATCATTCTTCTGCTGTTGAGGGAAAAAAACAAGTAGTCTTACATTTGGACTGTATTCACAGAATCTGTTCATAACTGTTTCACCAATTCCGCTTACTTCTATAGTAAATGTTATTAGAAACTTTTTTTTTAAATTAAGCTAGAACACCACTTTGTTAATTTCACCTTTTCCTAATCTATTCACAGCCTCCTTCTTGAAATATGTTAGCAGCAAACCCAGCAGAATACAAGACGCTGAAGCCCCCCAGCTTTACCTGGGATAAATTCTGTGCGCCCAGACCGCCTCCTGGCATAACCACCACGTCGTAAGGTCCCTGTAACAGTTCAAAAAAAGAAAAAGGATGCGAAGATGTTTCACTTGAAGTGTGCGTTAAGCAGGAACACTTTCATATCAGAGCAAAAAACTGTTCACAGAAGAACAATTAAATTAAGGTGTTTCTCTATAATGGAATACTGTAACTAGTAAAAAATGCAGAAAATCTGTATACAGTAACATGAAACGATGTCCATGTTGCAGAACTGCAGGCGTATCGTGACCTTATTCCTGTACAAAGAATAAATATACACACGTATGTAGATGCATGTGTGTACACACCTCTCAATGCCCCCACATACATGTGTACAGTATACAGACACTCATGGACAAAGGAGATCACCAACTGAGGCAGGGTGGGGGGAGGGGGAGAACGAGAAAGGGACATTTAACGTTTGACTCTGCATTTGTCTACACTGTGTGAACTGTTTTCAACAAGAATGTACATAGCAATAAATAATTAAAAACAAAACAAACTCTAAAAGGCACAAACAAATTTTTTTAACCTTATGAAAAATGGAACTTGGACGATAAAAATGATGTAATATTTTAGTATCCCACATACCAAAACACCCTACAAGTCTAATGATTTCAAACTTGCTGAAATTACAAATAGAAATTGGTTTAATACAGTATCTTAAATTGTTAAAAGCTTTAAAAATTTAGTCATTAAGCAAATTATGAAATGAAAATTTACATTTTTAGTCCAACATATACTAGTTACTCTTAAAGACTGTAAAATGTCCTATGTTGTTTTAAAACCAAGCAAAACTTAGAACAAAATTTGTGAAGTATAGAATTTTTTTCACTCCTTTTAGAAACTGAACTAAATAAATAGACACAAGATGTCACCTGTTCTAAAATACCCAGACACCATAGGACAAAAACAACCAGGGAAGGAATATTTACTTCCACTCTCTCATTTTTAACCTGCTATTTAGAAAGTTTCAACAATTTATGTGAAATACCAATATTCTTACATTCCACAATCCAGCAAATAAATCTGAAATATTTGGATTTATTAGAAAGGAATGCACTTTTTTCTATGCATTTGAGAGTGAGGCACAGGGAAATCAGGCTCCAGGTTCCCCAGGAGGGCAGAGACGGCCGTCCATGAGAGGGCTCTGCTTGCTTTTCTGCCACAGCTCTGCTCCAACAGGGTACAGCCCACACTCCTGTCACACCGGCCCCTGAAGCCTGAGCCCGGTGAAACCATGGGCAAAGGTGTCTGGTATACGTGGCGGGGGCATGCTCCTGAGGAAAGGGACCACAGCTCTTGACAGATTCTCAAAAGTGTTGGTCCCCCTCAAAAGGAAGAACCGCAATACTGAAAAAGTGACACAATTTCAAGGGACCTCTTACCCCTCCCTTAATCCAACCACAAATCAAGTATGAGTTGTTCATGTAACATGAATCACCCAACCACGTCTGTGTCACTGATAAAGGAAAGATAAGCAGTAGCTTTCAAGTAAAGAGTAAAAAGTGAATGGGAAATGTCCACCTGACTCTTTTATATTAAGTAACATAATCATAAGAGGAGGACAGGCTGCCTGTATATGAGCCAGAACACTGATGAAAGGGTCCCAGCCATCCACCCACACTGAGCACACGCGGTATCAGGGACCTGCCAGGTTCCGTGGATACACAGTGGAAAAAGGCAAAGTCCTCCACTTCCCAGGGCTTAGTTTAGTGCCGAAGACGTCCAAGCAAAGTAACTTTCTTAAAATAAGTCTGTGCTAACAACAGTCTTAGATGTAGTCAAGAAACAGTTCAAGAAACTGATAAAGAAGCCAGAGGAAGGAATAATTCCAAGTATATGGAACAAACCTCTTTTTTTGCATCTTCTAGACTGGCATCAGGACAAATGACAACATCTCGGCTACACTGTACCGGGTCTTTTCCAGCCAGACCTGCAATGGTGACCTTAATCTAAGAGAAAGACATCATCACGATATTTAAGAACACTGAAACATAAATTTAGAGTAACATTTCCACAGCTGCCCTGTGTTTTAAAATAACTGGGCAGGAAATACTGCAACCAAACCATGCTGACCTTAGGCTATTAAGATGGCTAAATATATTTAACCATTAGGTCTGTCCCAGTTTGCCTGGAACAGTATGAATTAAAGATGCCGTCCCAGCACCCTGTCTGCTTAGCGTCCTTTCTCCCACAAGTGTTCTGGTTTAGGTGATAAATTATATGACCATCCTATCAATAATCCACCTGGCAAAGTTGCTGTTGCCATTTAACCCTTCTGGTATTTTCTTAAGGTAGAAATACAAGTTAAAACAAAATAGTACTCCGCCTTGCAAAAATTTACAAAGTTGACAATACTGGAAAAAATGGGAATCTTCCTCACTGCTGGTGGGCCCACATATTAGTACTTTGGATAGTCATTTGACAAAATCTAGTACCATCAACCGTGCAACTAGCAATTCCTTTTAGGCATAGAGCCTAGAAAAACCGCTACACCTGTGAACAATGAAACCTGTATTAAGAATATTACCGTATTAGAATGCTGTGAAACAATGTAATAAAGGAATGGATAGATTGGCATATTCCTACAGTGCAATACTAAGCAGTATTTTATTTATTGACCGTGCCACGCGCGGCATGCGGGATCTTAGTTCCCCAACCAGCAACCGAACCCGTGCCCCCTGCAGGGGAAGCACGGAGTCCTAACCACTGGACCCCCAGGGAATTCTCTACGCAGCAATTTTAAATAAACAAACTGGATCTATACCTTTACTACAACGTGGGCACTTTATTTAATTATTTTATTGTTTCTGTGCCTCAGTTCCTTCAACTGTAAAATAAGAATGGCAGTAATTCATAAGGTTGTTATAAAATTTAAAAAAGTTTACATAAGTGCTTAGAATGATACCTACCACTCAGTAAATGCTATTTAAGCATTCACTATGGTTACGCGCGTATATATAGATTTATACCACAGACGCCCAGAATGGGAACCACACTCTAATGCTACTTTAAAGACACGCATGGAATGCATTCACGTCACTGTGAGGACAGCAGTTACCTCTGGGGCAAGACAGGGAAAAGGATTAGGGAAATCTACAAAGAGGGCTTTGCAATGCCTTCTTCCTTTAAAGCACCTGTTCTTCAAGGCACAGGTCAGAAAAAAATATAGCAAAATGTTAACAAGTAGTAAATGTGCACAGTAGATAAACAGGTGGAATTAGTGCCTGTACTGTCGTGTCCGTTTGAAATATTTCATAAAGTACACGGAACATTACTTTATTCAAAATGACTTATAAAATTCCAACAATGTTTTAAAAGGGAGGAGGGCTAGAAAACTTTGGGGGACATACTCCAGCTCGCCTCATGACATCGACAGGGATGACCGTCTCCATCTCCTCTGCTCCTGTAGCCAGGATGACCAGAGCTCTCTTTGCAGCCATTTTGATGTTGGATTTTTTAAAGATGTAACTGAAAAAAAAAAAAAAAAAAAAAAGATTTTCGAAAAACTTTCACTGCGACTCTGTAAGAGCCAACAACTTCAATTTCAGGAACATTTTTAAGGAGAGTAACTAAGTCCCTCCTAGGGAAAAGGTTTTGATACACAAACACAACTGAACATGAAAAATGCATTTTAGATCAACGTTGGTTTTCACAGCATTTCAATTGCTGTTTTTTGAGATGAAAACACAGTAAGGTTGCCAACACGCTGGTGTTGTTTAAATTCTTTTATCATGTTTTTAAAAATCCAATTTCTAATAATATATTGCAAATGAAATTTTCCAAGACACAAGTACATGGGTCTTTCATTTCACACGATGCGGAGGAGGTACGAAGTCGTCTTTTTTCAAGTAGTATTTCACAGAGAAACGACTAAACTTAATTACCTGGGTGAGAAACGAAATACACTCTTTAGCAATTAGCTCCTGAGATTTTTGGAGGGGATTTTTTTTTTTTTTAGTTCCAATAACTGCACTAAAAATTTGGGGGAGGTTAACAGTGTTAAATATTTGAACGCACTTTTTTTTTTTAAATAACGGAGAAAAATGGGAATTCCCCCTCACTACGTTCAATGCAGCTAGATTCTCTCTTTGCACTTAGCAAACGCCATTGTAAACGACGGCTGCTAAGCCAGGGTCTGAACAGTTTTTAGCCTATTCTTTCCGCAGAGCTTGTCTTCCGTGAACTGATTTTGGTAAAACGAGGCTATCACACACAGGATTAACCAGCTCCCGGCTGGTGGGTTGCTATGCACGCAAATTCCGGCAGCTTTAGCGTTGCTACTACGCTGGCGGCCTAACGGCGCCCTCTGCTTATCTCGGAAGGCCGCCCACTCCTCAAACGCGGCGAGACGCCGGCCGGGCCCGCGCCGCCTCCGGGACCCCCCGAGGGTCCAGCGGGAGGCCCGCGCCCCCTCGCCGCCCGCGGCGCCACGGCCTGCGCACACGCCGGGTTCCCCAAGGCCCCGACCTGAACCTCGCCTCTCTTCCCAGGAACGCAGAGACTCGGCCCGTTCCGGCGGCACCTCTACCCGGGGCACGACAGAGCCAGAACCGGACTAACCCAGGACGCACGCAGGCACGCAACCCAGCAGGCACGCAACCCAGCACGCACGCGCGCCGCCACGCTCCGGTCTCAGCCCCTCATTGCGCAGGCGCGCGCCGTCCGGCTTCTCATCGCCCGCACTGCGCAGACGCGCGCCGTCCGGCCAGGCTCCTCAGCCTCGCACTGCGTAGACGCACGTCGCTCGCATCACGTTACGTCACATCCGACCGAACCCACCCTGGAGAACGGGGGTGGGGGCCGCCCGTCCTTCTGCGTGGAGGTTGTGCGCCTGGGATTGATTCCATTTGGAACAACCAGCACCGCGGGAATCCTGTGGACTCAGGTGTCCTGCCGAAATCTCCCGCATCCGAGGCATGGTTCTGCGTGCCCCCGGCTCACGCTGAATTTAACCCGTTTTTTTTGCCGCAGCCCAGACGTTTTTTGCTGTGCCGGTCTGGAGAGTGCGTCGGCTTCCTTTAAATACGCATTTTCACAAAATATCAATAGAATTGTTCCTTCGCGCTTCTTCTGCGCACTTAGGGCTCCCTCTGCATTGTTCCTGTTTTCTGGAGCGCCTTCCCTCGTCGGCCCCGCTCTATTAGGACTCTTCAGGGTCTCCCTGCGCTCTGTCACCCGATCCCCTGTGACTAATTTGGTTACGGGGGCTAATTACAGGTGTATTCGTTTCTCAAAATAGTATTTTTTAAAGATTCCAAAGCTGCTTCTGCATCCACAGAATTAGGGAGGGAGCTGAGCACGTAAATCAGGCACGTCTAGGTGTACTTAAGAGATACTGCAGGTCGGGTCCCAGACCACCACAGTGAAGCGAGACGCTCGAGTTTTTTGGTGTTCCAGTGCAAATAAAAGTTATATTAACACCATACTGTAGTCTGTTAAGTGCGCAATAGCATTACGTCCAAAAAGAGTGTATGCTTTTTTTAAAAAAAATATTCCTAAAAAATGCTAACCATCACCTGAGCCTTCATGGAGTCTTAATCTTTTTGCTGATGAAAGGGTTTTGCTGGTGGAGCCTGGGATGTGGATGGCTGCTGACTGAATAGGGTGATGCTTGCTGAAGGTTGGGGGCGGCTGTAGCAATTTCTTAAACTAAAACAATGAAAATATATCAATTGACTCTTCTTTTCATGAAGGATTTCTCTGTAGCATGCAGTGCTGTTTGGTAGCATTTTACCAAATGCTTTAGAACTTTTTAAGATTGGAGTCAGTCCTCTCAAGTCCTGCCACTGCTTTGTCGGGTAAGTTGATGTCATATTCTAAATCCTTTGTTGTCATTTCAATAATTCCAGAACATCTTCACCAGGAGTAGATTCCAGCTCAAGAAACCACTTACTTAGCGCATCCATAAGAAGTAACGTCTCATCTCCTTAAGATAAAGTTTGATCATGAGATCGCAGCAACTGAGTTACATCTTCAGGTTCCACTTTTAATTTTGGGAGAATTACCAAAATGTGCCACAGACACGAAGGGAGCAAGCGCTGTTGGAAAAATGGTGCTGGTAGACTTGCTTGATGGAGGGTTGCCACAAACTTTCTATTTGTAAAAAAACGAAATGTCTGCGAAGCACAATAAAGTGAAGTGCAATAAAATGAGGTATGTCTGTATTTGATTAATTCATTTATTGAAATTATAATCTTGTGAAAATGCACGAAGGAAACCTAAATCAAAATGGGCTGGGCAAACCATGAAGGGAGGGTTCTAACACACGTATCACTCACTGCATCTTGCCAGGGAAAGAAAGAAAATTTCCTTCTGACACAGCAACAAGCTGCCCATAATTGCAGCCAATAAAAAACCCGCCACAGCCCTCCCCAATTTCCTTCTAAAATCTAGTGAAATCTGACCTTCCCTTGGCCTCCGTGAACTTGCCTGTGGTTTTCACCATAGTTGGCTTGTCTTGAATTGCAATTCCTCTGCTATTCCCAAGTAAGCTCATCTTGGCTAGCTAAAGTTCTTGTTATTTTATTTTGTCAAGGTCAACAACCTCAAATTATGTTTTTAAAAGTCTTTGGTTAGTGATATTTTTACTGGTTTCAAAATCCAAAATGATAATGGTTACACTGAACAGACAACAACTATCCCGGTCCCCATCCAGTTCCATTCCCACCTCCCAGGTAACAATGTTCTTAGTTTCTTGGGCATCCTTCCAGTATTTATGCATGCACAAGCAAATACAAATACATACTATTATTTTCCTTCCTTCTCATAGAAATGTAGCAGACTCTATATTGTTCTGCACTTCCTACCTGCTGCCACTACCATATTAAGAATATCTTGAAGATTTTCCATATCAAGAAGTTCCTCATTTTTTTCCCCACGGATAAATAGTATGCCATTGTGGACACGTTTCGTAGATTATTTACTGGTGCCCTATCGTTAACACTTAGGTTATTTCCAGTCGTTTTCTGCCAAAAGCACTGCATTGACTGACCATATTCATACGTCCTACTTGTGCAAGGGTAACTGGGGGATAAATTCCCAGAAGTGGGAAATAAATTTGAGCAACTCCATACAAATTGAATCACTTAGCATTCTCACCATTAATGTATGAGATCAACAGTATTTTTAAATGTCAGTGTTTTTAAAGTTTTGATTTAGATATTAAAAACATGTTTCTTTTCAAGAAATAACATGCCATTTTTATTTGCAGAACACTTTCATATATCTCATGTTATCCTTACAATGGTGGTGAGAGTGGTTTTTATTTAATTTTTAAAAACTGTAACTATATTAATTTATGCAACACTCTGCACTCATGCAAAAAATTTAAGTGCCTCCAGTCATTTTGCATTTTAAGAAGAAAATGTTTTGGGAGTTCTGGAATGACTTCACCTTTGGCTGTTTGTGAAGGAAGCAGGCAAAAGTTGCCCCCTTTTAATTTTGAAGGGGTGTGGGAAATAGGAGAGACAAAGAAGGAGAGGAGACAAGTGGTCAGACACACTTCAAGAACCAAGGAGGGGACTTCCCTGGTGGCGCAGTGATTAAGAATCCGCCTGCCGATGCAGGGGACACGGGTCCAAGCCCTGGTCTGGGAAGATCCCACATGCCGCGGAGCAACCAAGCCCGAGAGCCACAACTACTGAGCCCGCGTGCCACAACTACTGAAGCCCGCGCATCTAGAGCCTGAGCACCACAATAAAGAGTAGCCCCCGCTCACTGCAGCTAGAGAAAGCCTGCACACAGCAACGAAGGCCCAATGCAGCCAAAAAAAAAAAAAAAAAAAAAGAACCAAGGAAGGATTTAGGTGGATGGAAGGGGAAAACTAAGAGAAGACAGGCTGTTTTGCTGTAGTGCCCATGGTAAACTCTTGTAAGGAGACAACCATACTGGTGGCCTGCCACAGCATGAGACAACCAGGACAGAATAAAAATGGCAAGACAAAGGTTCAGTAAAAGAGAAAGAGAAAGAATCTGAGTTAACACTCCTGGGACATCTGCATCACCATCAGGATCTGAAATGGACCTGAGTCAGTGTGAATTTTTGCCAAATGAATACATTACATACAGTTTTAAAAACCCAGATATTACTTAGGGTAGATTGGATTATTTTTCAGAAATTTTTCCTCTTTCCTCTCCACCTGCAGCCCCTTGACTTTGGGTTTGTCCTTGCTTTGTCTAAGAGACATGACCTGATCAAAGCCTTGAAAAGCACTGACCTGAGCATTAGGTTTGCTCGCTTGTACTTTTGCCTTGCCATAGGAAGAGATTGCCCCCCAGGGAACAGAAGGCAGTACCCAGATTTTGTTGCACAGTGATAGCCCACTGATGACTGCCTTCAAAGTCTCATCAGGAAAAGACAGCAGCCTTCTGACTCTGTCCTTCATACTCCTCAGCCCTGCTCTCCAGAGGCAAATATTTTCAGCTCTTTAAATGATTTCTTCTGGTCATTATCTCTATTTTAAAACAATACGCTAATAATGTTATTTCTTACGTGTTGGTTTTAGACATTATGTATAGACTTCCTGGCGGGTATTAACATAATTTTCATTTCACAGATGCAGAGGTTGAGGTCCAGAGGGGTGAAATGACTATATAAGGTCCTGCAGAGTCTTGGTCCAATTCAGATATTCTGATGCCAGATTTCACACTCTACCCACCATAGACTCTATCAATATTACTTATTAATAAGTCAGCAACTCAACACTCTTTCAACCTTAGAGTTCATACCTATTTCTCATCACACATTTACAAAACTAAGCCAAAAAATTAAACCATTTACCAAAAAACCTTGTTCTAGTACTGGAAATGAAGACATCGCCTAGTTCAGTCCCTTTTTTCCAGGTAGAACAGTGCCGTCCTATCCACTGCATTTTTAATTCAACATTTGACAAGTCTTTAGGCATTGGAGCAAGTGCATACTAAAAGACTCTCCCTGTTTTCAAGGAGCTTAAAATTGTCAGTTTCTTGCAGCTCTTGCAACATTTATTTAAGAGATCTTGAGCTGCCTTGTGGAGCTCACAATCCAACAGTGGAGAAATGGTGTTGCTAATGTTAGTGAAGCACTTTAGGACGTGCCACCTCCAAGTATGCCACTTTAGCATATCGATTATTTTGAGTTAAAGGCATATGGAAAACAATCAGCACTCTGATTCCCATTTTTTCTTCCCCAAAGCAAATGATGCTCTTACGTAGGAACTGCCCTCCCCATAACAAGAAGAAAGAAACATTCTTATCACCAGAGACGGAGGTGGGTCTCTTAGAATTTGTACAAAGAGACTTCGTTAAAATAACTCTCAACTTCCTCTAATTTCCCCCATTTTCTTCTACTTTTCCACAATTCCCACTTTTTGCTCAACCCACTTAGGTTTTATCTCTTCTTTGGGTCTTCAATTCCTTACAAAGTCTCCCAGGTCATGGTAAAGTTTATATTAATTTGCATGCTTTTTCTAAATCTTATGTCAATTCTCAGGTCCAACCAGAGACCTTAAGAAGGTAAAGTTTTTGCGGCCCCTACATTAGCCAACAGCCAACCATGGCCCTTCTGATACTGGTTCTGCAAAGCAACTTCCTGGAAGTAGCCAGATCACAATAAATAGCAAAGAAACTGTTGCCAGGTTATTTATTATTTTTTCATGGGTCACTTACATCTTGCTTAATAACACTCATTTTCTATGACTGTATCCTTTTATTTCATTGATAGCACTTATTCAGCATTTTCTTATCTTTTGTTTACTTATTTATTATGTCTCCCCTTAATCCTGTGAACGCCATGATAGGACCTTCCTGTCTTGGTCACTGCTGAATCCCTACCATCTATTGCAGCCTCTGGCACATAGCAGGTGTTTGGTAAATTCTTGCAGGTGTTATCCTGATTTCACCCTATAAGACGTTCCTTCCTTTCTTTGACTATGGCTATAGATTAATACTTTACATTTGTAGAATACTGCAGTTTACGATGTGATTTCAACCAATTTCTTGTTCCTATTTTAATCTTATTTCCCACGTCATTTTATTTTCACCTGCTTTCTCTACACTGAAAGGCGGGGGAGGGGGGGTGGAAGCTCTAATTGCAGTTACTGGGCATAAAAAAGCCATTTGTGGCATAAATGTATTTTTTCAATATCCAGTAAAGGCTGGGTTCAGGGCACTCCCTAGAGAGGTCCGGCAGGAACTGCGAATTTCCCCTGCGAGCCCCCAAAAGGTTAGGCTCGCGAGACCGGAGAAGAGTGGGCGAGCCCTGACATTTGAAGCAGCGTTGGCTCAAGGAGGGAAATTCTGACACCGAGGTCTGCGAGCGGCCCGGAGGATGCCTTCACCTCTGCTCCCACCCCGTGTAAAAAGCTCCCCCAGCCGTGGGCCACGACACACAACTCCCACGGTCAGCCGAGCGCCGGAAACGGGCCGGCTGACCCGCAGTGACGTCAGACCCACTTCCGTCGGCCGGGTCGCGCGGCGCCCGGATTGGTCGAGCCGCGCCGCAGTGGGCGGGGCGGGGCGGGGCGGGGCGGGCGCGAGGGGGCGGGGGCGGGGGCGCGCGGCTTCGGAGCGCGCGGTGTTGGGGCACTGGCTGCGTTCGTGGCCACCTCTAGCCGCTGCGCGACTTGACCCCTCAGGTCCCCTCCTTGTGGGCGGCGAGAAGGGGTCCTGAACCACGCGGCCAGTCACGTTGGGGTCGCTGCCCCTTAACGACCTTGCGGACTTCCGGGGAAGGTTGCGCCCGGGAGGGGGAGGCAGGAAATCGACGCTCCCCACCTCCTCGTCCCAGATGGCTCCGGTGGCCGATTGGTGGCAGAGGCCGGTGGATGCGCGAGGGAACGACGACATTGACCCTGTCCCCGGTCTCTGGAGCCATGGTTGTTTTGAAGAATCAAAACCCAGGCTCTGCAGCATCCTATGTATTCATCACCTCGTTGATAACTTACTGGAAAACCTGCAGAGCCCTGTGGGAAAACAAGGCTGTGCCGTGGGCTCCGTTTTTTGTTTCTAATTTCTCCCAGAATACAGCTGCTGTGCTCTGCTCTTACGGGCACCTTCTTTCTGGAAGTACAGTAAGATCTGATTAGGGTTTCAGTATGGCTTATCAAAGCTTTAAAAACCCTTTTCAGTTGTAAAATGTGAATAGTAATGCCTGTCCATAGCTTGGTGAGGCCCTAGATCTCTCTTACCTAAAACGCTAAGCTCAAAGGAATTGAAATGTTGAGTCCCTTTTTGTTATTTCCTGTTGAGTTCTTTAATTCTGCTTCAGTAATGTCTTCATATCATCCAGGAGCTGTACCAACGTTTCTCTCAGTGTGCAAAGTAATCAACATTCCACCCAGCAACACACATTTGAACCTAGCAGAACTTTCCTGACTCCCTACCTGTTGACTGCATCTTGTATCCCTTTCTTTTTTTTGAGGCCCATTTACTCCACAGGTTGTTAAACTGTGGCTGCACCAGGGTGAGAACCTATAGACCTTTTGCATGTCTACAACATTCTGTGGATCTGCGGACTTTGGCAGTGCGCTGCTATGTAGGGGATTAAAATCAATAGGAGGTTTGCCAAGGACATTCAAATCCCTCCACACTGTGGTTCAAACCTCTTTTCTGCCTGATCTTCCACATTCTGACCTCTTACTCTCCCTCACTCACTTTATCTGTTCCTTGAACATACCCTGTACTTGCCTTCTTCATGCTTCCACATAGCAGTTCCCTCTAACTGGAATGCCCCTATGCTTCCGTACCATACTTTCAATGCATTATCCATCCTGCAAAACTCAGTTGCAGTGCCAATCCCTCCAGGAAACTTTCTCTATATTCCCATAGTACTTTGTCCCCCTAATATAGAATCTATAAGGCTGTGTGGCCTTACCCAATGTGTATAAACTTCTTCCTCCCTCTCTAGGTTGTAAAAGCTATTGGGATGGTGCCGTATCTATCTATGCCTCACAAAACAGCAAAACGCAAAACTCATTCAAGAAGCACTTACTGAGTGCCTGTCACGTGCCCAGTCCTACCCTGGGTGCCATGGACACAGCAGTGAAAAAACAATGTCCTCCAAAGGAGATGGCGAATGACAGGGAATAGAGAGTGGTCAAGGAAGGCATTTTTTTTTTTCCTGAGGAGGAAACCTGAGTAAAATGAAGTCATATAGAAAGCAGGAGGAAGAGATTTTAGATAAGGGAGCAGCGTAAAGGCCCTGAAGCAGAGGTGTGTTTAGTATGTTAAAAAACAGCAAGGGAGTCAGACCAGAGGGGAGTGGTGGGACTCAGAGCAGGAGGAGGTAGGGGGTTAGATCATGACACACTTACATTAGACATTCAAGAAATGCTTGTTGACTTGAAGTTATTAAATCGATAAGGGATGGAGAATAATGACAGTAACAAGGAAACTTGGAGATGGCTTGGATGGGATAGACCCAGTAGGCCTATATGAAGTATTCACAATTTGCACACACATACGTTGGAACTGTTATTTAGTGCGGCGACATTTCACTGAAAAAAATCTTAATGAAAACCAATGGTTAATGCAGAGATCTTCCATTAGAATGGAAACCCAGAAGACAAGGAGGTAGGTTTCTTGGAGGAAGAAATGGATTGACACCACTCCAGTGAGTGGAATTATTTGGTAGATAATACCGATTGCTCTTAAAAAGTTCGGAGGGAATGTGCTTTTGCTTTATTTATTTATTTATTAATTTATTACTTTATTAATTTATTATTTATTTATTTATTTGCCATGCTGCACGGCTTGCAGGATCTTAGTTCCCCGACCAGGGACTGAACCCATGCCCTTGGCAATGAAAGCATGGAGTCCTAACCACTGGACCACCAGGGAATATTACTCAGCCATAAAAAAGAACAAAATAATGTCATTTGCGGAAACATGGGTGGACCTAGAGATTGTCATACTGAGTGAAATAAGTCAGAGAAAGACAGATCTATGATATCGCTTATATGTGGAATCTAAAAAAATGGTACAAATTAACTTATGTAGAAAACAGAAATAGAGTCACAGATGTAGAAAACAAATTTATGGTTACCAGGGGGAAGCGGGGGAGGGGTAAACTGGGAGATTGGGATTGACATATGCACATTACTATATATAAAATAGATAACTAATAAGGACCTACTGTATGGCACAGGGAACTCCTCAATACTCTGTAATGATCTATACAGAAAAAGAATCTATTTAAAGAGTGGATATCTGTGTATGTTTAATTCATTCATTTTGTTGTATAGCAGAAACTAACACAACATTTTTTTTTTTTTTTTTTGGCTATGTTGGGTCTTTGTTGCTTGCGCAGGCTTTCTCATTGGGGCAAGCGGGGGCTACTCTTCCTTGGGGTGTGCAGGCTTCTCATTGTGGAGGCTTTTCTTTGTTGTGGAGCACGGGCTCTAGGTGTGCGGGCTTCAGTAGTTGTGGCACGCGGGCTCAGTATGTGTGGCTCGTGTGCTCTAGAGCGCAGGCTCAGTAGTTGTGGCCCACAGGCTTAGCTGCTCCGCGGCATGTGGGATCTTTCCAGACCAGGGATTGAACCCGTATCCCCTGCATTGGCAGGCGGATTCTTGACCCCTGTGCCACCAGGGAAGTCCCTAACACAACATTTTAAATCAATTATACTCCAATAAAAATTATTTAAAAAAAAATTTAGGAAGGAAACAAAATCCATCTCCTGATGTTGTCCTTTTTATTTGCAGGAAAAATACTTGAATGTTAGTTGACAAAAGCTGAGTTTATGAGATAATCAGATACATTTTAAAACCCCTACCTTCCCAAGGGCTAAAGTGAATGCTAGGGGCAGGGAGCCAATACCCTATAGGCAGAACTTGATCTTTAGCTCTAAGTCATAAACTTCAAGGTCACGTTGCTTGTTGGAGTGATATTGCTGTGGCAACAGTTGTCATTTGCAGCCCAACCCTTAGTGGCTCATGGAAACTCTCTCCAGCAGAATTTAAAAATACAGAACACTTGTTTACTTAATAGTTTTTGATGACAAGCTCTTAACTTTAAAAAAATTTTGAATTTTGTTATTATTATTATTTTGGTTAGTTTGGCTCCCTCTAAAAAGTGGGTACTATTGGGCTATTGATTTCACTCTTTGTAACATTTCTCAAAGTTTAAACTGTCAGTTTCTTGGCAATCATTCACGTAGATGAGATTGTGGTTTTCGACTCAGCTCACAAACCACTGAGTTGACAGCCTCAGTCTTGGTTGCTGAGTCAACACATCTTTTTATTCATTCACAGGAATGAGTAGCTCCATTACGGGCAGTTCCTGAGTTAGTCACAACCGGTGGCCAAATGTTAAGGCAACCTTGGAACGAGACTGCGTTCCATCCCTGGCTTCCTCGTTCCTTAAATGTGGTAGCATGAGTGGTGGGAAAGTATTGATATTTGCTCTGAGTGTGGCCTGTCTGGGGTCCAGCCCAGCTCTGCCCCATGCTAGCTAAGTGATCCTGAGCAAATTACTTATCGTTCATGCCTTGGGTTCCCCACCTATAAAACAGGGATAACTTCAAAGTGTTCTCACAAGGATTAAAAGAGTTTATAAAGACAAAGCTAGAACATTGGCCTAGAATAAATACTCATATGCTGCCATTAATACTTGGCTGTTACTTGAACTCTCTCAGCTTCTGTTTCTTTAGCATTAGAAGAGTTACATTAGTTCTTACCTCCTAGAATTGGTAAGAGGCTACATAAAGTAATGTGCTGAAACACGACTGCAATGCAGGAAGTAACCCATAAGTATTTGCTATTATTAAGATTAGAAAACATTTATTTATCAGTAGTTGCAATCTGTTTAAATTCAGTGGTGATGGGATCGCAGGAGAGGAACAGAGAAAATGATATGCCATAAAGTTGTACCATCTTGGTGAAGAAGATGAGGGGTAGAAATTGTATAGTTAGAGTTTTTGCCTTGAGATACAGTGACAGGATTTCATGGAAGGATTTGAAAAAGATAAAGTGCAAATGGCTCTTCTTAGAGTCAGAGCAGATTCCCAGAGCTAAACCTATTTAAGCTTTGAGTACCTGTCTCAAAACAAGACATTTATCTTGGCCTGAAAGGCAGCAAAGGGACTTGGTACAGGGGTTGTAATGTGGGGGTCTGCAGATGCCCAAAGGGCACAAAGTTCAGGGGTGTGTGAATTTGAATGGGGAAAACTACATCTTTCATTTTCACTAATCTCTAATGGAAACCTAGCCTTCAATTTTGAATTAAAAAATTCACAAACATAGACAAAGGAACAGTACCTGTGGTGTTGCACCAGTAGAAATCAGTTATTTTCATATCACATTACGGTTCTTGCAGATATCCCCAAACACCATTTACCCAAAGGTGAATTTGAAGGTATGTGATCATGAAGAAGCCCATGTATTACTACATCACAAATCGGTTTTTAAATATTTGGTAAGTATATTTCAATACAATCGGTCTCCTTTGTAATCCTTTGTATTATATTTACAAACTTAAGAACATTATTCTGTGGGGCACCACAAGCATCAGGTCTACAAGATGGAAGGCTAAGAGTCCTTGGTAGGAGCATGGGCTGTGAAGCCTGACAGCTGAGTTTGAACCCTTTCTCGGCTCCTTTCCAGCCAGGGGACACTGGGTAGGCTACCCAGCTTCTCGTGCCCCAGGGATGAAGGATGCTGTGAGGTATAATCTAGGGGACTATGTAAACATAAAACAGTGCCTTGCAGGTAGTAAACCCTCAGTAAATGTGAGCCATTTGCAGAAGAGCAAATGTGAGAAAGGAAAACTGTACAGCTTTGGCTGGGGTTTACACACCAGAACGATTTCCCAAGGAAGAGGGGGAGAAGTAAAACCTTAGGTAGTGAAGAAGTAGGCAGACTCTGAGACTGGAGTTACTCATTCATTCATTAACTCATTCATTCAATCACTCCATTCATTCAAGAAAGGTTTCTTGACTGCCTACTATGTGCCTCTCAACACATTCACTACCACTTGTGGGCCTTGAGCAAGTGTACAAATGGAGCTCATACACCCTACATCTAAATAAGTGGCAAACCCAGCCAGTGTTGAATATGTTCTGTTTTTCCACTTCAACAGAGAAATCTTCAAAATAACAAAATAAAAAAATTCTTGCTTTTATGTGACAAAGGTGGGAAAATATCAAACATGACTGGATTTAATTACTACAGGTGTCAATGTTCTTTGATGGCCTAGAAATGTTTGCATGGGTGGTAAAGACATATAATTCATACATTAGTATATATTTGGTCCATAATATTAAATTAAATTAAGTTAAAATGTTTTCATGTTTGTTTTAAAGTTATTTTTCCAGGACTTCCCTAGAGGTCCAGTGGTTAGGACTCCACGCTTTCACTGCTGAGGGTGCAGGTTCAATCCTGGGTGGGGGAACTAAGATCCCGTAAGCTGCGTGGTGTAGCCAAAAAAAAAGTATTTTTCTTCTGAAAGTTTCAAAATTATCTATTAAAATTAAAATAGTATACTTGATAAAAATCAAATATCTAATTTGTTTAAATATATCTGACCTTTTCATTTTGTGAAATTTAATTAAATTTTATTAAATACTTTTATAAAAATTAAAACTGTTTGCTATTCTGGGGTTCAATGTCCTTCTAGTTAATTCCTGTAAAGAACCACTATTACAGTTCTCATTCTACTTCCTACATATATGGAGATTTAACAGTCACAGGAATCGTTTAGTATTGCAAAGCCTTCCTCAGATTTCTTGTGCAACTATTTTGAATTCCACGGTAATTCACAAGGACTTCCAAAACCACAAAACGGAGCATAAGTAACAGCAAGATAATAGACACTTGGGACTTCTGGGAAGCTATAATTTCCATAATGTTCTGCATAATAACAGATTAGGCGAGAATTTATCGCATCCTAGGCCTCTGAGAGGGATTTGATTAATTTTTTAAAAAAAATCTCATGTTGATTTTTATTTTTTCCAGTTTTTTTTTTTTGGGGGGGCTGCATTGGGTCTTCATTGCTGCGCACAGACTTTCTCTAATTGTGGCAAGAGGGGGATACTCATTTTTTCTTTTTGAATTTTATTTTATTTATTTTTTTATACAGCAGGTTCTTATTAGTCATCAATTTTATACATACGAGTGTATACATGTCAATCCAAATCTCCCAATTCATCACACCACCAGCACCCCTGCCACTTTCCCTGCTTGGTGTCCATACGTTTGTTCTCTCCATCTGTGTCGCAATTTCTGCCCTGCAAACCGGTTCATCTGAACCATTTTTCTAGGTTCCACATACATGCGTTAATATACGATATTTGTTTTTCTCTTTCTGACTTACTTCACTCTGTATGACAGTCTCTAGATCCATCCACGTCCCTACAAATGACCCAATTTCATTCCTTTTTATGGCTGAGTAATATTCCATTGTATATATGTACCACATCTTCTTTATCCATTTGTCTGTCGATGGGCATTTAGGTTGCTTCCATGACCTGGCTATTGTAAATAGTGCTGCAGTGAACGTTGGGGTGCATGTGTCTTTTTGAATTATGGTTTTCTCTGGGTATATGCCCAGTAGTGGGATTGCTGGATCATATGGTAATTTTATTTTTAGTTTTTTAAGGAACCTCCATACTGCTCTCCATAATGGCTGTATCAATTTAAATTCCCACCAACAGTGCAAGAGGGTTCCCTTTCTCCACACCCTCTCCAGCATGTGTTGTTTGTAGATTTTCTGATGATGGCCATTCTAACTGGTGTGAGGGGATACCTCATTGTAGTTTTGATTTGCATTTCTCTAATAATTAGTGATGTTGACCAGCTTTTCATATGCTTCTTGGCCATCTGTATGTCTTCTTTGGAGAAATGTCTATTTAGGTCTTCTGCCCATTTTTGGATTGGGTTATTTGTTCTTTAAATATTGAGCTACATGAGGTGTTTATATATTTTGGAGATTAATCCTTTGTCCGTTGATTCGTTTGCAAATATTTTCTCCCATTCTGAGGGTTGTCTTTTAGTCTTGTTTATGGTTTCCTTTGCCGTGCGAAAGCTTTTAAGTTTCATGAGGTCCCATTTGTTTATTTTTGTTTTTATTTCCATTACTCTAGGAGGTGGGTCAAAAGAGATCTTGCTGTGATTTATGTCAAAGAGTATTCTTCCTATGTTTTCCTCTAAGAGTTTTACAGTGTCCGGTCTTACATTTAGGTCTCTAATCCATTTTGAGTTTATTTTTGTGTATGGTGTTAGCGAGTGTTCTAATTTCATTCTTTTACATGTAGTTGTCCAATTTTCCCAGCACCACTTATTGAAGAGACTGTCTTTTCTCCATTGTATATCCTTGCCTCCTTTGTCCTAGATTAGTTGACCATAGGTGCGTGGGTTTATCTCTGGGCTTTCTATCTTGTTCCATTGATCTATATTTCTGTTTCTGTGCCAGTACCATATTGTCTTGATTACTGTAGCTTTGTTGTATAGTCTGAAGTCAGGGCGTATGATTCCCCCAGCTCGGTTTTTTTCCCTCAAGACGGCTTTGGCTATTCGGGGTCTTTTGTGTCTCCATACAAATTTTAAGATTTTTTGTCCTAGTTCCATAAAAAATGCCATTGGTAATTTGATAGGGATTGCACTGGATCTGTAGATTGCTTTGGGTAGTAGAGTCATTTCACAGTATTGATTCTTCCAATCCAAGAACATGATATATCTCTCCATCTGTTGGTATCATCTTTAATTTCTTTCTTCAGTGTCTTATAGTTTTCTGCATACAGGTCTTTTGTCTCCCTAGGTAGGTTTATTCCTAGGTATTTTATTCTTTTTGTTGCAATGGTAAATGGGAGTGTTTCCTTAATTTCTCTTTCAGATTTTTCATCATTAGTATATAGGAATGCAAGAGATTTCTGTGCATTAATTTTGTATCCTGCAACTTTCCAAATTCATTGATTAGCTCTAGTAGTTTTCTGTTAGCATCTTTAGGATTATGTATAGTATCATGTCATCTGCAAACAGTGACAGTTTTACTTCTTCTTTTCCATTTTGTATTCCTTTTATTTCTTTTTCTTCTCTGATTGCCATGGCTAAGACTTCCAAAACTATGTTGAATAATAGTGGTGAGAGTGGACATCCTTGTCTTGTTACTGATCTTAGAGGAAATGCTTTCAGTTTTTCACCATTGAGAATGATGTTTGCTGTGGGTTTGTCATATATGGCCTTTATTATGTTGAGGTAGGTTCCCTCTATGCCCACTTTCTGGAGAGTTTTTATCATAAATGGGTGTTGAATTATGTCAAAAGCTTTTTCTGCATCTATTGAGATGATCATATGGTTTTTATTCTTCCATTTGTTAATATGGTGTATCACATTTATTGATTTGCATATATTAAAGAATCCTTGCATCTGTGGGATAAATCCCACTTGATCATGGTGTATGATCCTTTTAATGTGTTGTTGGATTTTGTTTGCTAGTATTTTGTTGAGGATTTTTGAATCTATATTCATCAGTGATATTGGTGTGTAATTTTCTTTTTTTGTGACACCTTTGCCTGGTTTTGTTATCAGGGTGATGTTGGCCTCATAGAATGAGTTTGGGAGTGTTCCTTCCTCTGCCATTTTTTGTAAGAGTTTGAGAAGGATGGGTGTTAACTCTTCTCTAAATGTTTGATAGAATTCACCTGTGAAGCCATCTGGTCCTGGACTTTTGTTTGTTGGAAGATTTTTTTTAAATTAATTAATTTATTTATTTATTTGTTTTTGGCTGTGTTGGGTCTTCGTTTCTGTGAGGGCTTTCTCTAGTTGCAGCAGGCGGGGGCCACTATTAATCGCGGTGAGTGGGCCTCTCACTATCGCAGCCTCTCTTGTTGTGGAGCACAGGCTCCAGACGTGCAGGCTCAGTAGTTGTGGCTCACGGGCCTAGTTGCTCCGTGGCATGTGGGATCTTCCCAGACCAGGGCTTGAACCCATCTCCCCTGCATTGGCAGGCAGATTCTCAACCACTGCGCCACCAGGGAAGCCCCCTGTTGGAAGATTTTTAATCATAGTTTCAATTTCATTCCCTGTGATTGGTCTGTTCATATTTTCTATTTATTCCTGGTTCAGTCTTGAAAGGTTATACCTTTGTAAGAATTTGTCCATTTCTTCCAGGTTGTCCATTTTATTGGCATAGAGTTGCTTGTAGTAGTCTCTTAGGATGCTTTGTATTTCTGCGGTGTCTGTTGTAACTTCTCCTTTTTCATTTCTAATTTTATGGATTTGAGTCCTCTCCCTCTTTTTCTTGATGAGTCTGGTTAATGGTTTATCAATTTTGTTTATCTTCTCAAAGAACCAGCTTTTAGTTTTATTGATCTTTGCTATTATTTTCTTTGTTTCTATTTCATTTATTTCTGCTCTGATCTTTATGATTTCTTTCCTTCTGCTAACTTTGAGTTTTGTTTGTTCTTCTTTCTCTAGTTCCTTTAGGTGTAAGGTTAGATTGTTTATTTGAGATTTTTCTTGTTTCTTGAGGTAAGCTTGTATAGCTATAAACTTCCCTCTTAGAACTGCTTTTGCCGCATCCCATAGGCTTTGGATCGTCGTGTTTTCATTGTCATTTGTCTCTAGGTATTTTTTTTTTCTACGTATTTTTTTATTTCCTCTTTGATTTCTTCAGTGATCTCTTGGTTATTTAGTAACATATTGCTTAGCCTCCATGTGTTTGTGTTTTTTACATTTTTTTCCCTGTAATTGATTTCTAATCTCATAACATTGTGGTCAGAAAAGATGCTTGATATGATTTCAATTTTCTTAAATTTACAGAGGCTTGATTTGTGACCCAAGATGTGATCTATCCTGGAGAATGTTCTGTGCGCACTTGAGAAGAAAGTGTAATCTGCTGTTTTGGGATGGAATGTCCTATAAATATCAATTAAATCTATCTGGTCTATTGTGTCATTTAAAGCTTGTGTTTCCTTATTAATTTTCTGTTTGGATGATCTGTCCATTGGTGTAAGTGAGGTGTTAAAGTCCCCCACTATTATTGTGTTACTGTTGGTTTCCTCTTTTATAGCTGTTAGCAGTTGCCTTATGTATTGAGGTGCTCCTATGTTGGGGGCATATATATGTATAATTGTTATATCTTCTTCTTGGATTGATCCCTTGATCATTATGTAGTGTCCTTCCTTGTCTCTTGTAAGATTCTTTATTTTAAAGTCTATTTTATCTGATATGAATATTGCTACTCCAGCTTTCTTTTGATTTCCATTTGCATGGAATATCTCTTTCCGTCGCCTCACTTTCAGTCTGTGTGTGTCCCTAGGTCTGAAGTGGGTCTCTTGTAGGCAGCATATATGTGGGTCTTGTTTTTGTATCCATTCAGCGAGCCTGTGTCTTTTGGTTGGAGTATTTAATCCATTCACGTTTAAGGTAATTATCGATATGTATGTTCCTATGACCATTTTCTTAATTGTTTTGGGTTTGTTTTTGAAGGTCCTTTTCTTCTGTTGTGTTTCCGACTTTGGGAAGTTCCTTTAGCATTTGTTGTAGAGCTGGTTTGGTGGTGCTGAATTCTCTTAGCTTTTGCTTGTCTGTAAAGCTTTTGATTTCTCCATCGAATCTGAATGAGATCCTTGCTGGCTAGAGTAATCTTGGTTGTAGGTTCTTCCCTTTCATCACTTTAAATATATCATGCCACTCCCTTCTAGCTTGTAGAGTTTCTGCTGAGAAATCAGCTGTTAACCTTATGGGAGTTCCCTTGTATGTTATTTGTCGTTTTTCCCTTGCTGCTTTCAATAATTTTTCTTTGTCTTTAAATTTTGCCAATTTGTGTGCTATGTGTCTCAGCGTGTTTCTCCTTGGGTTTATCCTGTATGGAACTCTCTGCACTTCCTGGACTTGGGTGGCTATTTCCTTTCCCATGTTAGGGAAGTTTTCGACTATAATCTCTTCAAATATTTTCTCTGGTCCTTTCTCTCTCTCTTCTCCTTCTGGAACCCCTATAATGCGAATGTTGTTGCGGTTAATGTTGTCCCAGAGGTCTCTTAGGCTGCCTTCATTTCTTTTCATTCTTTTTTCTTTATTCTGTTCCACAGCAGTGAATTCCACCATTCTGTCTTCCAGGTCACTTATCCGTTCTTCTGCCTCAGTTATTCTGCTATTGATTCCTTCTAGTGTATTTTTCATTTCAGTTATTGTATTGTTCATCTCTGTTTGTTTGTTCTTTTATTCTTCTAGGTGTTTGTTCTTTGATTCCTCTAGGTCTTTGTTAAACATTCCTTGCATCTTCTCGATCTTTGCCTCCATTCTTTTTAATTTTTAGTTTTTTATTTTCGGCTGCATTGGGTCCTCTTTGCTGTAAACAAGCTTTCTCTAGTTGTGGTGAATGCGGGCTACTCTTGGTTGCAGTACATGGGCTTCTCACTGTGGAGGCTTCTCTTGTTATGGTGCAAAGGCTCTAGGCTTGTGGGTTTCAGTAGCTGTGGCACGTGGGCTCAGTAGTTGTGGCTCGAGGGCTCCAGAGTGCAGGCTCAGTAGCTGTGGTGCACAGGCTTTGTTGCTCAACAGCATGTGGGATCTTCCTGGACCAGGGCTCGAACCCATGCCCCCTGCATTGGCAGATGGATTATTAACCACTGCGTCACCAGGGAAGTCCTTTGCCTCCATTCTTTTTCTGAGGTCCTGGATCATCTTCACTATCATTATTCTGAATTCTTTTTCTGGAAGTTTGCCTATCTCTACTTCATTTAGTTGTTTTTCTGGGGTTTTGTCTTGTTCCTTCATCTGGTACAAAGTCCTCTGCCTTTCATTTTGTCTATCTTTCTGTGAATGTGGTTTCCTTCCACAGGCTGCAGAATTGTAGGTCTTCTTGCTTCTGCTGTCTGCCCTCTGGTGAATGAGGCTATCTAAGAGGCTTATGCAAGTTTCCTGATGGGAGGGACTGGTGGTGGGTAGAGCTGGGTGTTGCTCTGGTGGGCAGAGCTCTGTAAAACTTTAATCCACTTGTCTGAGGATGGGTGGGGCTGAGTTCCCTCCCTGTTGGTTGTTTGGCCTGAGGCGACCCAACACTGGAGCCTACCCGGCTCTTTGGTGGGCCTAATAGCAGACTCTGGAAGGGCTCACGCCAAGGAGTACTTCCCAGAACTTCTGCTGCCAGTGTCCTTGTCCCCATGGTGAGCCACAGCCACCCCCCGCCTCTGCAGGAGACCCTCCAACACTAGCAGGTAGGTCTCGTTCAGTCTCCTGTGGGATCACTGCTCCTTCCCCTGGGTCCTGATGTGCACACTACTTTGTGTGTGCCCTCCAAGAGTGGAGTCTCTGTTTCCCCCAGTCCTGTCAAAGTCATGCAATCAAATCCCGCTGGCCTTCAAAGTCTGATTCTCTAGGAATTCCTCATCCTGTTGCTGGACCCCCAGGTTGGGAAGCCTGACATGGGGCTCAGAACCTTCACTGTAGTTGGTGGACTTTTATGGTATAAGAAGTGTTCTCAAGTTTGAGTCACCCACCCAGCAGTTATGGGATTTTCTTTTATTGTGACTGAGCCCCTCCTACCATCTCATTGTGGCTTCTCCTTTGTCTTTGGATGTGGGGTATCTTTTTTGGTGAGTTCTAGTGTCTTCCTGTCGATGATTGGTCAGCAGTTAGTTGTGATTCCGGTGCTCTCACAGGAGGGAGTGAGCGCACGTCCTTCTACTCCGCCATCATGAACCAATCCGAGAGGGGGCTGCTCTTTGTTGTGGTGCACGGGCTTCTCATTGCCGTGGCTTCACTTGTTGCGGAGCATGGGCTCTAGGCACGCAGGCTTCAGTAGTTGTGGCACAGGGGCTCAGTAGTTGTGGCTTGCGTGTTCTAGAGCGCAGGCTCAGTAGTTGTGGCATACGGGCTTAGTTGCTCCATGGCATGTGGGATCCTCCTGGACCAGGGATCGAACCCGTGTCCCTTGCATTGGCAGGCAGTTTCTTAACCACTGTGCCACCATGGAAGTCCCAGGATTTGATTAATTGGTTTGCCTTTTGCCAGCTCCCTACTTCTGTGGCTCACACTCGCTGTGCTCCAAGGCAGGGCTGCTCTGTTTGGCAGTAGCAAAGCACAGAGACCCCGTCACCTTGCGTTTCAGGATGTAGAAAAGAGCTGCGGGGAGGAGTTGACCTGGGGACAGACAGTGTTATCTCCAAAGGCAATAGAGCCGTTGGTAGCATTATGTATTCTCTATGCCAGCATGAAGCACCAGACCCCCAATCAGAGGCACCGTGTTTTCATTGTGTGCGTTTGATTTGTGGGGCCCTGCCCTGGACAGAATGGAGTTTATTTAACAGTATATTTAGCTTGATGTGTAACTTCTGAATATCCGGACTTATGCTATGTGGGCCTCCATTTGCCCTCTTGCCCTGGGTGCTGCAGGATTGGAGGTGGTCTGAAGTTGGAGGTACAGATCTATGAGTCACTAACATAGATGTGGATATCACACAGAGAAAGTGTGAACAGGGAGGAAAAGTGAGCAAATTTGATGGCTGCTAACATTCCACTTTTCCTTACAATATATGCTTCCTTCTTTGCCCCGCTCTACCTCCTTCCTCTTCTCTGATTTCCCACTCATTTTCTTTTTTCCAATTCCTTTTTAGTTTCCTCCTTCCCATGTGTCAGAACTCCCATTGGCATCACAAGCATCAACCATCCCTAACAGCAACTGCTACCTGGATGGATGGATGGATAGATGCTTGGGGGAGGGGTAAGGACACTGCATCTTGAATGAATCCATTTTTGGGGAAATAACAAATGTAGATAGTGAACATTCCATGGGTGAGATTACCTCTAAGATGTGTGCTGGCAGGAAAGGAGCATACTTTACAGGAAGCTTATTTTGAGGGGCTGTTTCTCTTTCTAAGTATTGTCTTTATCTTATTTAGAGTAGTTGAGCCTTCATGCTGTTTAACCTCAAACTATACTCACTTGATACATTCAGTCTTAGACCCACAGCCAGTCAAGTTAAAACAAAATCTCTTCCTTGGCTTAGAGTGAGATGCTCGGAATGTGATGAAACAAAGATTATTGCTGATATTGCTAAAGTGTTGATGTTTTGTTGGGTTCATCTCTGTTTAGTTTGGGAAGGCTTTTTAGAAGGGGTGAGTTTTTTTGTTGCCTTTGACTGTTTAGAAGACTAAAATGGATAAAGCAATGTGATGTGTAGTGATATTTTAAAGCAAATGAAAATTGTACTAAAAGAGTATTATACCTTTGGCTAGCTTAAATATTATGTGCATCTAGTTAGCAATAGAATTTGCCTTAGCTTCTTATCATGATTTTATCAAATAAAATGCAGAAAAGTGAACATTATAAAACTCCTCACACAGCTGAATGAAGCTGTGCACAACTTTTGGTAGAATAATAATTCTGAAGTGGCTGATTTTGTTTAACCGTTGGCTGGTAAAACTAATCTTGAGAATCTTTTAGCTCAGTAAAGACTCTTATGTCATTGGCCCAGCTTCAAAAGGTGAGCTAATTACTGTGCTAGGAAACGACACACATCACTTTCAGGGGAGGTAATAACTCTGCCCACAGAATATCCAAAATGTAAATTAGCAAGTAGCAGTAAGTTAAATAAAAATATAGTCCAGTTAAATGTCACGCTGTCACATTAAACCCAGAGTCCCACAGTTAAATGAGGTTAGATTGTGACACTGAAAGTGTTAGGAAATTATCAGCAGTGCAATTTCTATGGTGTGATGCTCCTACATTCGGCCAACTCTGCTGAAGTTGGTGGAGGGGATCCCACAGTTATCACAGGGAGAATAACTCTCAGATGATGCTCAGAATTGGTGAATAAATTCTGTAGATAGCCCATGCATTTTTCTCCTTCTCTCTTGCTACTTGCCCTGGGTGCTTTACTGCTAATCACTGTGGGAGGCTGGAGAGGGAAATTTTTGAAACAATGTCTCATAATAACAGTTACTATTTTCTTGAGAACTATGTGCCAGGCATTGAACTAAGCACTTCATATTCTTTGTTTCATTTAATCCTCACTAAATGAGGATGGGGTACAGGGTTCCTGTATCTGTAAGGTATGGTTGGAAAAACTGAGATTTAGGGAGGTTAAGAAACTTGCCCAAGGTTGCGTGACCATCAAGATGGCAGAGCCTAGATTCGATCCAAATCAGCCTGATAGTAAAGCTTGGACTCTTAACCATGTGCTATACTCTACTATTCCCATTACATGGGGTGTGGGTGAGGGTTGATAAAATTGGGGCATAGGTAGCAAATCAAAACCACAAGTAGATACTTCACACCTACTTGGATGGCTATAATAAAAAAATTTTTTGTTGTTGTTAAAAAAAAAAACCTCACAGAAAACTAACAAGTGGTAGCAAGGATGTGGAGAAATTGAAACCCTTGTACATTGCTGGTGGGAATGTAAAATGCTGCAGCTGCTGTGGGAAACAGTCTGGTAATTCCTCAAAAAGTGAAACAGGATGACCACACAGTGGAGCAATTCCACACTCAATAGAACTGAAAACATATGTTCGTACAAAAACTTGTACACAAATCTTCATAGCAGTGTTATTCATAATAGTCAAAAAGTGGAAACAACTCATATGTCCATCAGCTGATGAATGGATGAACAAAATGTGGTAAACCTACAGAATGGAATAGTATTCAGCCCTAAAAAAGGAATGAAGTACTGATATGTACTACATCATGGAAGAACCTTGAAAATATTAGGCTAAGTAAAAGAAACCCAATACAAAAGACCAGCTATCGTATGATCTATATATATGAAATGTCCAGAATTGGCAAATTCATTGAGACAGAAAGCAGATTAGTGGCTACCAGGGGCTGGGGGGAGGGAGATTGAGGAGTGACTGCCAATGGATATGGGGTTTCTTTTTGGACCAATGAAAATGTTTTGAAATTATATACTGGTGATGGTTTCACAACATAGTGAATACTAAAATCCACTGAAACGTGCCCTTTAAAATGGTGACATTTATGTGAACTATATCTTTTTTTTTTTTTTTTAAAGGCAACTTCAGGTCAGATCTGGGATGTCCTTGAATACTGTACTATAGGGTCCAGGTTTTCTTCTGTGGACAACAGGGAGCCACTGAAAGTTTCTAAGGAGGTTGATGGCATCATAGGAGTCGTGGAGATGTGTAAGGTGCTTAGCACACAGCAAGTGTTTAATAAGTATTTGCCCCCCTCCTCCTTCATCCCCCAATTCAAGACAAAGCCACCCTGTCTCCTGCGGAAAAAGAACTCTTCTGTTTGGATCCTAATAGAAAACCATCTGTTTTATTGAAAACCACTCTTGCTCTTGGCTCCCCTGGTCGTCTTCCTGAGGGTCCCTAGCCACTCAACGCTGGATGAGTTTTAGCATCTTGAAAGCATCCTCCTCCTCTTCCTCTTTTCTCTCCTCTTCTTGCTCCTCCTCCTCCCCCTGCTCCTCTTATTCTTTCTTTTCTTTTTTTAATTTGAAATAATGGTTTTCTAAAAGCCCTCATAGATCCTAACTTCGCCCAATAAAGTCACCCACCATATAAATTCTATGCTTCCTTTGTCTCCAGTTCCCCTCCATTTCTTCCTTCTTCTACCTCCATCTCACCCAGAGAGCAAGGAACACAGTCAAAAGGAGTCAGGTCATCTTTATTTCTAATCCTGGCTCCCCGTCCTGCTGGTAATCTGGCCAGACTCATAGCTCAATGATCTCATTTGCATAATGCTGTCATACGCATCCTCAACCTCATCATCATCATATCAACACCTAGGGTTCATTTGCAACTAAGTTGCTTAACTGATGCCTGGTACATCGGCTGCAGTCAATAAGTTATAGCTATAGCATCACTATTATTATAGGGTTAAGGGGTAGTAATTGACAGGAGTGCTGACCTTTCTTTAAAAGTGGGTTTCATCCTTCAGATCTCAAATATTTTAAGGATGCCTTAAAAGCTTTGACATGGAGAACTATTTTAAGTGACAAGATCTGTTTGCCAAAGTCATCTGAAAAATACCCTAACAGCAGAGGGCTGCTTTTAGTTTGAAGTGTGTTATTAAGTGGGGACAGAAGCTCTAGGGGACTTTGAGGTCAGCAAATATCAAGTGAGCTACCTCACAAAGCTGTCTCTGGGGATTTCCCACGAGGCCCCACCCCCGGTTGAGTCACCAAACTCCCCTCTTTGAGTCTTTGACCTGCAGCCCTTGTCAGCTGCAGAACCTCACTGCTCTGAAGATCAAGGAGAAGGAAAGTTCTCCACCAGCCCTGCGATCTCAAGGTTTGTCCATTTGGGGCAGATGGGGGGAACCGAGGAGGGATGAGGATGCTTTGTTCCCTTTGTACATTTCTAGACTTTTTCCCTTCTAATTTCTAATAACTTTTATTCCATAGTCCATTAAATAAGGATCAAGAACCTGGCCTATAGAGATTGTTGGACTCTTAAGATTTATGACTAGATGAGCTTCAAATCTCAAAATGAGCAGATACATGTCTATTAAGAAAATGTGATAATGAGTTGAACAAGGAGGTGTTTCAACATTTTAGCAACTAGGTGTTGAAATTCCACATGCTGTTTGGACAAAGGGAGAATAGTAATAATGAGATGTCTTCTCACTGAGCTGAACTGTTGGATGCCCCTGACAGATTTTCTTTTTAAGGACTATATTTCAGGGGCAGCAAGCCACAGGCATTGTTGAAATCTAGATGCTAATGCTAAATATCTATGAAAGTCCCCAAAAGTTCTTGCTATTGTTATTTCTGCATTTTGGCAAAACATGTTGGAAAGTACACTCTTAGACTTTGGCAAATCTACAGAAAGCTATGTGTTTAGTCACGCTTCTCTTATCCTAGAAGTTTCTATGAATTTGCTACCTTTTCCATGGTATTCCATCATTAATTTTTCCTGCAAACCCTGAGTTATGATCTTGTAGAATTGTACAGGTGATAGTTGAACTGTAGATAATTCTGAAAGGAGAAACCACCTCATCCTAGGAAACTTTTACCTTTTGCAGAGTGGTATTTGTGAAACCAGCTACTTTGATAAAATTCTTTTGGAATCTGCTTGGCTAATACGTCTATGCAAGATTTCATCATGGGAAATTGTTATTACAACATAGTGGCTACTGTGCTGTTGGTCATGAATTTCGAGAGGACAAGATCATTGCAGGATTTCTGTAGTAACTGTTCAGCAGGTAAGAACCAAATTAACATGTGTGCTTGATCTGTTCTGCTGAAAACATGGTTCAGTTAGTCTGGTAGTCAGGGCTTATGAGCTCTGTTTTAATGATCTTTTTTAAAAAATTGAACTATAGCTGATTTACAATATTGTGTTAGTTTCAGGCATACAGCAAAGTGATATATATATATAATATATATATTATTTATATATTATATATTATATATATATATTATATATATATATTACAAGATATTGAATATAGTCCCCTGTGCTGTACAGTAGGTCCTTGTTGTTTATCTATTTTATATACAGTGGTGTGTATCTGTTAATCCCAAACTCCTAATTTATCCCTCTCCCCCAGTAATGATCTTTTATTCATTCATTTACAAATATTTCTTGAATGCTACCTCTTAGCTGTGTGAATGCAGGCTTGTCACTTAAACTCTTGTGCCCCAGCTTCATCATCTGGGCATGATATGAGAACCTATCTCATAGGATTGATTGCTGGGAGGATCCTATGATGGGCTTAGATCAGTGCACGGCACAGGGAAAGACCTCAACAAATGTTAGCTTTGTGTGTGAGGACAGTGCTTAGACTAGGGGGCGCAGCAGGGAATAAGCAAGTGGCAGTAGGCTTAACAGAGTGGGAGAAGGCAGACACATTTAAATTGCAGTGTGCCAATAAAGGACATTGATCTCCTGAATCCAGTCACTGATCTCTTGGCTCAATCAAGAGAAGTCATTCTGTTTTATTCAATAGATAAAGGGAACTATTTTCTTTCCATTGATTTATTTGTTGCAATATCTATACTTTGTTATTTTTAATTCTGTGATTATGCTTAGGGCAATCTTGCAAATGGATAATTTAAAACAGTCAATCAACAAATAAAGTCTATCGCTGTGGTACCTAGAAAACGAATCTTTGTTTCGTGTTCTGGTTTTCTTGTGAACCTCATAATGCTTTGGGTGATGACGGTCCATTGTCAAACATGTACGGCTCTTATCTACTCTTTTCAGGTACTTTCTGTGGGAGAAACAAGCATGAGCTTTGCACTCCTTGTCCTTCAAATAGTTTCTCCAGCACAAGTGGACAAAAGACCTGTGATGTATGCAGGAAGTGTGAAGGTATGATTTAAAAGATGTATTCTCCACCCAGATATGTGTTGGGAAGACAAGCTTTTATTCTCGAGTGTACTGATCTCTTTTGAAAATCTGAAGTGTCAAATAGGCTGGTTCCTCTGTTAATAGGCAGGTCCAGTAAAATAATTTACTGTAACAGCAACTGTTGGTGGCTTGAGCTTTTTAAATAGTAGAGGAAATATTCATTAGACAAGAGAGAATTTTTTAATTAGCAAAATGTAAAAAAGTCTTCTATAGATATTTAAAAGTAAACTTTATACTCTGAGATCATTAGGACCCTTCTAAGTAGAACAAGCACGGTTTTTATTGCAGAACATAAATTTGCTTCCTGGATTTGGAGATCAAGGGTATTGTAACACTGGGGGACTTTGTAGGTGTTTTCAGGACCAAGAAAGCATGTTCCTCCACCAGCAATGCAGAGTGTGAGTGTGTGTCGGGATTCTACTGCCTGGGGGAAGGATGTACCATGTGTGAAGAGGACTGTAAACAAGGTCAAGAGTTAACAAAAGAGGGTAGGTTTCCTCTTCTATCTAGTGCCAATTTGTTGTCTAGTCATATGTTGTTATCTTAGTTCTTGGTCCTTCGATTACAAAATAAAACGTAGATTTGTAGAACCTTTAAGTAATAGTAATGAACTGCTAAGTATCTGACATTTACAAAATTATTTCTCAATCAATGGAAATAATTTGAAATCACAACATTTGTTTTTCACCAGAACCATGCCTTTTCATGCATCCTATACATGCATATACAATACTCTATGTACAGTGAGAATAAAACCTTTAGTCGTATTAAGGTTTCATTTCAAGAAAAACTGTTGAACAATCTGTGTAGATTGTATTAAGTTAATGACTTTATTATGGGATTATGTTCATCACAAACTGTTCAAGAAGAATTGTTCATCACTAATGGAATTCAGGAAGAATTGTTAGACAATCGGTACAGATTGTATTAAGTTAATGACTTTATTATTATGTGATCATGTTCATCACAGAGAAAGTTAAAAATGATAAAAATGCTTCCTTTTTTATTATTCCTTTAATTTTTACAAAAGGTTGTAAAGACTGTTCCTTTGGGACATTTAATGATCGGGAACATGGTGACTGTAAACCTTGGACAGAGTATGTATCATTTCTTTCTGCTTACAAAATAAAGTATCTGGGTTAACTTTTCTAAAGACAAGGAATGTGATCACTGATGCTTTTTTAAACCTATCAAGTGTAGACATAGAATAACATGCAAATAGGTGGTATGGGAACAGTATGGGGTAATTGTGACTGGATTGCCAAAGTGGGCATTTTCTCCAGAAGTAATGCCCAGAACAACGAGGTCAGATTTGCCAGTGGAACTTAGTTACTGTCTGCCGCAGGTGTTCTTCTGTGTCCTTCCAATCTCTTTGCTGCCTCTGACCTTCCTCCATTGATCAGGCCACCTTCAAGTGTTCAGTGCCAGCACTGATAATGATATAGAAGAGGGTAAAGTATGTTTCCTTCCCTCAAAAGCTTTAACATAGTCTTGGGCAAACAAGACTATCACAGGTAGTAAAACAGCCAACAGTGTATTTTGTACACCTTTGTTCTTTTTGCATTTGATCTTCTTACTAGAAAATCATTTTTATCATTATTTTACATTTACATTCTTATTGTGTGTTACAAAAGTATTGGTTCATAACAGATTAGAAAGGTTTTTTTGTTTTTGTTTTTTGTTTGTTTGTTTGTCTTTTGACACAAATAGTTCAGAGCAGGGAAGTGAGTCTGCATGGACAGTGGGATCGAACTGGGCTTTGGAGAATAGGTGGGTTTGTTTTAGGTAAAAAGAGGCAGGGGAAAGACACAGGACAATGACGATGGTGATGAGGACAATGATGATGGATGGCTACCATTTATAGGGAGTAAGTCAGGCACGTAGGGTCGTTTACTCTTCACAACAGCCCTGGGACATGTATATCTTATTTTTCAGATGAGAAAAACTGAGGCTTAGAGAGATTTCCCAACTTGCCCAAGGTCATTCTACAAAGGGACCGACCCAGGGTTCAAACCCTGGTCAGTCTGATGCCAACACATCATAGGGTTAGGAGCTCCTAACCCTAGGCTAAGTTGTCTGTCCTTCCTGTGTGCCAGAGATGGTCAAATATGCTTAAGAAGGTGGGGGTGAGAGACTAACCAGGCAACAGCCTGAAGTAAGCTGTCGTGGGACAGGACTCCCCAGCCTGGGAAGAAAGAAGAATCCAATTAGGTAGATAGAGTGGGATGAATTGTGGAGAGCCATGAAAGCCAAGTGAACATTGGAAGAAGCCCATATGGTCAAGTGGAAGTTTTACAAAATATCTTTGCTTTGCCTATGAACCCAGATCCACACATCTTTTTCACCAGAGCTGCTTTACTGGGTAGAAAATGTCAGTCTTTTTTAATTAGAATGATCCGTACCTGAATTAATTATTTGAACTCTTTTCATTGGACCATCTAAGCTGTTCTTTGGATGGGAAGTCTGTCCTTGTGAATGGGACGAAGGAAAGCGATGTGGTATGTGGACCAGCGTCAGCTGACTTCTCTCCAGGTGCATCTTCCACCGTCATGCCTGCCCCTGAGGGAGAGCCAGGTAGCTGGTTTGTTGCTGTTAAATCAAGTGAATGTATGTGGCCGTTCGGATTGGTGTCTAAGTCACTCCAAGATCCTGATGCCTTGCATCTCTGCCTCTAGCAGGCACCTCGACATGCCTTCCTTCTCTTACCCTGGCTTCAAGGGACCCATCCATTTCCTCGGGTGTTTCTTATTCACTCTGAATTCCACATTAGTAAACAGAGCAAGGTGAGACTGCATCCAAACAGACACTACGCCTTTGATAATGCCAAGTAATGGCGATTATAGAGTTCCATGTTTCCTATAGGCTAGAAAGGCCAAACCACTTAATTTTTGTGGGCTTCTAGGAAAATGACTAAGGTTGTAAAAAAAGTTTTCTTAACAAGCAGGCAAGTTTACTAAGATAGCTAGCTGGTGGGAGATGCCCAAAGCACGACTTCTCATGCTTAAGAGTTTACAAATGCAAATATAAATATCAGCATATTTGCAAACTTTAATTTTTGTCTGAATTTCTCCTTTTGTTCTGTTTTAAAGGTCACACCACCCGGATCATCATCTTCTTTCTTGCACTGACGTCGACTGCAGTGCTGTTCCTGGCGTCCTTCGTGGTGCTCCGTTTCTCTGTGGTTAAACAGGGCAGAAAGAAGCTCCTGTATATATTCAAACAACGTAAGAGGAACATAAAAGTGTTAGATATGAGCCTTTTTTAAAAAAAATAACTATTTATTTATTTATTTTTGGCTGCATTGGGTCTTCGTTGCTGCGCGCGGGCTTTCTCCAGCTGCGGTGAGCGGGGGCTACTCTTCATTGCGGTGCACGGGCTTCTCACTGTGGTGGCTTTTCTTGCTGCGGAGCACGGGCTCTAGGCTTGAGGGCTTCAGTAGTTGTGGCACATGGGCTCAGTAGCTGTGGCTCGCGGGCTTAGTTGTTCCACGGCATGTGGGAGCTTCCCGGACCAGGGCTCGAACCCGTGTCCCCTGCATCAGGCAGGCGGATTCTTAACCACTGTGCCACCAGGGAAATTCGTTATGAGCTTTTTGAGGCTAGGCTTTTTACAGTAGAAAGAGGAAGATGATTTGTTTTAAGTTACAGAAGCCAGGTTAGTATAGGACAGTGGTTATCACGTGGGACAATTTGGCCCCCAAGGGGACGTTTGGCAGTGCCTGGAGACAGTTTTGGTGGTCACAGTCTAAGCGGTGGGGTAGGGAGTGCTTTGCTCCTGGCATCTAGTGAGTGGAGTTCAGCGACGCTGCTAAAGATCCTACAATGCACAGGACAGCCCCACAGCGAAGAGTTAGCCGTCCCCAGGTGTCAATGATGCTGACGTGGAGAAAGCCTGGTGATGGCAGAACATAATCCAAGGGTTCCAGGAAAATGACCGCTTTAAGTATGCTGCAGCCTTGGACAACTGTGTGTGTGTGTGTGTGGCCACTCAGTTGTGGATACAGGATACTGACAAAGAGGAATCAGAAATAACGTTGCCCCATCGAGCACTGCTCCTCTGGCTGATGAATGGCCTTAACCTGAACTAGACCCACACATAGAAGAAGGCCTAGAGAACAAGGAGGGAGCTTAAAGTGGGTTTAATGAGATGAATGATTAGGACACTGATCTGGAGTAAATGAGACATTTCAATAATGGATTCCATTCATTAAACCAGATACTGTTTCTATATGGAACTGGGCAAGTGCCTGGCACAGGGTCAATACTCACTAAACGAACGCTATTAACGTTGATTCCAAAAGGCTTATAGATGGGGGCAATCTGCATTTTTGTCTTTGTGGAGAACAGAACCATAGATAGCAGGCTAGACTTACTAAGAGGGATTCATGTATAGGAGGAGTGCTCTGAGAGCTCTGTGATGTAGCCCAAGCCACCATAATAAGCCTGGAGAGTGTCAGTTTGTGGGTTGTTAAAAATATAGGAGGGGAAGTATTAGTTAAGTCTTATCTAAAGATGCAGTACACTAATTTGTATAAAGTTTCTTTCTGAAAACAATATAAAACCTTTTGAACATTTTGAAATATACAGGAAAATGCATAGGCATAAAGTTTAACAAACTGTAAGATGAACACCTGTGTAACTCTACCCAGGTCAAGAAACAGATCATACTCTGCTCCCCGGAAGCCCTTCTTGTGTTCCTTCCAGATGAAAACCTTCCTTCCACTAGTGCTAACCACAGCTAGATTCTTACCGTGTTCACTTCCTTGCTCTTATTTATAGTTTTGTTACCTAAGAACAGGGTTTAATTTGGCTGCTTGTGAACTTCAGACAAGTGGAATCACACTGTATCTGTTCTACATTTTCCTTCCCCTTTTCACTCAACTTTGTATCTTTATGATTCATCCACGTGCGGCATTTATCTTTAGTTGATTTCCAGTGTTGAATACTCTTCTCTTGAATGACTGTATCATAGTTTGTTTATCCATCTTAATATTCCTGGACACTTGGGTTGTTTCCAATTTGGGGCTCTTACAGACAGTGATATTTGAATATTTTTGTCTACGTATCTCAGTACACATAAGCACATGTTTCTGTTTTTGTTTTGTTTTTAACCTGGGAATAAAATTGCTGGGACATGAGGAATGTGTATCTTGGTCCTTAGTAGTAGATTTACCAAACTGTTTTCCAGAATAATAGACCTCATTTACACTTTCACAGCAGCATATGAGAGTTCTTTTTGCTCCAATCCTTGCTACTACCTAGTATCATCAGACTTCTTAATTTTTATCTGTCTGGTGGGTGTATAGTAATATCTCGTGGTTTTAGTTTGCATTTCCCTGATTACTAGTGAGATTGGACATCTTTTCATGTTATATTGGTCATTCGGATTTCCTCTCTTGCAAAGTGCCTGATCTTTGGAGACTTTTCCCACTGGGTTGTTTGTCCTTTTCTTATTAATCTATAGGAATGTTTTAGTCTACTGTTCATGTACTACAAATATATTTTCCGACCCTGTGGTTTGTTCTTTGACTCTCTTTTTGAGGTCTAAACCTCTGATTTAAGCTCTAAGTTCTCACTGAAACCTCTGTTTTAAACAACTATCCCTCCCAGCTTTACCCCAATCTACAATAAAGGTCTTTATAAAATGATTTTCAAAAGAATTTATGAGTAATTCTTGAGTTTCAATGGAACAGTAATCCATTTTTAAAAATTTTAGGTTATTTTTTAAAACTTTCTATTTTGAAATAAGGATTCACAGGAAGTTGTACAAACAGTACAGAAAAATCTTATGTGCCACTCATGGGGTTACATCGTACGTAACTACGGTACACTATCAAAACCAGGCAACTGACATTGGCACATTGTGTGTGTTTAGTTTAGTGTGTGTCATTTTATCGCATGTGTAGATTGGTGTAACCACTAGCACAATCAAAATACAGAACGATTCCATCACCACAAAGATCTCCTCCTGCTGGTCCTTTATACTCCACACACTGCCTTTCCCCCACCATCCCTAACCCCTCATAACTACAGATCTGTTTTCCATCTCTGTAATTTTGTCATTTCAAGAACGTTATATAAATGGTATCATACAATAAATAAATGGATCATAAATAAGAGACCTTTTAAGACTGGCTTTTTCCCCTCAGCAAATGCCATTGAGATCCATCTGAGTTGTGTTTCAATAGTTGACTCTTTTATTGCTGACTAGTGTTGTAAGGTGAGGTTGTACCACAGTGTGTTTTACCATTCACCTATCAAGGGGCATTTTGGTTGTTTCCAGTTTATGACTGTTACATTAGAGCTGCTATGAATAATCAAGTACAGATCTGTGTGGACATAAGTTTCTATATCTTTAAGATAAATGCCCAGGAGTGCAATTACTGGGTCATATGGTAAGTGTGTATTTAGTTTTTTAAGAAACTGCTAAACACTTTTCCAGAGGAGTTGTACCATTTAACATTCCACCAGCAACATAGGAGAGTTTCTCCTCATCCTCACCAACAGTTTGTATTGCAGCAATTTTTAATTTCAGCTGTTCTAATAGGTATGTACTGATATCTCACTGTGGTCTTAATTTACCTTTCTCTAAGGGTTGAACATCTTTTCATGTACTTATTTTCCATCTGTATATCTTCTTCAGTGAAATGTTCCTTCATGTCTTTTACCCATTTTCTAATTGGACTCTTTGTCTTACTTTTGACATTTGAGAGTTTTTTATATCTCCGCGATATGAGTCCTTTATCAGATGTGAGGTTTGTAAGTACTTTCTCCCAGTCTGTAGCTTGCCTTTTCATCCTCTTCACATGATCTTCTGCAGATAAAAAGTTTTTAATTTTGATGAAGTCCAATTGGCCAATTTTTTCATTTATGGGATTATGTCTAAGAACTCTTTACCAAGTCCTAGGTCCCAAAGATTTAGACTTTCTCCTATGTTATCTTCCAAATGTTTTATATTTAAATCTATGCTTCATTTTTAGTTAAGTTTTGTATAAGGTGTGAGAGTTTCAGGCCAATATTTACAAATTATTATTATTTTTTTTTTTGCTGATGGGTGTCCAATGGCTTCAGCATCATTTATTGAAAAGATTATCCTTCCTCCATTGAATTGCTTTTGCACTTTTGTCAAAAATCAGTTGGCTGTACTTGTGTGGGGACTCTTTCTGGTTTCTCTCTTCTGTTCCACTGATGTGTGTGCTTTTCCTTCTGCCAATACCACACAGTCTTGGTTACTGTAGCTGTAAAACAGTCTTGAAATTGGTTATAGGGTAGAATGAGTCCTCCCATGTTATTCTTCTTTTTCAAAATTGTTTTGTCTATTCTAGTTCGTTTGCATTTCTATATAAGTTTTAGATAATCTTATCCCTATCTGCAAGAAGTCAGCTGGGATTCTGATAGCAATTGTGTTAAATCTGTGTATCAATTCAGGGAGAATTGACATCTTTACTACTTTAACTATTCCAATCCATGAACACAGTATGTCTCTCCGTTTACGTATATTTTCTTTGATTTCTTTCATCAGCATTTTGTAGTTTTCAGCATACAAGTCCCGCACATGTTTTGTTAAATTTAGGCCTTAGTATTTAGATTTAACAATTGCAGATGATATTGTATCTTAAATTTTGGTTTCAACACGTTCATTGCTAGTATATAGAAATACAGTTGGTTTTTGTAGTTTGATTTTGTGTCCTGTGATTTTGCTGAACTTGCTTACTAGTTCTAGGGTATTTTGTAGATCCCTTGGGATTTTTTACATAGACCATAGTGTCATCTGCAAAAAAAAATAACTTTATTTTTTTTCATTTCCAATCTATATGCCTTTTATTTCTTTTCTTGCCTTATTATTCTGGCTAGAATGTCCAGTACTATGTTGAATAAGAGTGGCAAGAGGGAATATCTTTGCCTTGCTTCTAATCTTTGGGGAAAAGCATTCAGTCTTTCACCAGTAGGTATGATGTGAGCTACAGATTTTTAGTAGATATTCTTTATCAAGTTGAGAAAGTGTTCTGAAGTTTTTTTTTTTAATCATGAATGAGTGTTGAATTTTGTCAGGTGCTTTTTTCTGTATCAGTTGGTTTGATTATGTGATTTTTCTTCTTTAGCCTGTTGAGATGATGAATTATATAGATTGATTTTTGAATTTCAAACTAGCCTTGCATCCCTGGACTAAACTCCACTTAGTCATGGTATATAATTATTTTTATATATGTCTGAATTCTCTTCACTAATATTTTGTTAAGAATTTTTGCAGCTATATTCATGAAGAATATTGATCTGTGTTTTTCTTTTCTAGTACTGTCTTTGTCTGGTTTTGGTATCAGGGTAATATTGACTTCCTCAGATAAGTTGGGACATGTTCCCTCTTCTGTTTTCTGGAAGAGATTGTGTAGAATTGGTGTTAATTCTTCTTTAAATAGTTTATAGAATTGTCTAGTGAAACTATCTGAACCTGGAGCTTTCTTTTTGGAGCTCCTTAATTACAAATTCAATTGCCTTAATAATTATAGGGCACTCAAGTTATTTCATTCATACTGAGTGAATTGTGATAGTTTATGTTTTTTGAGGACTTGGTCCATTTCATCTAAGTTGTCAAATTTATGTGTTTAAGTTATTTATACTATTTCCTTACTATCCTTTTGTTGTATGCAGGTCTGTAGTGATATCACCTACTGATATTGGTAATGTGTGTCTTCTCTCTTTTTTTCTGAATCAATCTTGGTAGAGATTTGTCAATTTTATTGATCTTTTCAAAGAACCAGCTCTTTGTTTCATTGATTTGCTCTATTATTTTTCTGTTTTCAATTTCACTAGTTTCTGCTTTTACCTTTATTATTTCCTTTCTTGTGTTTGCTTTGGATTTATTTTGTTCTTTTTCTATTTAGGTGGAAGCTTATGTTATTGGTTTGAGACTTTTTCTCTTTCTTTCTTTTTTTTTTTTTTTAATGATATAATGACCATTTCCGAGGTTAGTGCTTTATTTTTATTTATTTCTTTTTTTGTTGGGGATTATCTTTTTTTTTTGAATTTTATTTTATTTATTTTTTTATACAGCAGGTCCTTATTAGTCATCAATTTTATACACATCAGTGTATACATGTCAATCCCAATCTCCCAATTCATCACACCACCAGCACCCCTGCCACTTTCCCCCCTTGGTGTCCATATGTTTGTTCCCTACATCTGTGTCTCAATTTCTGCCCTGCAAACTGGTTCATCTGTACCATTTTTCTAGGTTCCACATACATGCGTTAATATACGGTATTTGTTTTTCTCTTTCTGACTTACTTCACTCTGTATGACAGTCTCTAGATCCATCCACGTCTCTACAAATGACCCAATTTCGTTCCTTTTTATGGCCGAGTAATATTCCATTGTATATATGTGCCACATCTTCTTTATCCATTTGTCTGTTGATGGGCAATTAGATTGCTTCCATGACCTGGCTATTGTAAATAGTGCTGCAGTGAACATTGGGGTGCATGTGTCTTTTTGAATTATGGCTTTCTCTGGGTATATGCCCAGTAGTGGGACTGCTAGATCATATGGTAATTCTATTTTTAGTTTTTTAAGGAACCTCCATACTGTTCTCCATAGTGGCTGTATCAATTTACATTCCCACCAACAGTGCAAGAGGGTTCCCTTTCTCCACACCCTCTCCAGCATGTGTTGTTTGTAGATTTTCTGATGATGGCCATTCTAACTGGTGTGAGGGGATACCTCATTGTAGTTTTGATTTGCATTTCTCTAATAATTAGTGATGTTGAGCAGCTTTTCATGTGCTTTTGGACATCTGTATGTCTTCTTTGGAGAAATGTCTATTTAGGTCTTCTGCCCATTTTTGGATTGGGTTGTTTGTTCTTTAAATATTGAGCTGCATGAGCTGTTTATATATTTTGGAGATTAATCCTTTGTCCGTTGATTCGTTTGCAAATATTTTCTCCCATTCTGAGGGTTGTCTTTTAGTCTTGTTTATGGTTTCCTTTGCTGTGCAAAAGCTTTTAAGTTTCATGAGGTCCCATTTGTTTATTTTTGTTTTTATTTCCATTACTCTAGGAGGTGGGTCAAAAGAGATCTTGCTGTGATTTATGTCAAAGAGTGTTCTTCCTATGTTTTCCTCTAAGAGTTTTATAGTGTCTGGTCTTACATTTAGGTCTCTAATCCATTTTGAGTGTATTTTTGTATATGGTGTTAGGGAGTGTACTAATTTCATTCTTTTACATGTAGCTGTCCAATTTTCCCAGCACCATTTACTGAAGAGACTGTCTTTTCTCCTTTGTATATCCTTGCCTCCTCTGTCCTAGACTAGTTGATCATAGGTGCGTGGGTTTATCTCTGGGCTTTCTATCTTGTTCCATTGATCTATATTTCTGTTTTTGTGTCAGTACCATATTGTCTTGATTACTGTAGCTTTGTAGTATAGTCTGAAGTCAGGGAGTCTGATTCTTCCTGCTCCGTTTTTTTTTCCCTCAAGACTGCTTTGGCTATTCGGGGTCTTTTGTGTCTCCATACAAATTTTAAGATTTTTTGTCCTAGTTCCGTAAAAAATGCCATTGGTAATTTGATAGGGATTGCACTGAATCTGTAGATTGCTTTGGGTAGTATAGTCATTTTCACAATATTGATTCTTCCAATCCAAGAACATGGTATATCTCTCCATCTGTTGGTATCATCTTTAATTTCTTTCTTCAGTGTCTTATAGTTTTCTGCATACAGGTCTTTTGTCTCCCTAGGTAGGTTTATTCCTAGGTATTTTATTCTTTTTGCTGCAGTGGTAAATGGGAGTGTTTCCTTAATTTCTCTTTTAGACTTTTCATCGTTAGTGTATAGGAATGCAAGAGATTTCTGTGCATTAATTTTGTATCCTGCAACTTTACCAAATTCATTGATTAGCTCTAGTAGTTTTCTGGTGGCATTTTTAGGATTCTCTATATATAGTATCACGTCATCTGCAAACAGTGACAGTTTTACTTCTTCTTTTCCAATTTGTATTCCTTTTATTTCTTTTTCTTCTCTGATTGCTGTGGCTAGGACTTCCAAAACTACGTTGAATAATAGTGGTTAGAGTGGACATCCTTGTCTTGTTCCTGATCTTAGAGGAAATGCTTTCAGTTTTTCACCATTGAGAATGATGTTTGCTGTGGGTTTGTCATATATGGCCTTTATTATGTTGAGTTAGATTCCCTCTATGCCCACTTTCTGGAGAGTTTTTATCATAATTTGGTGTTGCATTTTGTCAAAAGCTTTTTCTGCATCTATTGAGATGATCATATGGTTTTTATTCTTCCATTTGTTAATATGGTGTATCACATTGATTGATTTACGTATATTGAAGAATCCTTGCATCCCTGGAATAAATCCCACTTGATCATGGTGTATGATCCTGTTAATGTGTTGTTGGATTCTGTTTGCTAGTATTTTGTTGAGGATTTTTGCATCTATATTCATCAGTGATATTGGTCTGTAATTTGCTTTTTTTGTAGCATCTTTGTCTGGTCTTGGTATCAGGGTGATGGTGGCCTCATAGAATGAGTTTGGGAGTGTTCCTTCCTCTGCAATTTTTGTAAGAGTTTGAGAAGGATGGGTGTTAACTCTTCTCTAAATGTTTGATAGAATTCACCTGTGAAGCCATCTGGTCCTGGACTTTTGTTTGTTGGAAGATTTTTAATCACAGTTTCAATTTCATTCCTTGTGATTGGTCTGCTCATATTTTCTATTTCTTCCTGGTTCAGTCTTGGAAGGTTATACCTTTGTAAGAATTTGTCCATTTCTTCCAGGTTGTCCATTTTATTGGTATAGAGTTGCTTGTAGTAGTCTCTTAGGATGCTTTGTATTTCTGCGGTGTCTGTTGTAACTTCTCCTTTTTCATTTCTAATTTTATTGATTTGAGTCCTCTCCCTCTTTTTCTTGATGTGTCTGGCTAATGGTTTATCAATTTTGTTTATCTTCTCAAAGAACCAGCTTTGAGTTTTATTGATCTTTGCTATTGTTTTCTTTGTTTCTATTTCATTTATTTCTGCTCTGATCTTTATGATTTCTTTCCTTCTGCTAACTTTGGGTTTTGTTTGTTCTTCTTTCTCTAGTTCCTTTAGGTGTAAGGTTAGATTGTTTATTTGAGATTTTTCTTGTTTCTTGAGGTAGACTTGTATAGCTATAAACTTCCCTCTTAGAACTGCTTTTGCTGCATCCCATAGGTTTTGGATCATCGTGTTTTCATTGTCATTTGTCTCTAGGTATTTTTTGATTTCCTCTTTGATTTCTTCAGTGATCTCTTGGTTATTTAGTAACGCATTGTTCAGCCTCCATGTGTTTGTGTTTTTTACGTTTTTTTCCCTGTAATTGATTTCTAACCTCATAGTGTTGTGGTCAGAAAAGATGCTTGATATGATTTCAATTTTCTTAAATTTACTGAGGCTTGATTTGTGACTCAAGATGTGATCTATCCTGGAGAATGTTCTATGCGCACTTGAGAAGAAAGTGTAATCTGCTGTTTTTGAATGGAATGTCCTATAAATATCAATTAAACCTATCTGGTCTATTGTGTCATTTAAAGTTTGTGTTTCCTTATTAATTTTCATTTTGGTTGATCTGTCCATTGGTGTAAGTGAGGTGTTAAAGTCCCCCACTATTATTGTGTTACTGTCGATTTCCTCTTTTATAGCTGTTAGCAGTTGCCATATGTATTCAGGTGCTCCTATGTTGGGTGAATATATATTTATAATTGTTATATCTTCTTCTTGGATTGATACTTTGATCATTATGTAGTGTCTTTCCTTTTCTCTTGTAACATTATTTATTTTAAAATCTATTTTATCTGATATGAGTATTGCTACTCCAGCTTTATTTTGATATCCATTTGCATGGAATATCTTTTTCCATCCCCTCACTTTCAGTCTGTATGTGTCCCTAGGTCTGAAGTGGGTCTCTTGTAGGCAGCATATAGATGTGTCTTGTTTTTGTGTCCATTCAGCGAACCTGTGTCTTTTGGCTGGAGTGTTTAATCCATTCATGTTTAAGGTAATTATCGATATGTATGTTCCTATGACCATTTTCTTAATTGTTTTGGGTTTGTTTTTGTAGGTCCTTTTCTTCTTTTGTGTTTCCCACTTAGAGAAATTCCTTTAGCATTTGTTGTAGAGCTGGTTTGGTGGTGCTGAATTCTCTTAGCTTTTGCTTGTCTGTAAAGCTTTTGATTTCTCCATCGAATCTGAATGAGATCCTTGCCGGCTAGAGTAATCTTGGTTGTAGGTTCTTCCCTTTCATCACTTTAAGTATATCATGCCACTTCCTTCTGGCTTGTAGAGTTTCTGCTGAGAAATCAGCTGTTAACCTTATGGGAGTTCCCTTGTATGTTATTTGTCGTTTTTCCCTTGCTGCTTTCAATAATTTTTCTTTGTCTTTAATTTTTGCCAATTTGACTACTATGTGTCTCAGCTTGTTTCTCCTTGGGTTTGTCCTGTATGGGACACTCTGCACTTCCTGGACTTGGGTGGCTATTTCCTTTCCCATGTTAGGGAAGTTTTCGACTATAATCTCTTCAAGTATTTTCTCTGGTCCTTTCTCTCTCTCTTCTTCTGGAACCCCTATAATGCAAATGTTGTTGCATTTAATGTTGTCCCAGAGGTCTCTTAGGCTGTCTTCATTTCTTTTCATTCTTTTTTCTTTATTCTGTTCCGCAGCAGTGAATTCCACCATTCTGTCTTCCAGGTCACTTATCCGTTCTTCTGCTTCAGTTATTCTGCTATTGATTCCTTCTAGTGTAGTTTTCATTTCAGTTATTGTATTGGTCATCTCTGTTTGTTTGTTGTTTAATTCTTCTAGGTCTTTGTTAAACATTTCTTTCATCTTCTCGATCTTTGCCTCTATTCTTTTTCTGAGGTCCTGGATCATCTTCACTATCATTATTCTGAATTCTTTTTCTGGAAGGTTGCCTATCTCCACTTCATTTAGTTGTTTTTCTGGGGTTTTATCTTGTTCCTTCCTCTGGTACATAGCCCTCTGCCTTTTCATCTTGGCTATCTTTCTGTGAATGTGGTTTTTGTTCCACAGGCTGCAGGATTGTAGTTCTCCTTGCTTCTGCTGTCTGCTCTCTGGTGGATGAGGCTCTCTGAGAGGCTTGTGCAAGTTTCCTGATGGGAGGGACTGGTGGTGGGTAGACCTGACTGTTGCTCTGGTGGGCAGACCTCAGTAAAACTTTAATCTGCTTGACTGCTGATGGGTGGGGCTGGGTTCCCTCCCTGTTGGTTGTTTGGCCTGAGGCAACCCAACACTGGAGACTACCTGGGCTCTTTGTTGGGGCTAATGGCAGACTCTGGGAGGGCTCACACCAAGGAGCGCTTTCCAGAATTTCTGCTGCCAGTGTCCTTGTCCCCATGGTGAGCCACAGCCACCATCTGCCTCTGCAGGAGACCCTCCAATACTAGCAGGTAGGTCTGATTCAGTCTCCCCTGGGGTCACTGCTCCTTCTCCTGGGTCCCGATGCACACACTACTTTGTGTGTGCCCTCCAAGAGTGGAGTCTCTCTTTCCCCTAGTCCTGTCAAAGTCCTGCAGTCAAATCCCGCTAGCCTTCAAAGTCTGATTCTCTAGGAATTCCTCCTCCCGTTGCCGGACCCCCAGGTTGGGAACCTGACATGGGGCTCAGAACCTTCACTCCAGTGGGTGGACTTCTGTGGTATAAGTGTTCTCCAGTCTGTGAGTCACCCACCCAGCAGTTATGGGATTTTATTTAACTGTGATTGCACCCCTCCTACCGTCTCACTGCGGCTTCTCCTTTGTCTTTGGATGTGGGGTATCTTTTTTGATGAGTTCCATTGTCTTCCTGTCAATGATTGTCCAGCAGCTAGTTGTGATTCTGGTGTTCTTGCAAGAGGGAGTGAGAGCACGTCCTTATACTCCGCCATCTTGGTTCCTAATCTTGAGACTTTTTCTCTTTCTAATATAAGAACTTCACGTTATAAATTTGCTTCTCAGTACTCAATTAGCTGTGTCCACACATTTTGATATGTTGTGTTTTTCATTTTCATTCAGTTCGGTGTATTTTTTGTATTTCTCTTGATTATTTAAAAGTGTGTTTTTCAGTTTCCAAGTTTTTGGTGATTTTCTTGTTTTCTTTCTGCTGTTGATGTCTATTTTAATTCCACTATAATAAGAGGACACACTCTGTATGATTTCTTTTAAATTTGCTGAGGTTTGGTTCATGGTCCAGGTTAGGGTCCATTTTGGTCTATGTTCTGTAGACACTTGAAAAGATTGGTGGAGTGTTCTATAAATATTGATTTGATCCTGTTGATTGATGATGTTGTTGAGTTCTTCTATATCCTTGCTGATTTTCTGTCAAGTTTTTCTATCAACTCTTGGGAGAGAGCCATTTAATTCTTCAAATATAATTGTGGATTTGTATATTTCTCATTTCAGTTTTGTTTCACCTATTTTGCAGCTCTGTTGCTTGTTGTATACATATTTAGTACTGCTATGCCTTCTTGGTGAATTAACTCTTATAATTATGTAAGGCCCCTCTCTATGTCTGGTAGTTTTCTTTGCTCTGAAGTCTACTTTATCTGATAGTAATATAGCCACTCCTGCTTTTTAAAAATTAATAATATACATGGTATATCTTTTTGCATCCTTTTACTTTCAACCTTCCCACATTTTTATATTTGAAGTGAATTTCTTATAGACTACATACAATGGTCACACTACTAATTTCTATCTTTTGATTGGTACATTTAAACAATGTACATTTAATGTAATTATTTATATGTTAGGGCTCAAGATATTATTTTATGTTTTGTTTTCTGTTTGCTTTCTCTGGCTTTCATTTCTCTGTTTTCTTTTTCTGTATTCCTGTGGATTACTTGAACATTTTTTAGAATTCCATTTTGATTTATCTTTATATTTTTTTGAATGTATCTCTGTATAGCTCTTCTGTGGTTGCTCTAAGTATTATACAAATTTATATAGTCTACATCAACATTTTAACAGTTTGAAAAAAGTATAGAAATCTTACCTCCCTTTACATCCTTTTAACCTCTTCCAATTTATAATATACTTGCCTAAAATATTTCTGCTACATGCTTTGAGATCCATCTTAGACAGTGTTATAATTTTTGTTTCAACCATCAAACATAATTGAGAAAACTCAAGAGAAAGAAAGTTTATTTTATTTACCCATATATTTGCTCATTCTGTTGTTCTTTCTTCCTTCCTGATGTTCCAAGATACCTTCTTTTATCATCTCTCTTCTGTTTAGAGAATGTTCTTGAGCCATTCTTTTAGGGTAGGTTTTCTTTTTTCTGAAAATTTCTTGATTTCCCCTTCATTCCTGAAAGATATTTTCACTGGATATGGAATTTGGGCTTGAGAGTTCTTTTCTTTCAGCACTTGAAAAATGTTGTGCCACTTCTTCTGGCCTGCCTGGTTTCTGGTAAGAAATTCACTGTCATTCAATTTATTTTTCCCCTATAAGTGATGTGTTGCTTCTCGCTGGCTGCTTTCAAGATTTCTTTCTTTCTTTCTTTTTTTTTTTTTTTTGGTTTTTCGCTTTCCAAACTTAAACTACAATGTATCTTGGTGTGGATTTCTTTGGATTATCCTGTTTAGCATTCACTTAGCTTCCTGAATCTGTAGATTTATGCCTTTTTCCAGATTTGGGAAATTTTTGGCCATTATTCCTTCAATTACTTTTTCAGCCTTACTCTCCTTCTCTTCTTCTTCAAGGACTCCAATGACATGAATATTAAGTTTTTTTTGGCTATAGCCCTACATGTCTCTGAGGCTCTGTTCATTTTTTTCCCGGTCTTTTCTCTCTGTTGTTCAGATTGGGTAATGATTCTTTCTTTTGTCTTCTCCATTCTTGTGCTGAGCCCATTCACTGATATTTTAAAGTTTGGTTATTGTAATTTTTCAGTTCTAAAATTGTCACCTGGTTCTTTTTTAAAATTTTCTTCTCTTTTTTTCATTTGTTTCAAATGTGTTCCCAATTGCTTGTTGAAGCTTCTTTTTTTTTTTACCATGCCACGCAGCTTGTGGGATCTTAGTTCCCCCAACCAGGGATTGAACTTGGGCCCTCAGCAGTGAAACCACTGAGTCCTAGCCACTGGACCATCAGGGAATTCTGTGAGGTATCTTTATGATGGCTGCTTTAACGTCCTTGCCAGATAACTCTAACATCTATATCACCTAGATGCTAGCATCTGTTGCTTTTTCTTATTCAAGTTGAGATCTTCCTAGCTCTTAGAATGACAAGTGATTTTCTTTTAATTGAAACCTAGACATTGGCTATGATGTTATCAGACTTTGGATATAATTGAAAGCTGGTGTTTATTCAGGGTTCCTCTAACACCACTCTGGCAGAGGAAAGAAGATGCTGCCAGGTGGAGGTGGAAGTCCAGGTTCTATACTAGACCTCCTGGGGGTGGTAGATCCTTGTTATTGCTCCCCACTAAGCCCCCACTGATACTACCCTGGCTGGGATGAGGAAAGATACTTTGTTCCTGCTCCCCACATGGTTTCCACTGACACTGAATGGGTGGGGGGTGGGGGTGCCCTTGTTACTGCTGAGTGGTGGTGAAGTCCTAGCTCTCCACTCAGACTCCTCTGATGCTGCCCCAATGAGGATAGGGCAGTGAGCCTTGATAGAGTTGGCAAGGGTGTAAGTCTATGCTCTCTACTGGGTCTTTAGTGGCAGGCTTGGGTGTGGGGCCATGGTTTTTTGTTTTGTTTTGTTTTTGTTTTTGTTTTTGTTTTGCTAGATTAGAGCTGTGATTAACTAAAAGCTTTTAGTCTTGTTACTCTGCTCTTTTCCTGGTTTTGTCGCTAGAGAGAGCAGACTTTTCTTGGGGCATTTTTTTTTTTAATTAGCCTACTTCTCCAGTTCCCAGTCTGGGACATATGAAACAGAAAGAATACTCAGGGAACTCAAGGCCATATTGTTCCTTGGGTTCCAAGCTCCTTAACTGGTCTGCTTTCTTGCCACCTTTCAGATTCCTCTTATTTTTGTTATATATAAAACGTCCAGCCTTTTCAGCAATACTTGGCAGGAAGAAGGGAAAACTATGACTACTGTATCCTTCCAGAAGCAGATTTCCATTTAAAAATTCATCTTCAATGCTATTTCAAAGGAAAAGAACGTCTCATTGGTATTCCTGGATGTCTTGCCAGTTTCTCATAAGTTCTTGGAGATAGTGTGCTTGCTGGGTTTTGGTTTTTTTTTTTTTTTTTTTCTTAACAGTTCTGTGAACAGGTTTTTTTGTGTGTTTTTTTTTTAATACATGTATCCACTTATTTATTTATTTATGGCTGTGTTGGGTCTTCGTTTCTGTGAGAGGGCTTTCTCTAGTTGCGGCAAGCGAGGGTCACTCTTCATCACGGTGCGCGGGCCTCTCACTATCGCGGCCTCTCTTGTTGCGGAGCTCAGGCTCCAGACGCACAGGCTCAGTAATTGTGGCTCACAGGCCTAGTTGCTCCGTGGCATGTGGGATCTTCCCAGACCAGGGCTCGAACTCGTGTCCCCTGCATTGGCAGGCAGATTCTCAACCACTGTGCCACCAGGGAAGCCCCCTGGTTATTTTTTATTTTTAATAGTAACAAGCATGTAAAATTGGGGTAGGACCATTTGCTTTGACAGGCTATAAAAATAATTTATATTTACTGGTGGGCTTGGGTGTGGGGACACAGTTATATATGTGTGTATGTGTATATATATATATGTATAATTTAATATATATTTTAGGATTGAAAGTTGCTCGGCAATAACACAAATACTATACACTACCATGTAAATGAAAATCTGGAAGCTAGTGCATAAATCAGTTCTTTACTTACTAATTGATGGAAGCAGTGGGAGTATCTTTAACATCTCGATGCCATAAGCATTTCATTCAAAAGAAACCATCTAATGTGTAATCTAAGTAACCCTCAAGACTAAAACATGTGCTGCTGAATTGAAACTACAGTTACGTTTGGCACATGACTAATTTTATGCTATAATGATTCATGCTCAAGACTGTTTTTAGCCTTTGTAGACAATAAAGAAACTAGTTTTTTTCAGGACCAATAAAAAAGTATTTGGTAAAAAAAAAAAAAAAAAAAAACTTAAATAATCCTGAAAAAATGTTTATACTTGCTATTACCTCTCTTGCTGATGAGTTGGTTCAAACTAAAGTTGAAAATGTTTGCTGCTTACAGATGTTCTGCAAATGGGATTTATGGAAAATGAATGTTAAATGATTCAAACAGACAACAAAAGATAACTGTCTTTTAAATTACTTTTTAGCATTTATGAGACCAGTACAAACAGCCCAAGAGGAAGATGCCTGCAGTTGCCGGTTTCCAGAAGAAGAGGAAGGAGAGTGTGAACTGTGAAGAGGAAATCCAAAGACATGTTGGAAGAATCACAGGAGAAATATGAGGGATCCCACTACCGTACCTTTCAAGTTTAAAAGCTCCATACCGGATAATACCAAGGGTTACCTTAAGTTTTTTTTCTAAATGCTAATGAGTTGGCCTTTCAAGATGTACCACTTTTAACAGAACAGAAATATGGGACAGAAGTGGTGGTAAAAGTGACATTTTCTAGATACTGCTTAAGAGGTTTGGGCTAGTTTTCTTGAAATCCAAAGAGAATTAAATTTAATCATGTAGACCAATGGTGCAGCTAAAATTATAATCAAAATCAATTCTATTTTTTTTTGGTGCTAATGTGACATATGGCAATAAGCCATAAGATGCAGGCACTATCCCCCATCAAATTTTCCATTGGTTCAATCATTCAGCACAAGACATCCTCCATTGTCAGGGGAGAATGAGAATAGTCATCATCATTGCCCAAGTTTGGGGTCAAGAGCAAAAAACTGAAAAAAAAACAGACCTTTGGACTTCCCTGGTGGTCCAGTGCTTAAGACGCCTCACTCCCAATGCAGGGGGCACAGGTTTGATCCCAGGTCGGGGAATTGAGAGGCTGCATGCTGCACAATGTGGCCAAAAACAAACAAACAAACAAACAAAAGAAGAAAAAGCAGACCTTGAGGAACAGTTTTGGAAAGAATCAAATGTCCCTGCATATCCTTCGTCCTCTCCATCTTCCCATCTTCTGCCTTTGTCCTACTCCCCTCTGAGCCACAGCTTACTTTTTATTTTATTCTTAAAAACTTTAGCAGTAATATTTGATATACATAAACTAGTAAATGAAACAGGAGTGAAGACCCATGAACACATAGCCCAACCCGAGCACTAGAGCAGGAGTTGCCAAACTCCCATGGGCCAAATCTGAGATGCCATGTGCCTTCGTATAGTTTATGAGCTAAGAATGGTTTTACATGTTTAAATAATTAAAAACAAATCAAAATAAGAATAATACCTCATGATGCATAAAATTATCTGAAACTCAAATTACAGAGTCCATAAGTAGTTTTCCTGAAGCACACAAGGCACCCTCAGGTGGCCTTTGCATTACAACAGCAGAGTTGAGTAGTTGTGACAGAGACTGTATGGCCCACAAAGCCTAGAATATTTAATAACTGACCCTTTATAGGGTCAAAGTCAGGGTCAGAGCATCCATCTGTGTGCTGCTTCCCTCCCTCATCTGCTGTCTACCTCCCCACCCCAACTCCAGGCAACTTCTCACAGCAATGTTGTCTCTCATTTCCTTGCCTAAAAGAAAATCATGTATCATATAATTATGTACCCCACAACTATTTTACTTAGTTTTGTTTGTTTTTGAGCTTTATGAAAATGGTATTGTGCTGTATGGAGACTTGTGCTTTAATCACTCAGAAGTATATTTGTAAGACTCATTCATGTTATTGTGCATAGCTAGAATACATTCATATTTACTGCTGTATAGCTTTGCAAATATACCATTATTTATCAATCCACTCTGAACCAAAGGACATTTGGGTTGTTTCCAGGTTTCTTTTTGCAATTATGGAAAATATTGCTATGAATGTTCTTTTATATGTTTTCCATTTAGGAGTGTCTCTAGGGAAATTTCCTTAAAGTAGAATTTCTGGATCTTAGGGCGTATGAATGTTCAACTTTATGAGCTAGTCCCGTATCAGTAAGGATATGCCAAATTATGCAGAAATGACAAATGAGCCCCCCCCCCCCAAATCTTAATGGATTACAACCACACAACAGAGGTGCATTTCTGGATGTCATTACATGCCCGTTGAAGGCTGGCTGTGACTCTGTCCCATGTTATTTCACTCTGGGATTTAGGTGGAGAGAGCAGCTTCTACTTGGGACATTGACCATGTTGTGGCAAAGGAACACACTCATATGTAGTTGGCTAGATTCTAACTTTAAGAAAAATTCCTGCAGCCAAGCTCGGCAATAATAGGGCAGAAAGTATAATCATCACACAGGGAGGGGCAGCAAACATTTCTGAACAATAAAAAGTCTACTGCAGGGCTGAACTGCTTTTCACTGTGGTTTTTCTAATTTGTGCTCCTGTCAGCAGCGTACAAGCGTCCCACTGAGTCCCATCCTTGCCACCCTCAGGCCTTTTCAGACTTAATTTTGCCAACCTAGTGGGTTTAGGATGGCATCTCACCATGGTCTTATTTTGCATTTCTGTCACGTTTTTATACATTTTGTGTTTCTTTTTTGAGAAATGCTTGCTCGTGTTTTTTAAACCATTTTAAAAACTCGGTTATTTCTCTTTTTCTTATTGATTCATAAAAGTTCTTTATGTAGTCTACATAATAATCTTTGGTTACTTATATGTGCTATAAATATTTGTTTGCAATTTATTTTTTCTCTTTTAAATCGTGTCTCTCTTTGTCTTTGTGGTAATAAGAGGAAACGTTGTTAATTTAATATGGTTCAGTTTACAACTCTTTTCTTGCATGGTTAACATTTTTTTTGGTGTCCTGATTAAAGAAATCCTTCCCTGCCCCAATATCATAAAAATATTTCCTCACATTTTATTCTAAAAGTTTTAAGTTTTGTCTTTTGTATTTAATTCTAACCTATCAGGAATAATTTTTGTGTATGTCATGAGTAATGATCCAATGTTGACTTTTGTATGTGGATAACCACTAGTCCCAGTACCATTTATTCAATGATCCCTTTTTTCCCTATGGATCTTCAATACACCTCTGTCATGTATCAAATTTCCATCTATCCACGGGTGGTTTCTAAGCTCTCTATTCTGTTCCATTGGTCAGTTTATCTGTCCGTGTGCCAATACGCACTGTCTTTGTTACAGTAGCTTAATAATAGCTCTTCTTGATACCTGGCAGGACAAGTCTTTAATGTCCTTCAATAAAGTTTCATAAAGTTTCTCCAGAACTTGTACATCTTTAGTTAGATTTATCTCTAGGTTCGTTGTTGTTGCCTTTTAGGCAGTTTTTTTTTGTCATCGGAGTAGAGAGATGTCGTTGATTTGCGTATATTGCTTTATAGCCTGCCTCTTTCCTAAGCTTTCCTTTTATTTTCTAATAGTACGTATGTGGATTCTTTGGGGTTTTCTATATAGACAATCATGGTATTTGTCATAATAATAGTTTTTTCCATTTCTAGTCTTTTGTCATTTATTTCTTTTGCTTGGTGTACTGCTTGACTTATTGTCAGGACCTCCAGTACAATGTGGTAGTCTGGTTTTTATCTTATTTATAGAGGATACTTTCAGGGTATTTTTTTGGTAAGTATACTTGATCAGGTTAAGGAAGTTCCTTTCTATTCCTGGTTAGTGCAGAGGGCTAGTTTTCATTTTGTAATCATGAAAGGGTGTTGAGTTATATCAAATGATTTTTCTGGAAGAAAAAAAAAGCATTTGATTGCAGATGACTCAGTCAATGGTTCTATCACATTGACTTGGATCTACACTTCGGTCACATTCCAAGAAAATTACTGCCGGAAAGAAATTTAATGCAATAACGAGTATAATAATAGGTATTCCTCCCTCCCCCTTAAAGGATGCTTTGGTGTATGATATAATAATGTGTTCAGAAGCATTTTCTGTTTTAATTTAAATAGATGAAGTACCTCCATTTGGCTCTTTCTTTACTGTTTTGATAAGAGTTTGTTATTTATAGTAAAAGATGAAGGTAATATTTATGGAGGATATTTTGAAACTTTCTAGCCAATCTCACCAAACACATGAAAAAGTATGAATGGGCATGATTACTTTTCCAGAACAAGAACATTTGAGATTTGACTTGAGAACTTTGACCTTCCCTGAATGGCTCATATGCGGTCTCTGGGTGGAGCCGGTTGATATTTGGGGAGCCTGACCAGGAGGTTTCAGGCAAGAATTCTGTTAACCTGGTATTCTGGTAAGAATAAGAGAACAGTCATTGGTGCTACAATCCTTTTAAAATAAGAGGCAAAGCAAAGCTGAGGGCGTTCACCAGTGCTGCTTCAGAACAGAGCTAGGTATAATTTTTTCTCCCTTTTCCAAACTACAACACTAAATTCCAACATGGCTTTCTTTCACTCTCAACTTTGGACTCCTGATGTTTAATTCTCTGTTGTCCATTATCCACAAACACAAAGGGACCGGTCATGCCCCACAGGCTTGGGCCACCCAGGCTAACTCATTTGTCCCAGATTATAAACACAGAAAATCCACCATTTATTCTGCTCATCTGACAGAGGCTGTGTTTATTACACAGACTGTACCATACTCTTATCATAGTATATTTTGGTATAAAGTCTAAATGTTATAAATGAAAAACACAGGAACTTGGGGGTATGAGTCACCTTTCCCCCTAAATGACAGTTAACAAAGAATGAAAATCAAGACAGAATTAAATGGTCCCCTTTGAGGATTAATTTAGGAAATCCAATAATTAAGTTTAATAGAAATGCATGGAAATTTCTCTGATCCAAATAAATGAACATATTTAGGGATGTACAAGTTGGAAACAGTTTTCTAAATGCTGCAAAACAAGCTTCGGTTACTTCTGAAGCCAATTTGGATTTTCTTCTTTGGTGGAAGGTATCACTCTGATGGAAACTTTTGATATGAGGGGCATATGGTCGCTGAAGTGGGTGTCTCCCTCTTCTGCAGAGCTGATCTTTCCACTGTGGGTGGGGTGTGCTCATGGACCACAGAGAGTGTGAGTTATGTGTGGTCTGTGTGTGGTGGGGCCAGCAGAGCAGTCATTACCTCTCTTTTTAAAAAAACCTCTATAATAAAACACACATTGATCATTTCACAGAAAAAAAGAATATCTAAGAAAAACACTTATTTTTTAAAAAGTTCTATTCCTGTTGCAATGTCAAATCATAAAGGCTAATTAATAGTGAAATGACGTGCTATTCTTTGTAAACGATGGAAACAGACTTTAGTGCCTAGGTACGAGAAAGATTTCAAGTTTGGGATTCCTTTGTCTCCCAACACCTGACTTTTTAGTCACATACAAACATGAATGCTGTTTTTTATATCAATATTGATTCAGATAGCTGTATTTCAAATTGTCACTGAAGGCTTTCAATTAACACGTCTTTCACAAATTCATGGAAGAGGCTGATTCTGACAAACCCACTGAAGGGATGACTCTGAAATAGATGACCTCTTCATTGGACCGGCATCCTCTGGATGCTCTGATCAGCCCCATGCTAGGACACCAAGACAACGGACCCACCTCCCCCTTGAGGGCTTTGAGGCCAGGGGACTGATAAGAGACACAATGTTACCAGGACCTACTATGTGCCAGGAGTAGACTCGTGAAGTAGGAGGCAAGAGCGCTGACCTCCTGGAACTTCCAGCCTGGTAAAGAGACAGCTGTGCATTAGGGCGCCTGCGTGTTTGGTGGGGAAGGGGGAAAAGCACACACAGCAGGGGTGGAGGGAGGGCTTCCTGGGGACAGTGAGGACAAATGGGTAGAGTAGGTGGTATCTACTCAGGCTGTGTGCTTTCCAGAAGAAGCGAGGGTCCCAGGCAAACGGGAGTGAGAGTTGGGGTCAGGGAATGGAGGGGAGATGAAGGGAGCTGCAGGGTCAGCAGGGATCAAATACCCAGAGTTTAGGAGCTAAATTTAGAAGCTCGGATTTTAAACTGTGGCCACTGACTGGGGAGCCAGGGAAGGGATTTGATGTGATTTGCATTTTTGAAAGATCTCCCTGACTACAGTGAGGACGATGGATTAAAGGGATGCGGGGCTCCTCCAGGAGGGACACATCTGGGGATGGGGCACGAGGCCCTGGTTCCTGGCTTGGGCAGTTGGGAAGACAGTGGTACCATCAGCAGAAGAAAGAAACCCTGGAGGAGGAAGGGGCAGGTCCAGTGTCAGCCCCGGACCCTGTGGTATACCCCAGCGGAGGGGCCACATGGTGCAGGGGGTTGGGGGGGAGATGGGGGATGGGGAAAGGGGCATTGCATAGGCCAGGGCGGGGTCTCCAGAATCCAGCAGATGACGGTAGAGTCAGGACCATCCAAGGCCACCAAGATGCCGGGAGAGTTGACAATAAAACAGATACTGGGTTTAGCTACAAAGTATTAACCTTAATGGGAACTCTTTCAGGGGAAAACCAGGCCGTGGGAATGCATGGTAAGAGACAGCAGGCGAACTCAAACCTTTCGAAAGTTAGACGGTGAAAGAAAGGTGATGGCGTGGGAACCGGGGAGCGACCTGGGGTCCTGGGGTAGGGTCATCGGATAAAACACGGCACTCCCAGTTAAATTTGAACTTTAGAGAAGAAGTGGATAATTTCTCAGTATAAATAGGTCCCATGCGCTATTTGGGACATGCTTTTAGTAAAAATTGTCTGTGGTTTATCTGAAATTCAAATTTACCTGGGCATCCTGTTTTTTGTTTTTGTTGTTTTTGTTTTTGTTTTGGCTGGGCCACGTGGCTTGTGGGATTTTAGTTCCCTGACCAGGAATTGAACCCGGGGCCCTTGCAGTGAGAGCTCAGAGTCCTAACCACTGGAACGAATTCCCATGGGCGACCTGCATTTTTATTTGCTAAATTTGGCAAACCTCGTTAAGGGGGAGTATTTGGTTCTCTTTTCATCAGAGAGACTTGAGCAAGGTGAGATGCAGATGTTAAAGGGAGAGTCTAGGGACTTCCATGGTGGTGCAGTGGATAAGTCTCTGTGCTCCCAATGCAGGGGGCCTGGGTTCCATCCCACATGCATGCCGCAACTAAGGAGCCCTGGAGCCGCAACTAAGACCCGTTGCAACTAACTAACTAACTAAATAAATAGGAGAGAGGAGAGTCTAGAAAGGGAATCAGGTTGGGGGGGCGGGGGGCTGGCAGGCGGGCAGTGCCTGATGGGTGGACAGGGCGTGGCTGGAGCTCAGGGAATGAGGGCGGAAGTATCCATTGGGGCCAGACGAACGCAGGTGCTGGGCTAGATGGAGGGAGGGGGGGTTGCGTGACAGAAGGTTCTCTGGGGTCCTCTGCCGGTGTGGAGGGTGTAGGGGAGGCTGGAGGATGGGAGATAAAGAGCTCATTTTATTGGAGGGTTGGCGAGCTCCTTCCAGGTAAGAGCTTCACCCTGCAGGGGCGGCGGGTCCTGATCCACTAGGGCCGAGCTTCCTGCAAGGTCTCAGAAGACACCGAGCGAACTGCCCACCCCCACCCCCCCGCCCCTGGGGCCGGGGTTTTCCAGGAGGGAGTGACAGAGGTCAGCAGGAGAAGGAAGTTGAAGATATTGGCAAGAGAGTTGCAGAAAGATTCCAAGTTCAGATTTTACACACGAACTAGGTACTTACTATAAAGGCCATTATAATACATCATTCGATCTTTCTGAAGACAGGTTACCAAAAACACTTAAACTCACAGGGTAGTGTTAGGGCACCAGCAGCAGGATCCAGCAAACCAGCCTCCTCTAGTGCATGAGAATTTCAAGGAGGAAATGGACATCAGCAAGGGAAAGAAGTCAGCTGAAAAGTGCTCCCCTTCCTCCTTCCCCACTTTCAACCTCCCACTCTGCCCCCAGCCTCCATGGGATAAGAAGAGCTCAGAGCCTTTGATACCAGAATATGTCTTTGACCATGACAAAGACTGGGTGTACAGACTGTTGCATACATTGTACACTGGAGAGAACTCACTGTAACCAGACATCCTCATCACCACCTAACGTCACATTGTATATTTCTTTCTCCTTTGTCTGCCAACCACTGAATTTCTGCTGTGACCCTTGGAAAGTGCCAGTAACTGTGGGTTGAATGAACGAGTGAATGAATGAGATCAAGAAAGCACATTGGGAGCCACCCGCTCATTGCATAATTTTCAAGAAAATATTTCTGCAACACCAACTCTTTTCATTTATTGTAATAAGATCCCGTCAAATTCTCTTCTACCTTTTACCCAGTGAAGACACAGATTGGGTGAGTTGCTCACTATGGTTACTGAGAGCTTTAAGATTGATAGCGGTTTATTTTCTTCCAACTTCGATCATGATTGCTGGTCTTAGCAGGGAGAGGTACTTCTAAGAAGGCTGAGCAACATATCAAGTGTTCTTTTCCACTTTGGGGTGATTGGGGGAAAAGTTAAAGATTTTATCTTCCATTTGGGATGCATATCACTCCCTTTGCATTCCGATTTTGCTTCTATTCAGAGGACCTGAGATGGGATTTCATTTTCTGCTCTTGGTGTTGGCTAGATCCTGTGAAATAAACAATTTACCCCAGTGTGGAAGAGACAACCTGTCAAACACAGAGAGCTGAGTTGAGGTGGCATTAGACCAGCACATGCTGGCATACATAAAAAATCCTGGGTTGTGCTTTTTCAAGATTTCTTTTCACTATTATTAAAGTCACATAACAAGCCAGAATCTATTGAGAACTCTTCCATCTGATAAACCTACTAAGACAGCTTGAGGCCATACAGTATTTGGGTTAAGTTCACGGATGTTGGACTCAGCCAGTTTGAGGTTTGATCACTGCCCTCACCCCTTGTGGCTGAGTCAACGTATCCTCTAAGCCTTGGTTTCCTCCTTTGTAAAACGACATGGGGCAGTTGCTAAGATGACATAAATAAGGCATGTGGCACCGTGTCCCTCACAAGCCAAGCACTCAAGAAACCATCTCATCATATTCTTATTAAATAAGCATGTACAGCATGTTTAGCCGTGCTCAGAGCAATAACACTTACTCCTATTGAGCAATTTAACATTTCTGATTGCAACAAATGCTGTTAACTCAGTGTAATTCTAATCACATATCCTGCAATTATGGTGTTTCCAAATATAGACACTGGCTGGTCTGGTTCTAAGAGGCCCCAAGAAATCAATCCTAGTACAGCTGTCCGATGTGGGGATGCCTGCTTACCTCCTGTGCAATTTTGCAGTCTGATAACCATGGCTGTGTTCCAGTTCCTCCTTCTTCACTGAAAAAAATACAGGAAGTTGAAACAGCAGGGACTTCCATCTAAAGTAAAACATTCCGTGTATTAAGCTTTACAAATGAATTCTGTGTATATGTTTGACAGTGAAACAATGTTCCCTTATTTTAAAAGACAAATTCCTTCATGGCTTGTGTAATGTTAATGAATAAATATGTTTGGTACATGAAATTACCCTACACTATGCTTATTCCTGTGTCACAAGAACACTTTTTAAAAATAGAATTCTTCTTCTGGCCTATAGATCTCAAATATGAAGCATTCTTAAAATAAAGTTAAATGTTCATAGAGAATACTATGGAAAAATAACGCTGTTTTAGAATTTTTAGGTATCAGTGCTTAGCCTTAATAATTTTTAAGATATAAATTTTAAATAAAGATATGGAATAAGAGTGTCAAAACTGTCTCACATGATAAATGCTTAAATTGCTGCAGATAATTAGTAAAAACAAATTTGTTTTCCATGATGCATTTGCAATGATATTTTAAAATTAGGCCATACTACTCTACCATTACTTATTAATTATTAAGTTGAATTTTTTGCGCTATTTCTTAATATTTATTTATTATTTTTTGCTGCGTTGGGTCTTAGTTGCGGCCTGCGGGATCTTCGTTGAGGCACGCGGGATCTTTCGTTGAGACGCGTGGGCTCTTTGTTGCAGCACGCGGGCTTCTCTCTAGTTGTGGCGTGTGGGTTTTCTCTTCTCTAGTTGTGGCGCGTGGGCTCTGTAGTTTTGCAGCACGTGGGCTCTCTCGCTGAGGCGGGCGACCTCAGTAGTTGTGGCGCGCGGCCTTAGTTGCCCCGTGACATGTGGGATCTTAGTTCCCAGACCAGGGCTCGAACCCACGTTCCCTGCGTGCACGGCAGATTCTTTACCACTGGACCACCAGGGAAGCCCCTAAGTTGAATATTAATACGGCAATGAATTTCTTCTTTCATGCTTATGAATATTTTTATAGAGCCCTGGAGGTGAAACTGCTGGACTATAGGGCATGTGAATTTAAAATGTTTATAGGTACTGTACAGCACAGGGAACTCTACTCAATACTCTGTAATGGGAAATGTATCTAAAAAAGAATGGATGTATGTATATGTATAACCGATTCACTTTGCTGTACAGCAGAAACTAACACAACATTGTAAATCAGCTATACTCTAATAAAAACTAAAAAAAAAAATCATATAAAATGTATGCAAGGTACACATATAGGGAGAAAAGTGAAAGAAAGCCATATTTTCTGATAAGAAAAAAGTAATATTTTAAAATATTTACCTGTAGATTCAATGAAATTCCATTAACATTTCTACAATTTTGTGTTCTTCATGGTGTTTAACAAAAATTTTCTGAAAGGTATTTCGAATACCAAATAACCTGGCATATCTAAATCATTACTTTCAGAGAGACCCTCTTCCATGTGCTATCCAGATTTATTATAAATATGGATGAATTGAGAGGAAATAGCTATGATTTGTTTTATATTTCGATACATGTTCCAAATTGATTAAAACAAAAATCAAAATATTTTGCATTTTAAAATAAAATAAAATGAAATAAAATAATGTGTTTACAGGTGTTGCAAAATTGTACTTTAACAGGGGCTGGGGGTAAGGATGATGAAAAAGTTCTGGAAATAGTGGCAATGGTTACACAACATTGTGAGTGTTCATTTTTTTCCCAAAGTTTTCTAATGACATGTTTATAATACAGTTTCCTGTAATTCAATCACTTCTTTTTTATTGAAATATAGTTGACATGCAGTATTAAGTTAGTTTCAAGTGTACTCCATAATGATCTGATATTTGCATACATTATAAAATGGTAAGCACAATAATTCTAGTAACCATCTGTTCCCATAAAAGTTATTAGAATATTATGGACCATACTCTTTATGCTATATATTATATCACTGTTGCTTATTTATTGTATAACTGGAGGTTTGTACCTCTTAATCTCCTTCACCTATTTTGCAACCCCACCAGTGCCCCCTTCTGGCAACCAACTATTTGTTCTCTGTATCTGTGAGTCTGCTTTTGTTTTGTTTTTTAGATTCCATGTATAAGTGAGATCATACGGTATTTGTTTTTCTCTGTCTGACTTCTTTCACTTAGCATAATATCCTCTAGATTCATCCATGTTATTGCAAATGGCAAGATTTCTTCTTTTTTTATTTTTTTGGCTGAGTAGTAGTCCATCGTACATATGCCACATCTTCATCATCCATTCATCTATTGATCGATGCTTGGGTTGCTTCTATATTTTGGCAATTGTAAATAATGCCGCAATGAACATTGGGGTACAGATATCTTTTCAAATTAGTGTTTTTGTTTTCTTCAGGTAAATACCCAGAAGTCAAATTGCTGGATAATATGGCAGTTCTATTTTCAATTTTTTGAGAAACCTCCATGCTATTTTCCACAGTGGCTGCATCAATTTTCATTCCCATCAACAGTGCACAAGAGTTCCCTCTTACCCACATCCTTGCCAACACTTGGTATTTGTTCTTTTTAATGATGGCCATTCTGACAGGTGTGGGGTGATATCTTTTTGTGGTTTTGATTTGCATTTCCCCAATAATTAGTGATGTTGCACATATTTTCATGTGTCTGTGAACATCTGTATGTCTTCTATAGAAAAATATCTATTCAAGCCCACTGCCTATTTTTTAATTGGGTTTTTTTGATGTTGAGTTGAATGAGTTCCTTGTATATTTTGGATATTAACCTCTTATCACATATATTGTTTGCAAATATCTCCTCCCATTCAATAGGCTACCTTTTCCTTTTGTTGATAGTTTCCTCTGCTGTGTAAAAGTTTTTTAGTTTGATGTAGTCTCATTTGTTTATATTTGCTTTTGTTTCCCTTGCCTGAGAGATAAAACAAAAAAAATTGCCAAGAATGATGTCAAAGAGTGCTCTGCCTATGTTTTCTGCTAGGAGTTGTATGGTTTCAGGTCTTAAATTTAAGTCTTTAATCCATTTTGAGTTCATTTTTGTATATGGTAAGAGAAAGTAGTCCAGTTTGATTCTTTTGCATGTAGCTGTCCAGTTTTCCCAAAACCATTTATTGAAGAGTCTGTCTTTTCCCCATTGTATATTCTTGCCTCTTTTGTTGCAGATTAATTGCCCGTATATGTGTGGGTTTATAACTGGGATCTCTATTCTGTTCCAATGATCTATGTGTCTGTTTTAGTGCCAATACCATACTGTTTTGATTACATTCACCTTGTAATATAGTTTGAAATCAGGGAGCATGATACCTCCAGCTTTGTTCTTCTTTCTCAAGATTGCTTTGGCTATTTGAGGTCTTTTTTTTTTTTTTAAATAAATTTATTTATTTATTTATTTTTGGCTGTGTTGGGTCTTCGTTGTTGCATGAGGGCTTTTCTCTAGTTGTGGCAAGCGGGGGCTACTCTTCGTTGCCATGCCCGGGCTTCTCATTGCGGTGGCTTCTCTTGTTGTGGAGCATGGGCTCTAGGTGCACAGGCTTCAGTAGTTGTGGTTCATGGGCTCTAGAGTGCAGGCTCAGTAGTTGCGGTGCACGGGCTTAGCTGCTCCGCGGCATGTGTGATCTTCCCCGACCAGGGCTCAAACCCATGTCCCCTGAATTGGCAGGAGGATTCTCAACCACTGTGCCACCAGGGAAGCCCCTATTTGAGGTCTTTTGTGTTTCCATACACACTTTGCTTTGAATTTATAGATTGCCTTGGGTAGTATGGTCATTTTAACAATATTAATTCTTCCAATCAATAAGAAAGGTATAACTTTCCATTTGTTTGTGTTGTCTTCAATTTATTTCATCAGTGTCTTATAGTCTTCCGAGTACAAGTCTTTTACTTCCTTGGTTAAATTTATTCCCAGGTATTTTATTCTTTTTGATGCAATTGTAAATGAGATTGCTTTCTTAATTTCTCTCTCTGATTGTTGTTGGTGTATAGAAATGCAACAGATTTCTGTATATTAATTTTATGTCCTGCAACTTTAGTGAATTTGTTTATTCTAATAGTTTTTTGGTGGTGTCTTTAGGATTTTCTATATATAATATTTCATCATCTGCAAACAGTGACAGTTTTGCTTCTTCCTTTCCAATTTGATTACCTTTTATTTCTTTTTCTTGTCGGATTTCTATGGCTAGGACTTCTGATACTTTGTTGAACAAAAGTGGCAAGATTGGGCATCCTTGCTTGTTCCTTGTCTTAGAGGAAATTCTTTCAGCTTTTCACTTTTGAGTATGATGTTGTCTGTAGGTTTATCATATATGACCCTTAGTATGTTGAGGTATGTTCCCTCTATATCCACTTGTTGAGGGGTTTTATCATAAATGGATATTGGATTTTGTCAAAAGCTTTTTCTGCATCTATAGAGATGATCATATGATTTTCATTCTTTGAAAATGAATTTGTTAATCAATTTGTTAATGTGATGTAACACACTGATTGATTTGCAGATATTGAAACATCCTCGCATCTCTAGGATAAATTCCACTTGATCGTGGTATGTGATCCTTTTAATGTATTATTGAATTTGGTTTGCTAATATTTTCTTAAGGATTTTTGCACCTGTGTTCATCAGTGATATTGTCCTGTAATTTTTGTGTGTGTGGTGTTTTTGTATGGTTTCGGTATCAAGGTGATGCTAGCTTTGAACACATTGGGAAGCATTTCCTCCTCTTCAAATTTTTGAGAACAGCTTGAGAAAGACAGGTGTTGTCTCTTCTTTAAGTGATTGGTAGAATTCATTTGTGAAGCCATCTGGTCCTGAACTTTTGTTTGTTGGGAGTTTTTAAAATTATTATTATTGATTCAATTTCATTACTGGTAATCAGTCTATTCATATTTTCTATTTCTTCCTGATTCAGTCTTGGGATACTGCACATTTCTAGGAATTTACCCATTACTCTAGATTGTTCATTTTATTGGTGTATGGTAGTAATCTTTCATGATCCCTTGTATTTCTGTGATATCAGTTGTAATGTTTCATCTTTTGTTTCTGAATTTATTTATTTGGACCTTGTTTTTTTCTTGATGAATCTGGCTAAAGGTTTATTAATTTTGTTTATATTTTAAAGAATCAGCTCTTAGTTTTATTAATCTTTTCTATTTTTTAGTCTCTATTTTATTTATCTGATCTGATCTTTATCTTTTTCCTTCTACTAACTTTGCATTTTGTTTTTTTCTTCTTTTTCTATTTCTTTAGGCATAATGTTAGATTATTTATTCAAGATTTTTCTTGTTTGCTGAAGTAGGCTTGTATCACTATAAGTTTCCCTCCTAGAACGCTTCTGCTGTGTGCCATAGATTTTGGATGGTTGTGTTTCCATTTTCATTGTTCTCCAGGTATTTTTAATTAATTAATTAATTAATTAATTTTAACACATTTATTGGAGTATAATTGCTTTACAATGTTGTGTTAGTTTCTACTTATAACAAAGTGAATCGGCTGTATGCATACATATATACCCATATGCCCTCCCTCCTGCGTCTCCCTCCCCTCTCCCTATCTCACCCCTCTAGGTGGTCACAAAGCACTGAGCTGATCTCCCTGTGCTATGCAGCTGCTTCCCACTAGCCATCTATTTTACATTTGGTAGTGTGTATATGTCAATGCTACTCTCTCACTTTGTCCCAGCTTACCCTTCTCCCTCCCCATGTCCTCAAGTCCATTCTCTACGTCTGCATCTTTATTCCTGTCCTGCCCTTAGGTTCATCAGAACCAATTTTTTTTAGATTCCATATATATGTGTTAGTATACGGTGTTTGTTTTTCCCTTTCTGACTTACTTCACTCTGTATGACAGACTCTAGATCCATCCACCTCACTACAAATAACTCAATTTCATTTCTTTTTATGGCTGAATAATATTCCATTGTGTATATGGGCCACATCTTCTTTATCCATTCATCTGTTGCTTCCATGTCCTGGCTACTGTAAACAGAGCTGCAATGAACATTGTGGTACATGACTCTTTTTGAATTATGGTTATCTCAGGGTATATGCCCAGTAGTGAGATTGCTGGGTCATATGGTAGTTCTATTTTTAGTTTTTTAAGGAACCTCCATACTCTTCTCCATAGTGGCTGTGTCAATTTACATTCCACCAACAGTGCAAGAGGGTTCCCTTTTCTCCACACCCTCTCCAGCATTTATTGTTTGTAGATTTTTTGATGATACCCATTCTGACTGGTGTGAGGTGATACCTCATTGTAGTTTTGATTTGCTTTCTCTAATCATTAGTGTTGTTGAGCATCTTTTCATGTGTTTGTTGGCCATCTGTATGTCTTCTTTGGAGGAAAGTCTATTTAGGTCTTCTGCCCATTTTTTGATTGGGTTGTTTTTTTTTTTTTTGATATTGAGCTTCATGAGCTGTTTGTATATTTTGGAGATTAATCCTTTGTCAGTTGCTTCATTTGCAAATATTTTCTCCCATTCTGAGGGTTGTCTTTTCGTCTTGTTTATGGTTTCCTTTGCTGTGCAAAAGCTTTGAAGTTTCATTAGGTCCCACTTGTTTATTTTTGTTTTTATTTCCATTTCTCTAGGAGGTGGTTCAAAAAGGATCTTGCTGTGATTTATGTCATAGGGTGTTCTGCCTGTGTTTTCCTCTATGAATTTTATAGTGTTTGGCCTTACATTTAGGTCTTTAAACCATTTTGAGTTTATTTTTGTGTATGCTGTTAGGAAGTGTTCTAATTTCATTCTTTTACATGTAGCTGTCCAGTTTTCCCAGCACCACTTATTGAAGAGGCTATCTTTTCTCCATTGTATACTCTTGTCTCCTTTATCAAAGATAGGGTGACCATATGTGCATGGGTTTATCTCTGGGCTTTCTATCCTGTTCCATTGATCTATATTTCTGTTTTGTGCCAGTACCATACTGTCTTGATTACTGTAGCTTTGTAGTATAGTCTGAAGTCTGGGAGCCTGATTCCTCCAGCTCCGTTTTTCTTTGTCAAGATTGCTTCGGCTATATGGGATCTTTTGTGTTTCCATACAAATTGTGAAATATTTTGTGCTAGTTCTGTGAAAAATGCCATTGGTAGTGTTATAGGGATTGCACTGAATCTGTAGATTGCTTTGGGTAGTAGAGTCATTTTCACAATGTTGATTCTTCCAATCCAAGAATGTGATATATCTCTCCATCTGTTTGTATCATCTTTAATTTCTTTCATCAGTGTCTTATAGTTTTCTGCATACAGGTCTTTTGTCTCCCTAGGTAGGTTTATTCCTAGGTATTTTATTCTTTTTGTTGCAATGGTAAATGGGAGTCTTTCCTTAATTTCACTTTCAGATTTTTCATCATTAGTGTATAGGAATGCAAGAGATTTCTGTGCATTAATTTTGTATCCTGCTACTCTACCACATTCACTGATTAGCTCTAGCAGTTTTCTGGTAACATCTTTAGGATTCTCTATGTATAGTATCATGTCATCTGCAAACAGTGACAGTTTTACTTCTTCTTTTCTGATATGGGTTCCTTTTATTTCTTTTTCTTCTCTGATTGCTGTGGCTAAAACTTCCAAAACTATGTTGAATAATAGTGGTGGGAGTGGGCAACCTTGTCTTGTTCCTGATCTAAGAAGAAATGGTTTCGGTTTTTCACCATTGAGAATGATGTTTGCTGTGGGTTTGCCATATATGGCCTTTATTATGTTGAGGTAGATTCCCTCTATGCCTACTTTCTAGAGAGTTTTTATCATAAACGGGCATTGAATTTTGTTGAAAGTTTTTTCTGCATCTACTGAGATGATCATATGGTTTTTATCCTTCAGTTTGTTAATATGGTGTATCACATTGAATGATTTGCATACATTGAAGAATCCTTGCACTCCTGGGATAAATCCCACTTGATCATGGTGTATAATCCTTTTAATGTGCTGTTGGATTCTGTTTGCTAGTATTTTGTTGAGGATTTTTGCATCTGTGTTCATCAGTGATATTGCCCTGTATTTTTCTTTTTTTGTGACATCTTTGGTTTTGGTATCAGGGTGATGGTGGCCTCGTAGAATGAGTTAGGGAGTGTTCCTCTCTCTGCTCTGTTTTGGAAGAGTTTGAGAAGGAAAAGTGTTAGCTCTTCTCTAAATGTTTGATAGGATTCACCTGTGAAGCCATCTGGTCCTGGGCCTTTGTTTGTTGGAAGACTTTTAATCACAGTGTCAATTTCAGTGCTTGTGATTGGTCTGTTTATATTTTCTATTTCTTCCTGGTTCAGTCTTGGAAGGTTGTACTTTTCTAAGGATTTGTCCATTTCTTCCAGGTTGTCCATTTGATTGGCATATAGTTGCTTGTAGTAATCGCTCATGATCTTTTGTATTTCTGCAGTGTCAGTTGTTACTTCTCCTTTTTCATTTCTAATTCTGCTGACTTGATTCTTCTCCCTTTTTTTCTTGATGAGTCTGGCTAATGGTTTATCAATTTTGTTTATTTTCTCAAAGAATCAGCTTTTAGTTTTATTGATCTATGTTATTTTCTTCTTTTCTTTTTCATTTATTTCTGATCTGATCTTTATGATTTCTTTCCTTCTGCTGACTTTGGGGGTTTTTTTTTTGTTTTTCTTCCTCTAATTGCTTTAGGTGTAAGTTTAGGTTGTTTATTTGAGATTTTTCTTGTTTCTTGAGGTAGGATTGTATTGCTATAAACTTCCCTCTTAGAACTGCTTTTGCTGCATCCCATAGGTTTTGGATCATCATGTTTTCTTTGTAATTTGTTTAGGTATTTTTTGATTTCCTCTTTGATTTCTTCAGTGATCTCTTGGTTATTTAGTAGCGTATTGTTTAGCCTCCATGTGTTTGTATTTTTTACAGTTCTTTTTTCCTGTAATTGATATCTAGTCACATAGCATTGTGGTTGGAAAAGATACCTGATACGATTTCAATTTTCTTAAGTTTACCAAGGCTTGATTTGTGACCCAAGATATGGTCTATCCTGGAGAATGTTCCAAGAGAACTTGAGAAGAAAGTGTAATCTGTTGTTTTTGGATGGAATGTCCTATAAATATCAGTTAAGTCCATCTTGTTTAATATGTCATTTAAAGCTCGTGTTTCCTTATTTATTTTCATTTTGGATGATCTGTCCATTGGTGAAAGTGAGGTGTTAAAGTCTCCTACTATTATTGTGTTACTGTCAATTTCCCCTTTTATGGTTGTTAGCATTTGCCTTATGTATTGAGGTGATCCTAAGTTGGGTGCATAAATATTTACAATTGTTATATCTTCTTCTTGGATTGATCCTTCAATCATTATGTAGTGTCCTTTTTGTCTCTTGTTATAGTCTTTATTTTAAAGTCTATTTTGTCTGATATGAGAATTGCTACTCCAGCTTTTTTTTTAATTTATTTTAATTAATTTATTTATTTCTGGCTGTGTTGTGTCTTCGTTGCTGCGCATGGGCTTTGTCTAGTTGCAGTAAGCAGGGGCTACTCCTCATTGTGGTATGTGGGCTTCTCATTGTGGTGGCTTCTCTAGTTGTGGAGCATGGGCTCTAGGTGCGTGGGCTTCAGTAGTTGTGGCACATGGGCTTCAGTTGTTGCGGCTCACAGGCTCTAGAGCACAGGTTCAGTAGTTGTGGCCCATGGGCTTAGTTGCTCTATGGCACATGGGATCTTCCCGGACAAGGGCCCAAACCTGTATCCCCTGCATTGGCAGATGGTTTGTTTTTTTTTTTTAACCTCTTTATTGGAGTATAATTGCTTTACAATGGCGTGTTAGTTTCTGCTGTATATCAAAATGAATCAGCTATACACATACATATATCCCCGTATCTCCTCCCTCTTGTGTCTCCCTCCCACCTTCCCTATCCCACCCCTCTAGGTGGACACAAAGCACTGAGCTGATCTCCCTGTGCTATGTGGCTGTTTCCCACTTGCTATCTATTTTACATTTGGTAGTGTATATATGTCCATGCCACTCTCACTTCATCCCAGCTTACACTTCCCCCTCCCCATGTCCTCAAGTCCATTCTCTATGTCTGCGTCTTTATTACTGTCCTGCCCCTAGGTTCTTCAGAACCTTTTTTTTTTTTTTAGATTCCATATATATGTGTTAGTATATGGTATTTGTTTTTCTCTTTCTAACTTACTTCAGTCTGTATGACACTCTCTATGTCCATCCACCTCACTACAAGTAACTCAATTTCATTTCTTTTTGTGGCTGAGTAATATTCCATTGTATATATGTGCCACATCTTCTTTATCCATTCATCTGTCAATGGACACTTAGGTTGGCAGGTGGATTCTTAACCTCTGCGCCACCAGGGAAGCCCTGCTACTTCAGCTTTCTTATGATTTCCATTTTCATGGAATATCTTTTTCCATCCCTCACTTTCAGTCTGTATGTGTCCCTAGGTCTGAAGTGGGTCTCTTGTAGATAGCATATATATGGGTCTTGTTTTTGTATCCATTCAGCCAGTCTATTTCTTTTGGTTGGAGCATTTAATCCATTTACATTTAAGGTAATTATCGATATGTATGTTCCTATTACCATTTTCTTAATTGTTTTGGGTTTGCTTTTGTGGGTCTTTTCCTTCTCTTGTGTTTCCTGCCTAGAGAAGTTCCTTTAGCATTTGTTGTAGAGCTGGTTTGGTGGTGCTGAATTCTCTTAACTTTTGCTTTTCTGTAAAGGTTTTAATTTCTCTGTCCATTGAATCTGAATGAGATCCTTGCTGGGTAGAGTAATCTTGGTTGTAGGTTTTTCCCTTTCATCATTTTAAATATGTCCTGCCACTCCCTCTGGCTTGCAGGGTTTCTGCTGAAAGATCAGCTGTTAACCTTATGGGGATTCCCTTGTATGTTATTTGTTGCTTTTCCTTTCCTGCTTTTAATATTTTTTCTTTGTATTTAATTTTTGATAGTTTGGTTAATATGTGTCTTGGCATGTTTCTCCTTGGATTTATCCTGTATGGGACTCTCTGCGTTTCCTGGGCTTGATTGACTATCTTCTTTCCCATGTTAGGGAAGTTTTCAACTATAATCTCTTCAAATATTTTATCAGTCCCTTTCTTTTTCTCTTCTTCTTCTGGGGCCCCTATAATTCGAATGTTGGTGTGTGTAATATTCTCCCAGAGGTCTCTGAGACTGTCTTCAATTCTTTTCATTCTTTTTTCTTTATTCTGCTCTGCTGTAGTTATTTCCACTGTTTTATCTTCCAGGTCACTTATCCATTCTTCTGCCTCAGTTATTCTGCTATTGATTCCTTCTAGAGAATTTTAAATTTCATTTATTGTGTTGTTCATCAGTGTTTTTTTTTTTTTTAATTATTATTATTTATTTATTTATTTATTTTTGGCTGTGTTGGGTCTTCGTTTCTGTGCGTGGGCTTTCTCTAGTGGCAAGTGGGGGCCACTCTTCATCGCGGTGCGCGGGCCTCTCACTGTCGCGGCCTCTCTTGTTGAGGAGCACAAGCTCCAGACACGCAGGCTCAGTAGTTGTGGCTCACGGGCCTAGTTGCTCCGTGGCATATGGGATCCTCCCAGACCAGGGCTCGAACCCGTGTCCCCTGCACTGGCAGGCAGATTCTCAACCACTGCACCACCAGGGAAGCCCTCATCAGTGTTTATTTGCTCTTTAGTTCTTCTAGGTCCTTGTTAAATGTTTCTTGTATTTTCCCCACTCTATTGCCAAGATTTTGGATCATCTTTACTATCATTACTCTGAATTCTTTTTCAGGTAGACTGCCTATTTCCTCTTCATTTATTTGGTTTGGTGGGTTTTAATTTGCTCCTTCAGTTGCTGCATATTTCTCTGTCTTCTCATTTTGCTTAACTTACTGTGTTTGGGGTCTCCTTTTTGCAGGCTGCAGGTTCATAGTTCCCATTGTTTTTGGTGTCTGCCCCCAGTGGGTGAGGTTAGTTCAGTGGCTTGTGTAGGCTTCCTGGTGGAGGGGACTTGTGCCTGTGTTCTAGTGGGTGGGGCTGTATCTTGTCTTTCTGGTGGGCAGGACCACGTCCAGTGGTGTGTTGTGGGGTGTCTGTGAACTTATTGTGATTTTAGGCAGCCTCTCTGCTAATGGGTGGGGCTGTGTTCCTGTTTTACTAGTTGTTTGCCATGGGACGTCCAGCACTGGAGCTTGCTGGCCGTTGAGTGGAGCTGGGTCTCAGCGTTGAGATGGAGATCTCTGGGAGAGCTCCTGCAGATCGATATTACGTGGGGCTGGGAGGTCTCTGGTGGTCCAATGTCCTGAACTGGACTCTCCCACCTCAGAGGCTCAGGCCTGACACCCGGCTGGAGCACCAAGACCCTGTCAGCCACACGGCTCAGAAGAAAAGGGAGAAAAAAAGAAAGAAAGAAAAAATTAAAAAATAATAATAAATAAAAATTTATTAAAATAAAAAAATAATAATAATTTTAAAAAGAGAGCAACCAAACCAATAAACATATCCACCAATGATAACAAGTGCTAAAAACTATACTAAGATAAACATAAAAATCAGAAACAAATCAGTCACAGACAGCAAACCCCACATCTACAGTTGCTCCTAAAGTCCACCTCCTCAATTTGGGATGATTGGTTGTCTATTCAGGTATTCCACAGATGCAGGTACATCAAGTTGATTGTGAGGATTTAATCCGCTGCTCCTCAGGCTGCTGGGAGAGATTTCCCTTTCTCTTCTTTGCTCGCACAGCTCCTGGGGTTCAACTTTGGATTTGGCCCCGTTTCTGCGTGTAGGTTGCCTGAGGGCATCTGTTCCCCACCCAGACAGGACGGGGTTAAAGCAGAGGCTGATTAGGGGGCTCTGGCTCATTCAGGCAGCGGGGAGGAAGGGGTACAGTAGTTATAATTGGAAGGCGGGGCGAGCCTGTGGCAGCAGAGGCCGGCGTGACATTGCAACAGCCTGAGGCGTGCTGTGTGTTCTCCCGGGGAAGTTGTCCTTCGATCACAGGGCCCCGGCAGTGATGTGCTGCACAGGCTCCCGGGGGGTGTGGATAGTGACCTGTGCTCGCACACAGAATTCTTGGTGGCGGCAGCAGCAGCCTTAGCGTTTCATGCCCATCTCTGGGGTCCGAGCGGATAGCCGGAGCTCACGCCCGTCTCTGGAGCTCATTTAGGCGGTGCTCTGCCTTCCGTGGGCAGACAGGAAAGGAATCCCCTCTCCTCATGCACCCCGAAAAAATGGTCTCTTGACACTTAGGCAGTTCCAGACTTTTTCCTGGACTCCCTCCCGGCTAGCTGTGGTGCACTAGCCCCCTTCAGACTGTGTTCACGCAGTCAACCCCAGTCCTCTCCCAGGGATCCGACCGAAGCCCGAGCCTCAGCTCCCAGCCCCCGCCCACCCCAGCGGGTGAACAGAAAAGCCTGTCAGGCTGGTGAGTGCTGGTTGGCACTGTTCCTCTGTGTGGGAATCTCTCCGCTTTGCCCTCTGCACCCCTGTTACTGTGCTCTCCTCTGTGGCTCCGAAGCTTCCCCCCACCCCACCCCCCCACTCATCCCCCATCTCCGCCAGTGAAAGGGCTCCCTAGTGTGTGGAAACCTTTCCTCCTTCACGGCTCCCTCCCAGATGTGCAGGTCCCGTCCCTATTCTTTTGTCTCTGTTTTTTCTTTTTTCTTTTGCCCTACCCAGGTATGTGGGGATTTTCTTGCCTTTTGGGAAGTCTGAGGTCTTCTGCCAGCGTTCAGTGGGTGTTCTGTAGGAGTTGTTCCACATGTAGATGTATTTTTGATGTATTTGTGGGGAGGAAGGTGATCTCCACATCTTACTCCTCCGCCATCCTGAAGGTCCACTTCAAGAGAAAATTTTTGAAATCTCTATAACTCTGCCTAGTGCAGTTTTTGCTTTGATAATTCCTATCCACATAGAAAATGAGTTATGTCCCACAGGATTCCACTGGAGGTGCCACTCTCGCAAGTCACAGGTAGAGAGAGCTGGCTCATTGATCAGTGATCTTTGATGTTGCTATTGCAAAAAGATTATGACTTGCTGAAGGCTCAGATGATGGTTAGCATTTTTTAGCAAGAAAGTTTTTTTTTTGTCCATGCCATGTGGCTTGTGAGATCTTAGCCCAGAGACTGAACCCAGGTCCTTGGCAGTGAAAGCTCAGAGTCCTAACCACTGGACTGCCAGGGAATTCCCAAGAAGGTATTTTTTTAAATTAAGGTATGTACATTATATTTTTAGACACGATGCTATTGCTCACTTAATAGACTACAGTATAAACATAACTTTTATATGCACTAGGAAACCAAAAGAATTTGTATGACTCACTTTATTTGGATATTCACTTTATTGCAGTGGTCTCGAACTGAACCTGCAATATCTCCAAGGTATGCCTGTAATATGTGTTGATTCTATAAACTATAGAACTTGGTCATATAATAAGAGAATACTATGAACAGCATTATACCAGTAAAGCCATCTGGATTCAGGGTTTAATTTGCTGAAGTTTTTACCTCTGTTTTACTTAGTTCATCTAGAACTGATCTTTATGTTTGGTGTGAGGTAGAGATTCCATTTCATTCTTTCTTCTACATGGATTGTTGCCAAAACTTGCTTTCTGTTTACCAGTGCCAAGTAGAAATGTGGAGACAGTGTGATGGGTGAAGTAGAAAAGAGTAGCTTTTATTGCTCTGCCAGGCAAAGGGGGCCACAGTGGGTTAGTACCCTCAAGACTGTGTGTCCCAGGAGTTCCCTGGTGGTCTAGTGGTTAGGATTTGGTGCTTTCACTGCTGTGGCCTGGGTTCAACCCCTGGTCGGGGAATTGAGATCCCGCAAACTGTGCGGCACAGCAAAAATGTGCTTGGGGGCAGCATATAGTTAATTTCTTCCACCTGGTGGGAGTGTCAGTATCTGCAAAACAGCTTAAAGGACATGGCTCAGAATATTATCTATAGTCCTTGAGGAAAAACGAAATGTCCTCGACTTGTTTAATGGCTAAGTTATTATTATTTTGTCTTGATTGTTTCCCTTTTTTCCTGCATTTTCTTACTTCTCTGATTAAATTTATTCTTTGGCTAAAGTTTTTCTACAGACAAAATGCAGGCGGAGGACATGGGTCGGGGGGGGGGGGGTGTCTATTCCGCGAAGGCCTCATAGGGTCCTGCTCGGTTACTGGATGACTAACCTTTCCCCACTTAGCTGCAATGTCGCTTTCAAAAACTCAAGTATCTAATTACAGGTGAAGTGAAAACACAGTTTGGGGGCTTAATTAACACATTAAAATTCAAATAAAGCCTAGAAAAACATTCCATTCAGCACTTGTCATATTTCCCTTGGAAGGGGTTTTCAGAATGAATTGAAATGAGGAAAGTGGCATTCACTCCCTCCCCCTGCCCCCACCCCCGCCACGTTTCTTGTCTGGATGACAGAACACAGAATGTCATTTATCTCAAGCACTGATACAAAAATCTCTGTTGCCTTTGAGATTTAGCATCTCAAACACTGGCCTGAAAAATGGAGAGAGCATCCCGCAATGTACATTCAACTCTTTTATTTCAGTTACAAAATGAAATTCCTGAATGAACTCTAGTGATTCTTGAATAAGAAACGAAGGTTGGGCAATTCACGCCCTTGTTTGACTCTTATTATGGAGGATTATTTCTCAGTTTTGATCGTGTCAGATGATAGTTGTCTTTAAATTAATCATTGACAAGTTACTGGTTCTAAGCAGCACTGCATTGCTCCTCACCTTCTTTTGCCAACAGTGTCTGCCCTGTGAATTTCCTGAACTGAGTGCCCCAGCTTTTTTAAAATTAATTTTTAAAAATAAATTTGTTTATTTATTTATTTTTGGCTGCGTTGGGTCTTCGTTGCTGTGTGTGGGCTTTCTCTAGTTGCATCGAGCGGGGGCTACTCTTCGTTGTGGTGCATGGGCTTCTCATTGCAGTGGCTTCTCTTGTTGTGGAGCATGGGCTCTAGGCACACAGGCATCTGTAGTTGCAGCACGTGGGCTCAGTAGTTGCGGCCAGCAGGCTCTAGAGCACAGGCTCAGTAATTGTGGTGCATGGGCATAGTTGCTCCGCAGTATGTGGGATCTTCCAGGACCAGGGCTTGAACCCGTGTCCCCTGCATTGGCAAGCAGATTCTTAACCACTGCACCACCAGGGAAGTCTTTTTTTATTATTAATTAATTGATGTATTTATTTGGCCGTGCTGAGCAGCATGTGGGATCATAGTTCCCCCATCAGGGATCAAACCTGGGTGCCCTGCCATGGAAGCACAGAGGCTAACCACTGGACCACCAGGGAAGTTCCTGAGCACTCCAGCTTTGAATCACTCTTTTTCCTGAGAGTTAAAGGTGATGGCATTAAGAGGTAATACCGGGCTTCCCTGGTGGCGCAGTGGTTGAGAATCTGCCTGCCAATGCAGGGGACACGGGTTCGAGCTCTGGTGTGGGAAGATCCCACATGCCGTGGAGTGACTAGGCCCGTGAGCCACAATTGCTGAGCCTGCGTGTCTGGAGCCTGTGCTCTGCAACAAGACAGGCCACGATAGTGAGAGGCCCACGCACCACAATGAAGAGTGGCCCCCACTTGCCGCAAGTAGAGAAAGCCCTCGCACAGAAACGAAGACCCAACACAGCCATAAATAAATAAATAAAATATTTTTAAAAGAGGTAATACCATCACCTTTAAGGTAATAACCCCTTCAGACGTCTTCAGTTTTGGTGTGGCCAATTGTAACTGATGCACTGAATGGTGTATTTTTTTTTCTGCACAAAGCTGATGAAGAAGATCTAAGTTAAACATCTAGCCATTTTTAAAGACATAAAAAGTAATAGAAGGCAAAAAATTAATAAAAGATTAAAAGCAATTTCCAGGTCTGAAGAACAGCATGTTTTTTTCCCCTCTATTTCTCAGTGATCTGCAAAACTCCTTCCTATAACTTCTCACATATTCTATTGACTTTGTTTCTTTTCTGTATGATGTTTCCCAATGAATGTAGCGAAGATCCCCTAGAAGCACCTGGATCTGTTAAGGTAAATCCCACTGTTGGATTTCAATCTGATGGTGCCATGGATTCAAGGACAAGGAGGTCATTGTCCCAGATGAAGTGGGTGGGGCTGGGAGGCACAGGGTGAGGAGCAAATCATGAGAGGGAAGGCGAGGGAGGGTCCTCCTTCTTGCCATGTGCTGCCAGAGCTTGAAAGGTCGGCCGCGAGGGGGTCTGACCCCTGACTCTCACGGAGCAGGTGTCTGGAGGAATGGTGCATCCTTTAGCAAAGTGGGGGACGGCAGACAGCATGAGCTCATCGTCAGCTTGTTTCAGTTAGAGATCAAACAAACATAATCCATGTCCTCCCTACCTCCTCTTTCTTTTCTTCTCACAGAGGGACCCTCCATACACTTCACAACCATAAGTCTCCATCTCTGCTTTTGTGAGCAGGGTCCCTTAATGTCCATCCATGCACTTCTCAACCAGACCCTCTGGATTCCATCTGGACTCTAGCAGCCTTCTCAGCGACCGCTTCCCTGTTCCCAGACTTGAGCTTCTCTCAGGTGTGTTCTTCCCTCACAAGTAGGTGGGGCTTGGAAGGTATATGGATCACGCAGGAAGGAAACACTTGGGGGGATCATTCACTGAACATCTCACCAGAGCAAAACCAGCTATGGGGTCCCTGGGCATCCATCCCTGGACTCACACAGGTAGATTTGGCACCAAACACCCAGTGTTCCACGTTGGTGCTCAGTGCTGTTCTCTCAGTGAGCTATGCCCCATCAGTCTGCCTGTCGTTCATTCCTAAAGTTGGTGTTGTAGAGACAGCCAGAGCAGCGCAGTCAAGAACAAGATTCTGCTTGAGCTCAAACCCTTCTCCCTCCTTCATTGCTGAGTCCTGGACCTGCCCCCTCACCTCGCTGTGCCCATGTCCTCATCCACAGGATGAGATGAGAAGGTAGGGGCTGTCATGAGGATGCATGAGTTAATGTTTGCAGAGAGTTTGATGCACAGTGAGAGCCAGGTTCAATGTTTATTAAGCACACAATTTTAACATTCTCAAAATGTAAAGGGACATGAACTACAAATTTCAGATGGGTTCTCTGAGAGCTTTCACATGGTCCTGAGCTGGCTCTGGTGCCCCAGTGTCTTTTCTTCATTAATAGTTCTAAGTGAGCAGCGCATCCAAACCGCACTGCTGTTTGTCCCCTGGCATCCCTGGCAGAAGGACCAGTGAGCTGATTATCCACCAGCCTTCACACTAAGAAATCATTGAAGAGGTGCAAACCCAGAGACCAGTCTCTGGGCAGGGTTCAAATATCTCATTTTATCTGGGCTGGCCGCGGGTGGAGGGCAGCCCTGCAATGCACTGCAGAGAGCCTGTCACAGCAGCCAGACACCAATTTTATCTTTAGCTCTGCCTCCGACTCACTCTACAGTTTTTTTTAGAGAAGGAAGAATCCATCATTTCCAATTGTAGAATAGAGTGAATAATTGTGGGTTTTTTTCCCTTCTTTTCAATGTGAAGGATAGCAGGATGGTCATGATTTCATGGGTTGTAAGTTAACATAAAAACTTCAATAAAATATACTTCTATCATGGAAACAACCTAAGTGTCCATTGACAGATGAGTGGATAAAGAAGATGTGGTACATATATACAGTGGAATATTACTCAACCATAAAAAAGAATGAAATATTGCCATTTGCAGCAACATGGATGGATCTGGAGATTATCATACTAAGTGAAGTAAGTCAAAAGAAAAAGACAAATATTATGTGATATCACTTATACATGGAATCTAAAAAATAATACAAATGAATCTATTTACAAAACAGAAACAGACTCACGGGCATAGAAAACAAACTTATGATTACCAAAGGGAAAAGGGATGGGGTGGGGGGATAAATTAGGAGTATGTGATTAACAGATACACACTACTATAAAATAGATAAACAACAAGGACCTACTGTATAGCACAGGGAACGATATTCAATATCTTGAATATCAATTCAATATCAATTCAATATCTTGTAATAACCTATAATGGAAATAATCTGAAAAAATATGTATGTATAACTGAATCAGTTTGCTGTACACCTGAAAATAACACAATATTGTAAATCAACTATAGTTCAATAAAAATATATATACTTCTTTTTTTAATTTAAAAAATTTTTTAATTTTTTAAATTGAAGTATAGTTGATTTACAATGTTATGTTAATTACTGTCATACAGCAAAGTGATTCATATATACACATATATGTAACTGAATATATATATGTGTGTGTGTGTGTGTGTGTGTATATATATATATATATATATATATATATATATATACATTCTTTTAAAAATATTATTTTCCATTATGGTTTATCATAGAATATTGAATATTGTTCTCTGTGCTAGGACCTTATTGTTTATTCATTCTATATATAAAAAGTTACATCTAATAACCCCAACTTCCCACTCCATGCCTCCCCCAACCCCCCTCCCTTGGCAACCACCAGTCTGTTCTCTATGTCTGTGATTCTGTTTCTGTTTCATAGATAGGTTCATTTGTGTCATATTTTAGATTCCACATATAAGTGATATCATATGGTATTTGTCTTTCTCTTTCTGACTTACTTCACTTAGTATGATAATCTCTAGTTACATCCATGTTGCTGAAAATGGCATTACTTCATTCTTTTTTAAGGCTTTTCATTGTATATATGTACCACATCTTCTTTATCCATTCATCTGTCAATGAGCATTTAGGTTGTTTCCATGTTTTGACTATTGTGAATAGTGCTGCTATGAACATAGTGGTGTATGCATCTTTTTGAATTATAGTTTTGTCTGGATATATGCCCAGGAGTGGGATTGCTGGATCATATGGTAATTCTATTTTTAGTTTTCTGAGGAACCTCTGTACTGTTTTCTGCAGTGGCTGCACCAACCTACATTCCCATCAACAGTGTAGGAGGGTTCCCTTTTCTCCACATCCTCTTTAGCATTTGTTATTTGTAGACTTTTTACTGATGGCCATTTTGACTGGTATGAGGTGGTGCCTCATTGTAGTTTTGATTCGCATTTCTCTAATAATTAGTGATGTTGAGCACTTTTTCATGTGGCTATTGGCCATCTGTATGTCTTCTTTGGAGAAATGTTTATTTAGGTCTTCTGCCCATTTTTGGATAAGATTGTTTGATTTTTTTTATTGTTGAGTTTTATGAGCTGTTTGTATACTTTGGAAATTAAACCCTTGTCAGTCGCATCATTTACAAATATTTTCTCCCAGTTTGTAAGTTGTCTTTTCATTTTGTTTATGATTCCCTTTGCTGTACAAAAGCTTGTAAATTTGCTTAGGTCCCATTGTTTATTTTTGTTTTTATTTCTATTGCCTTGGGAAACTGACCTAAGAAAACATTGGTATGATTTATGTCAGAGAATGTTTTGCCTATGCTCTCTTCTAGAAGTTTTATGGTGTCACGTCTTATGTCTTTAAGCCACCTTGAGTTTATTTTTGTGTATAGTGTGAGGGAGTGTTCTAACCTCATTGATTTACACATGGCTGTCCAGCTTTCCCAACACCACTTGCTGAAGAGACTGTCTTTTCTCCATTGTATATTCTTGCCTCCTTTGTTGAAGATTAATTGGCCACAGGTCTGTGGGTTTATTTCTGGGCTCTCTATTCTGTTCCAGTGATCCATATGTCTGTTTTTGTGCCAATACCATGCTGTTTTAATTACTGTAGCTCTCTAGTATTGTCTGAAATCTAGGAGAGTTATGCCTCCTGCTTTGTTCTTTTTCTTCAGGATTGCTTTGGTGATTCTGGTCTTTTATGGTTTCATATGAATTTCAGGATTATTTGTTCTAGTTCTGTGAAAAATGTCATGTGTAATTTGATAGAGATCATATTAAATCTGTGGATTGCTTTGGGTAATATGTACTTCTTTTTTTTTTTTTTTTTTGGCCTGGCTTCTTTCACTCAGCAAAATGCTTTGGAGATTCATCTGTGTTGTGACATGTGTCCATAGACCATTCATTTTTTTAATGGCCGAATAATATTCTGTAGTGTGGATATACCACTATTTGCCCATTCACCTGTTAATGTACATTTGGGTTTTTCTCCAGCTTTTGGGTATCACAAATAAACTAGCATGAACATTTGCATGCAGATCTTTGTGTGGATATATGCTTTCTCTTTTTAAAATGTTTATTGGAGTATAGTTGCTTTACAATGTTGTGTTAGTTTCTACTGTACAGCAAAGTGAATCAACTATACATATACATAGATCCCCTCTTTTTTGGATTTCCTTCCCATTTAGGTCACCACAGAGCACTGAGTAGAGTTCCCTGCGCTATGCAGTAGGTTCTTATTAGTTATCTATTTTATACATAGTATTAATAGTGTATAGATACATGTTTTCTCTTGAATAACTATCTACATGTAGAATGGTCTGATCACATAGTAGGTCTATTGTAACTTTTTGAGGTATACATTATATGATTTTTAAAATATATATATACATATATACATATATATATTATTGAAGTATAGTTGATTTACAATGTTGTGTTAGTTTATGGTGTATAGCAAAAATATTATTAAAATAGTCTTTACTCAACAATATGTTGTATCTTTCTATGTCAATATCTAATATACTTCACCATGTGAATGTTGCTAGAAACATCTTTGCAAATACATTGTTGCATACCTTCTGATCATCTCTTTGGGATGTATTCCTTGAAGTGGAATTGTTGCATCATATATGATCTACTTTTTATTTTTTTTAATTAATTAAGTAATTAATTAATTTATTTTTTGGCCTCACCACGTAGCATGTGGGATCTTAGTTCCCTGACCAGGGATCGAACCTATGCCCCCTGCAGTGGAAGCGAGGAGTCCTAACCACTGGACTGTCAGGGAAGTCCCTCTGGGGCCTCTTTATAATCAAAAAACCCATCGCCACCACCATCGTTATCACACCTAACACTTGTTGAGCACACTGCTGTATTAACACCTTTAATCCCCACACCAGCCCTAGAGGTGAGCACGGTTCTCATCTCCAATCTGCCGATGAAGGAACAGAGAAACAGAAGGAAGTAACATGGCCAGAGACAGGGCAGGATTCCCGCCCTGAGCCTCATGGATGAAGCCTCAAAATGTTAGCAAATGGCCCCTCTGTCCCTTCAACCTTCCCACAGCTGTCACCTCAATTATTCCTCAATCCAAGAGGTAGTTTCCAGACACCCAGCCATCATCTGGACACAGTTCGGTCGGTCAGAAGTTATGCCTAAATCTCACACTTTACGCGTGGTCTCATGAGGCAGAAGCCCAGCACTTTCTCCTCCATCATCTTACACACCGTGTCTTGAATGAGATGGCCAGGGTATTTTTAGTAGCCGGGTCCTCCTGTTGGCTCTGGCAGCCGATGGAAACCTTGGAATAGAGACAGCACTGAAAATGGAGAAGAATAGAGACGGTTTTTGGGAAGAGTTACCTCCACCTTGTTATTGAAAGAACAGAAGAGCAGTGACTCACAGATGATGCAGCAAAGATCAAGGCTGGCCCCTGTGGGTGGGGGTGGGGACAGGGAGACAGAGCCCGCCAAAGGGTGCGGAGGAGACAGCAGACGCTGCTGGGTGCTCTTCTGGAATTGCTGTGTTTCAGGGGAAAGTGTCATTTATGTGAAAAAGAACTGTGTGCTAGAAACACATTTTAGGTGAAAAAGGGAATTAAAGAGAAAGATATGGATCATACACATAGACGTACGAGCTAAAGATAAACTTTAAGGATAGCCTGACAAAACAATGAACAAATCCAGGAGTTGGGGCTGTTTTGATCTATTCATTGGATGGAGAGAAGCAACTGTTTAACATTTGAAGCCCTTAAATGTGCTCATTTCCTCACTGATCCCCTAAATTCCTAGGCCACTTATGCTTAAGCAAGAATTCTTAGCATCTTCTACACACTTTAGGCTGCTTCTGTGGAAGGTCATTTCTGCCTTTGAGCCTACCTGAATGTCAAGCTTACAGAACATCAATCTAAGTGACTTCATTTTTTTAAAAAATGATCACCAATGAATATCCCAAGTTCACTTCTAATCTGTTTTAAATTTCAGGTATTTTTAAAATAATGCATTTATTGCTGCAGATAGACAATGTTTCAACTTGTTGCTGTGTGTGATCACATTTATTATTAGGAAGAAGAATTTCATCCTTCTGCTTCCTTAATCTCTGCTTTAGCAACCAGATTGTAAGTATGTCCTCAAGTCCAAATGTAATGTAGTAGTCCCTCTGGACACTGACACCCTGCTATGTGAGACCCTATGCTACGGAGTGAGATGCACTATGGGGTGTTGTTGGCATGTAGGGCCACTGCAGGGCACCCCAAATGGAAAAGGCCACTCCAGCAAATTAATTCCATAATGGAATCTCTTAAGAACTGGAAAGAAACCAGACTGACGATTTTTGTGATATTGCCATGGTCATGGTGACGGAATCCTACCACCTGCTTTTTGGCAGTCAAGAACAGGGACAGCACAGAGAGAAAGAAATACAGGTTGACAACCTGCAAGAGTGGCCAGATTTGAACTTTAAAGCCACAGAAGAGTTACTGTATAATACAATTGCTGTATTGATGTATTGAACTGAAGCCCAAAGTGAGAGAAGGGCAAGAAAAATTATGCTCTAAGGTTAACGCCAAAGTGTTGAAGATGTAATTCAGTCTTTGGTAGCTGAGTAGCTCCTTTGTGACATGTCCGTTCTTCTGCCACCTGGCAGCACCTGCTCCTAAGTCCATCGTGAAGCCCTGCCTTTTAATGGAAACCTGAAACTCTACAACCACTGCTGATTTCTCCAGATCTTTAAGAAAGTAAATGCTACTGCTTTTCTTTTTTCAAAGGTAGGATGTTCAGTAACTGCTTCTGTACTGTGTTCATGGTGGGACCAGCCCACCGTGGCTGCAAGGTGGTTTCCTCAGGGTTCTCACACGTGTGATAATTCTACATGGGCTTTGGGACCCCTGGCGGTGGTGTGTGGGTTTGTTAAAAAATGGGAGAATGAAAAGAAAGTAAAACTATTCTGGTTAAAAAACATTTTTTTAAACTACTTTTGAATTTAATAAAACTTGAGTCTGTCAGCAATATCCATTCCGAGCCTGTTGTATGAAGGACGCCAACCTAGGTTTTGTGAGATTTCCTCTCTATGGAGTGTAGAAGATAGAGCAGACACTATGCTAGATGTAGCTATTCTGGAAATAGTCAAAAGGACAAAGGAAAGTGCCAAAGGATCAGATAAAGAGCTGGAGAGAATCCATGGAAAAACCAACCTCTGGGCACTCACTGGAGGCTGAGTCTGTATGGAATGAAAACTGATCTGTTCTGGTTACTAATGCTGTGTAACAAACAGCCCCAAAATGTAATGGTATAAGATAATCGTTTTAATATGTTCATGATTACGTGGGTGAGGAATTCAGACAGGGATGACTTGTCTCTGCTCTACAAAGCCTTGGCCTTTAGCTGGAGAGATTCCCTGGCTGAACGTGACACAACAGCTGGGGCTGGACTTATCCAGAATCATCTTCACTCACATGCCTGGCAGTTGATGCTGGTTGTCTGTGGAAATCCAGCTGGGGCTGTCAGTCAGAACACTTACACATGGCTCTCCATGTGGCCTGGATTCCTCATAACATGGTGGCTTCAGGGTGGTAGCTTCTTACATAGTGACTCAAGTCTCCAAAGTTGAGTGTCCCAGTGAACAATGAAGAAGCTGCATCACCTTTTATGATCCAGCCTCAGAAATCACACAGGGTCACTTCCCCACATTATGTTTGTTGCAAGTCACAAGGTGTAGTGGTTTTAAATTATGTCCACAAATTCTTTGATATGCCTCCTTTCCTAGGGTGGAGTCTAGTTCTCCTCCTGTTCAGAATGGCTATACCTAGTGACTCACTTATCATGAATAGAATATTGTTGAAGTGATGGTATGTGACCTCCAAGACCAGGCAATTAAAAGGCTGTTCTCTCTTTCTCATCACTGAGGCCAGCTGCCATGTCATGAAGACACTCAAACAGCCTACAGAGAGTTCCTCATGGTGAGGAATGGAGTCCTCCTGCCAATAGCCCTGTGACCCAGCCATCTTGGAAACGGGTTATCATAGTCTCTTTGGCCTGCTATAACAAAAATACCATAGACCGGGTGGCTTAAACAACAATATTTATTTCACACTGTTCTAAAGGCTGGGAAGTCCAAGATCAAGGTGCTGGCAGATTTGATGTCTAGTGAGTCCTGCTTCCTTTCCTGGGTCATAAATGGTCATCTCACTGTGTCCTCACACGGCAGAAGGGAGTGAGGGAGCTTGCTGGAGTCCTTTTTATAAAGGCACTAATCCTATTCATGAGGGCTTCACTCTCACGACCTAATCACCTCCTAAAGGGCCCCACTTCCTAATACCATCACACCGGGGATTAGGTTTCAACATAGGAATTTGGGGCGGGGGAATAGAAACATTCAGTCTATAGCATGGATCAAGACTTCAGGTGGCTATAGCCCCAGTGGACATCCTGAGCAACATGAAATCCTAAGCCAGTTAAACCATTCTCAAATTCTTGCTGCCCAGAAACTGAGATAATAAACGTCTGTTGTTTTAAGCTTCTAAGTGTTAGGGTAAACTGTTACACAGCCATAGAAGACTGATAAACAGGGTCAGCCCAGATTTAGGAGAAGATAACACACACCCCATCTATTAGTGGGAAAAGTGTAAAAGAATTTGTGGACATGTTTGAAAACTGTCCTAATTCACAAGGAAACAATAAAGACTTATTTGCCCTCCCCCCACCAAAAAAAGGAACCACTCTCTGGAAGCTTTCTAGCAAAGCCTGTCTCGTTATTTGTTCTTCTTAATGTCATACCAGCAACATGTGTTAAGAATCTTGGATCCTGACCTGGTCAAAGAAAAGAGAGTTCCTGAAATTGGCTTTCCACCGTTTACTTTATTAAAAATAAGGTTCCTTTTTCCAGAAGTTCCTTGCACATATTGTGCTTGCACTAACCGTTGACAATGCTGGTCCTTACCCTCTCTTCCAATTCCCCTTAGTAGGGAACTAACTCCTATTCATCCTTTATATCCCAGGCTAGGAATCCACCCTATCAAGGAATACAATCACCGAAAAAAGGCCGGGTGCCCACTGCTGCCTGTAACTTCCAGGCGCTCCTCTATCTTATGGCATTCACTACCCTGCCCATGAAGATCTGTTCATGTGTCTGTCTTCCCCATCAGGATGTGCTGCAGGGATTGTGTCTTATTCTGCACGTTGGTAACAGAGCACTGCCTGTCTCTAGACAGTGATGATGGTGATTATGTGCACATCTGGGAGGACAACACTAAGAGCTGACATTTGCCTGGTGCTCACTACATGCCATACGTCATGCTAAGCACTTTTCCACATCATCTCTTTTAATCCTCACAATGACAAGGACGACCACAATGAGAAAACTGTGGCACAGAGAGATTAAGAAATTGTCCACGTTACCCAGTTGGTGAGAGTGTTACCGAACTCAGGTCTGGCTGCTTGCCACTCAAAAATCAATATTTGAGAGGCAAGTGTTGGTAGAAACGGAAAATGCTGCTTTAAATCAGAAAGCTGGCAATCTGGAGAGAAAGCAGACTCATGCCCCCAAACCAGCTTCAAAGATTCTGCTCAGCCATGAAAGTTTTTAAAGGGAAAAGGGGAAGTAATCTCAGTTAATCTTTGAGATAGGGGATCAGAGTGGTTGCCATCTCCCACTGCGTGTATGCTTGCTGTCCAGTTTTCCCAGCACCACTTATTGAAGAGGCTGTCTTTTCTCCATTGTATATCCTTGCCTCCTTTGTCATAGATTAGTTGACCATAGGTGCGTGGGTTTATCTCTGGGCTTTCTATCTTGTTCCATTGATCCATGTTTCTGTTTTTGTGCCAGTACCATATTGTCTTGATTACTGTAGCATTGTAGTATAGTCTGAAGTCAGGGAGTCTGATTCTTCCCACTCCGTTTTTTTTCCCTCAAGACTGCTTTGGCTATTCGGGGTCTTTTGTGTCTCCATACAAATTTTAAGATTGTTTGTTCTAGTTCCATAAAAAATGCCATTGGTAATTTGATAGGGATTGCACTGAATCTGTAGATTGCTTTGGGTAGTACAGTCATTTTCACAATATTGATTCTTCCAATCCAAGAACATGATATATCTCTCCATCTGTTGGTATCATCTTTAATTTCTTTCTTCAGTGTCTTATAGTTTTCTGCATACAGGTCTTTTGTCTCCCTAGGTAGGTTTATTCCTAGATATTTTATTCTTTTTGTTGCAATGGTAAATGGGAGTGTTTCCTTAATTTCTCTTTCAGATTTTTCATCATTAGTGTATAGGAATGCAAGAGATTTCTGTGCATTAATTTTGTATCCTGCAACTTTCCCAAATTCATTGGTGAGCTCTAGTAGTTTTCTGGTAGCATCTTTGGAATTTTCTATGTATAGTATCATGTCATCTGCAAACGGTGACAGTTTTACTTCTTCTTTTCCAATTTGGATTCCTTTTATTTCTTTTTCTTCTCTGACTGCTGTGGCTAGGACTTCCAAAACTATGTTGAATAATGGTGGTGAGAATGGACATCCTTGTCTTTTTCCTGATCTTAGAGGAAATGCTTTCAGTTTTTCACCATTGAAAATGATGTTTGCTGTGGGTTTCTCGTATATGGCCTTTATTATGTTGATGTATGTTCCCTCTATGCCCACTTTCTGGAGAGTTTTTTTCATAACTGGGTGTTGAATTTTGTCAAAACATTTTTCTGCATCTATTGAGATGATCATATGGTTTTTATTCTTCCATTTGTTAATATGGTTTATCACATTGATTGATTTGCATGTATTGAAGAATCCTTGCATCCCTGGAATAAATCCCACTTGATCATGGTGTATGATCCTGTTAATTTGTTGTTGGATTCTGTTTGCTAGTATTTTGTTGAGGATTTTTGCATCTATATTCATCAGTGATATTGGTCTGTAATTTTCTTTTTTTGTAGTATCTTTGTCTGATTTTGGTATCAGGGTGATTGTGGCCTCATAGAATGAGTTTGGGAATGTTCCTTCCTCTGCAATTTTTTGGAAGAGTTTGAGAAGGATGGGTGTTAGCTCTTCTCTAAATGTTTGATAGAATTCACCTGTGAAGCCATCTGGTCCTGGACTTTTGTTTGTTGGAAGATTTTTAATCACAGTTTCAATTTCATTCCTTGTGATTGGTCTGCTCATATTTTTTATTTCTTCCTGGTTCAGTCTTAGAAGGTTATACCTTTCTAAGAATTTGTCCATTTCTTCCAGGTTGTCCATTTTATTGGCCTAGAGTTGCTTGTAGTAGTCTCTTAGGATGCTTTGTATTTCTGCAGTGTCTGTTGTAACTTCTCCTTTTTCATTTCTAATTTTATTGATTTGAGTCCTCTCCCTCTTTTTCTTGATGAGTCTGGCAAATGGTTTATCAATTTTGTTTATCTTCTCAAAGAACCAACTTTTAGTTTTATTGATCTTTGTTATTGTTTTTTTTTGTTTCTATTTCATTTATTTCTGCTCTGATCTTTATGATTTCTTTCCTCCTGCTAACCTTGGGTTTTGTTTGTTCTTCTTTCTCTAGTTCCTTTAGGTGTAACGTTAGATTGTTTATTTGAGATTTTTCTTGTTTCTTGAGGTAGGCTTGTATAGCTATAAACTTCACTCTTAGAACTGCCTTTGCTGCATCCCATAGGTTTTGGATCATCGTGTTTTCATTGTCATTTGTCTCTAGGTATTTTTTGATTTCCTCTTTGATTTCTTCAGTGATCTCTTGGTTATTTAGTAATGTATTGTTTAGCCTCCATGTGTTTGTGTTTTTTTACGTTTTTTTCCCCTGTAATTGATTCCTAATCTCATAGCGCTGTGGTCAGAAAAGATGCTTGATATGATTTCAATTTTCTTAAATTTACTGAGGCTTGATTTGTGACCCAAGATGTGATCTATCCTGGAGAATGTTCTATGCACACTTGAGAAGAAAGTGTAATCTGCTGTTTTTGGATGGATTGTCCTATAAATATCAATTAAATCTATCTGGTCTATTGTGTCATTTAAAGCTTCTGTTTCCTTATTTATTTTCATTTTGGTTGATCTGTCCATTGGTGTAAGTGAGGTGTTAAAGTCCCCCACTATTATTTTGTTACTGTCGATTTCCTCTTTTATAGCTGTTAGCAGTTGCCTTATGTATTGAGGTGCTCCTATGTTGGGGGCATATATATGTACAATTGTTATATCTTCTTCTTGGATTGATCCCTTGATCATTATGTAGTGTCCTTCCTTGTCTCTTGTAAGATTCTTTATTTTAAAGTCTATTTTATCTGATATGAGTATTGGTACTCCAGCTTTCTTTTGATTTCCATTTCATTGAATATCTTTTTCCATCCCCTCACTTTCAGTCTGTATGTGTCCCTAGGTCTGAAGTGGGTCTCTTGTAGACAGCATATATATGGGTCTTGTTTTTGTATCCATTCAGCAAGCCCGTGACTTTTGATTGGAGAACTTAATCCATCCACGTTTAAGGTAATTATCGATATGTATGTTCCTATGACGATTTTCTTAATTGTTTTGGGTTTGTTTTTGTAGGTCCTTTTCTTCTCTTGTGTTTCCCTCAGAGAAGTTCCTTTAGCATTTGTTGTAGAGCTGGTTTGGTGGTGCTGAATTCTCTCAGCTTTTGCTTGTCTGTAAAGCTTTTGATTTCTCCATTGAATCTGAATGAGATCCTTGCTGGGTAGAGTAATCTTGTTTGTAGGTTCTTCCCTTTCATCACTTTAAGTATATCATGCCACTCCCTTCTGGCTTGTAGACTTTCTGCTGAGAAATCAGCTGTTAACCTTATGGGAGTTCCCTTGTATGTTATTTGTTGTTTTTCCCTTGCTGCTTTCAATAATTTTTCTTTGTCTTTAATTTTTGCCAATTTGATTACTATGTGTCTCGGTGTGTTTCTCCTTGGGTTTATCCTGTATGGGACTCTGTGCGCTTCCTGGACTTGGGTGGCTATTTCCTTTCCCATGTTAGGGAAGTTTTTGACTATAATCTCTTCAAATATTTTGTCTGGTCCTTTCTCTCTCTCTTCTCCTTCTGGGACCCCTATAATGCGAATGTTGTTGCGTTTAATGTTGTCCCAGAGGTCTCTTAGGCTGTCTTCATTTCTTTTCATTCTTTTTTCTTTATTCTGTTCTGTAGCAGTGAATTCCACTATTCTGTCTTCCAGGTCACTTATCCGTTTTCTGCTTCAGTTGTTCTGCTATTGATTCCTTCTAGTGTAATTTTCATTTCAGTTGTTGTATTGTTCATCTCTGTTTGTTTGTTCTTTAATTCTTCTAGGTCTTTGTTAAACATTTCTTGCATCTTCTCGATCTTTGCCTCCATTCTTTTTCCGAGGTCCTGGATCATCTTCACTATCATTATTCTGAATTCTTTTTCTGGAATGTTGCCTATCTCTACTTCATTTAGTTGTTTTTCTGGGGTTTTATCTTGTTCCTTCAACTGGTACATAGCCCTCTGCCTTTTCATCTTGTCTATCTTTCTGTGAATGTAGTTTTTGTCCCACAGGCTGCAGGATTGTAGTCCTCTTGCTTCTGCTGTCTGCCCTCTGGTGGATGAGGCTCTCTGAGAGGCTTGTGTAAGTTTCCTGATGGGACGGAATGGTGGTGGGTAGAGCTAACTGTTGCTCTGGTGGGCAGAGCTCTGTAAAACTTTAATCTGCTTGACTGCTGATGGGTGGGGCTGGGTTCCCTCCCTGTTGGTTGTTTGGCCTGAGGCAACCCAACACTGGAGCCTACCTGGGCTCTTTGGTGGGGCTAATGACAGACTCTGGGAGGGCTCACACCAAGGAGTACTTCCCAGAACTTCTGCTGCCAGTGTCCTTGTCCCCACGGTGAGCCACCGCCATCCCCCTGCAGGAGACCCTCCAACACTAGAAGGTAGGTCTGGTTCAGTCTCCCCTGGGGTCACTGCTCCTTCCCCTCGGTCCTGATGTGCACACTACTTTGTGTGTGCTCTCCAAGAGTGGAGTCTCTGTTTCCCCCAGTCCTGTCAAAGTCCTGCAGTCAAATCCCACTAGGCTTCAAAGTCTGATTCTCTAGGAGTTCCTCGTCCCGTTGCCGGACCCCCCAGGTTGGGAACCCTGACATGGGGCTCAGAACCTTTGCTCCAGTGGGTGGACTTCTGTGGTATAAGTGTTCTCCAGTCTGTGAGTCACCCACCCAGCAGTTATGGGATTTGATTTTACTGTGATTGCGCCCCTCCTACCATACATTGTGGCTTCTCCTTTGTCTGTGGTTGTGGGGTATATTTTTTGGTGAGTTCCAGTGTCTTCCTGTCAATGATTGTCCAGCAACTAGTTGTGATTCTGGTGTTCTCACAAGAGGGAGTGAGAGCATGTCCTTCTACTCCGCCATCTTGCTTCCTCCACCTAGGCCTGATTTTTTAAAAACTGTTCATGTAAGAAAAGTGTTTCCTTGAGTACCCCTACTCAGAGGGGCTGAAGCTGGTCTACAAATTGGACAAAAGAGGTTGAGGTTGTGTGTCATGTACTCACATTTGTGTTCTGAATGCAGATGTTACTCTTTGAGGATTGACACAAAATGTGACATTGAGGCATCTATGAAGAAAAAGGGAGGAAAAGAATAATTTTTAGCCTAACAACAGTGTTCTTATTTAGATAGAGTCTCAACTCCAGTGACTATTAAGTCCTCTTTAATAAGCAACCCATCTTGAAGGGAAGAAATCAAAGTACAAGGAGCAACTATTTGAGACCTCTGAAAAGTAAATGATAGCAGATGGACTGGTAGGGAAATCAAACTTGGAGGAGGGGCAGGTGAGTTTCTGGTTGTTTTTCCCCATTTCTTTCCTGGCTTTGGCCTGAGGGAAACCCCAGTCATGGAACAGTGCAGCTCTCTTTTTTTTTTTTTTTTTTTTGGAGTCAAAGAACCAAGAAAAGGGACCTACACAAACCAGAGTGAGGGAGAATCCCTGTTTTGTTTTTCCTTTCTTTTTTTTAAAATTTTTGAAAATTTTATTTTATTTTATTTATTTTTACTTTTGGCTGCATTGGGTCTTCATTGCTGCATGTGGGCTTTCTCTAGTTGTGGCGAGCGGGGGCTACTCTTGGTTGTGGTGCACGGGCTTCTCACAGTGGTGGTGTCTCTTGTTGTGGATCATGGGACCTAGGCACGTGGGTTTCAATAGTTGTGGTGCGTGGGCTCAGTAGTTGTGGCTCGCGGGCTCTAGAGCACAGGCTCAGTAGTTGTGGTGCATGGGCTTAGTTGCTCCATGACATGTGGGATCCTCCCGGACCAGGGCTCAAACCCTCGTCCCCTGCATTGGCAGGAGGATTCTTAACCACTGCGCCACCAGGGAAGCCCCTGTTTTTCCTTTCTATACCTTTTTTTTCCTCTCCAGGCCCTGCTCTGAGAGCACCTCCAGTTGCAGACTTACAAGTTGGCAAGGAAAGCAACTACAACTGGAGAGAAATTCTGGATTTGTGGCCAGAGGACTGGGAAGGGGGTCCATGGGAATCAACACATAGAGGAGAGAGCTGGAGAAGGGATCTCTTAAGTCTATGTATGAATGGGTGCAAGTTCTCAGCTTGGTCTTTAGCTGTACATGGGCAGGACAAACCCAGAGCAACATAGCAAAAGTTCTGAGAACCACTGCCCGCATCCCAGGCTAAGCTCTGGATGGTACATGCATGGGACAGACAAAAAAGAACATAACAAAGATTTTAATAACTGAAGTAACATTGGAGCCATCACTCATGGAAGGAAAAACAGAACTTGTGGTATGAACCTAACCAGGTGGTTGCCTGCTAAACAACAACAGCAATAACAATAGCAACAACAAATCAACATTCTCTAGAGCATTTTAACAGGACACAGAGTCTCACAAGAACATCACTAAAATGTCAAAAATTGTTCAGCACACAAAGAACCAGGAAAACATGAACAATTCTCAAGGGAAAAGAAAATCAATAGATACTAACCCTGTGTTCACCTAGATATTGGATTTAACAAAGGCTTTAATTTGGCTATTATAACTATGCTCCATGGGGTAAAAGTAATACACTTCAAATGAATGGAAATAAAAACGTTCTCAGCAGAAAAAAGAAACTATAAAAAAGAAATGAGAACCAAACGGAAACTTCAGAACTGCAAAATACAACACCTGAAACAAAATAGTAGCATGGACATGACAGAGGAATGAGTCAGTGAACTTGAAGATAAATCAAAGGAAATTATTTAATTTGCAGAACAGAGAGAAATATGATTAAAAAACAATTGAACAGAGCCTCAGGGACTTCTGGAGCAACATCAAAATGTCTAACATTTATGCCATTGGATTCCCAGAAAGAGAAGAGAAAGAAGATTGGTGCAGAAAAATATTTGAAGAAATAGTGACCAAAAACTTCCCAAATTTGGTGAAATACATAAACCCACAGATTTGAGAAATGCAGTGAACCATCAAACAAATAAACTCAAAGAAAATCAGGCCCAGATACATCATAATAAATGGGTGCAAACCAAAGAAAAAGGAAAGATCTTGAAAAGTGATCCATTGTATATAGAGGAATAATTGGAATGACTGTGAATTTCTCCTCAGAAATCATGGAGGACAAAAGACAGTGAAACAACATTCTATATTCAGTGCTGTCATTGTCACAATAAAGACATTTTCAGATGAAGAAAAGCTAAGAGAATTTGTTGCCAGCACACTTGCTCAAAAAGAAATACTAAATGAAGCTCTGTAGGCTGAAGATAAGTGATACCCGAGAGAAACTTGGTATTTCAGGAATAAAGGAAGAGCAGTAGAAATGGTATGTATCTGACTAAAGATAATAGACTATTTTCTTTAAGGTCTTTAAAGTATGTTTACTGCTGAAAGAAAAAATTATAGCATTGTCTGGAGGGACTTTCAGTGAATATAGGTATAATACATAGGATCACAATAATATAATAAAGGAGAGGGTAAAAGAACTTACATGCTTATAAGGTTTGTATATTTCACTTGAATTGGTAAAACATTAAACTTAAGTAGACTGTGAAAAGTGAGGTATGTAAATTATAATCTCTAGAGCAACTACTATAAAATAATGCTAAGATATGGACAAAAAAATGAATAGATAAATTAAAATGAAGTACAAAAAACATTCAAATAACCTAAAAGAATGTGGGAAAGGGGGAACAGAGGAACAAAAAAACAGTAGGAACAAACAAAAAAACAAATTATAAAATGGGAGGCCTAAATCCAACCATATCAATAACTACATTAAAAATAAATGGACTAAACACACAAATTAGAGGGGGAGGGATAAATTAGGAGTTTGGGATTAACATACACACACTACTGTATATAAAATAGATAAACAAGAAGGTCTTACTGTACAGCACAGGGAACTATACTCAATATTTTGTAATAGCTTATAAGGGAAAATAATCTGAAAAAGAATATATATATATTAGAATATATATATACATATATACCTGAATCACTTTGCTGTATACCTGAAACTAACACAACATTGTGAATCAACTATACTTCAATTAAAAGTAAATAAATAAATAAATAAATAAATAAACACACAAATTAAAAGAGATTGTCAGATTCGATTAAAAACACAAGGCCCAGGGAACTCCCTAGCTGTCCAGTGGTTAGGACTCAATGCTTTCACTGCCATGGCCTGCGTTTGATCCCTGGTTGGGGAACTGAGATCCTGTAAGCTGCGTGGCATGGCCAACAAAACAAAACAAAACAAAAACACAAGACCCAAATATACATTATATTTAAAGAAACCCACTTTAAATATAATGACAGAGATAGGTTAACAGCAGAAGGATAAAAATACTAGTGAAAAGAAAATGGAGTAGCTATATTAACATAGAATAGACTTCAGAACAAGAAATGTAACCAGGGATGAAAAAGGACATTACATAATGATAAAAGGGTCAAACTACCAAGAAGGCACACCATTCCTAAATGAGCATGCAGAGCAAAAGAGCTTCAAAATACATGAAGCAAAACATGATAGATGATGAATTGGGAGATTGGGATTGACATATATACACTAATGTGTATAAAATGGATAACTAATGAGAACCTGCTGTATAAAACAGTAAATAAAATAAAATTCAAAAAAAAACCATGATAGAATTAAAAAGGCAAATTCATAATTATTCCTGGAGGTTGCAACACTCCTCTCTCAAAAATCAACAATTGAAAAATGCAGAAAATCAGCAAAATCTACTTGGCTTGAACACTATAAATCAACTTGGTCTAACTGAGATTTACAAAACATTCCACCCCCAAAATAGAATACACATTCTTTTCAAGTGCACATGGAACATTCATCAAAATAGAGCATATTTTGGGTTATTAAACAAACATTAACAAGCTTGAAAGAAAACTATGTGAAGTACATTTTCTGATCATAATGAAATTAAACTAGTAATCAATTCCAGAAAGATATCTGGAAAACACTAAAATATTTTGAAATAAAAATACACTTCTAAAGGCAAATATCATATGATATCACTTATATGTGGAATCTAAAAAAATGATACAAATGAACTTATTTACAAAACAGAAATAGACTCACAGACATAGAAACAAACTTACAATTACCAAAGGGGATAACAGGGCAGAGTGGGGGTAGATAAATTAGGAGTTGGGATTAATTTATACACACTACTATATATAAAACAGGTAAACAACAAAAACCTACTGTATAGCACAGGGAACTTTACTCAATATCTTGTAATAACCTATAATGGAAAAGAATATGAGAAAGAATATATATATATAATATATATATATATATAATATATATATAACTGAATCACTTTGCTATATACTTGAAACTAACATAACATTGTACATTAACTATACTTCAATTAAAAAAAAAACCACATATCTACCTGGGGTGGAGGGGGAATACACTTCTAAATAACCTAAGAGCCAAGAAGTCACAAGGAAAATCAGAAAATATTTTGAACTGAATGAAAAAATATATAACATATCAAAGTTTGTGGATTCTAGCTAAAGCAGTGCTTAGAAGGAATCTACAAGATAATTCCTAGAACTAATAAGTAAATTTAGCCAGGTCACAGGACATGAAGTAGTATACAAACATCAAATGCATTTTTATACACTAGCAGTGAACAATTAGAAATAGAAATTACAAGGGAAGGGATAAATTAAGAATTTGGGATTAACAGATACACAGTACTATCTATAAAATAGATAAACAACAAGGATCCACTGTATAGCAGTGGGAACTGTATTCAGTGTCTTGTGGTGACCTATGGTGGAAAAGAAACTGAAAAAGAATATATATATATATACACACACACACACACACACACATATATACACACATACACACACATATAGCTGAGTCACTTTGCTATACACCTGGAACTAGTACAGCATTGTAAATCAGCTACACTTCAATAAACCCCCCCCCCCCAAAAAACAACAAGCAAGCAAACAAAATAAATAGAAATTACATAGATAGAGACATTAATAGCACCAGAAATATAATCATTCTCCCAAGTGAAAAAATGTTTAGAGTGACACAAAATTTGTATGTTGGCATTTATAGCGGTGTTACTCATAATTGCCAGAGACTGCCCTTCAAATGGTGAATGAATAAACAAATTGTGCACCACAAGTAAGTGGAATACTACAAAGTAATAAAAAGAACTGAAATACTGATTCAGATGAATCTCAAATGCTTTATGCTGGATGAAAGAAGCCAGACTCAAAAGGTTATGTACTACATGATTCCATTTAGATGATATTCATCCAAAGGCAAACTTTAGGGATGGGGAACGGGATTTCAAGGATATGGGTGGGAGGAAGCACTGACCACAGAGGGTCAGCATGAAGGAATTCTGGAGTGTGGATGGAACTATTCTGTATCTTGATTGTGATGGTGGTTACACAACTATCAACTTGTCAAAACTCATAGAACTGTTTAGCAAAAAGCGTACATTTCACTGCATGCTAATTTAAAATTAGATAAATGAAAATTTTTTAAATAAAGAAATCCACATTCATCTGAGTCCAATCTAAGCTATCGGTCCAGTTTCAAAAGATGGTGGGATTGCAAAGGAAAAGTTCTTAATCAACAAGTACACAAGAGGAAATTCACTTTCGTTGTTGTTTTATTCTGATAAAATAGAACGAAGAAGGGAAATAAATGTGCTGTATCATGTTATTAAAATAAGAACATAGCCAACAACTGTCAATGAATTTTTTAAAATAGGAGGATATTTCCCTTCAGAAGAAAAATATTGATGAGGTCCATAAAGTGACATCAGGCTTCCTTATATGACATTTGCATAATCAATTTCTTCCTCCAGAATGTTCTCACCTTTGGATTATTCTCCCTATTTTTTGTTTCTTCCAGGAGGGCTACTGAAATCCCTACATTCATTCCTTGTGCCTGAAATAAAAATATAAAAAGTAAAATGTAGGTCAAATGCAGAAATAAGATTTCCATATTGTCAGACAACTCCATCTTCAGCAGGCTATGACGGTCACATCAAAGCATATTTCAGTTTTTTTCTTTGAATGAAACGCTGTTGTTAGATTATCATTTTGTTTTGGAAACTGTAGATTAGATCGATGTGAATTTGTTCAGAGGAGTGTCATGTACATAAGGCTTCCCAGCAGGGATGACCATTAATTGGTCTGCAGCTATGTCCAATTTTGTGTGAAAACATAAGTCCATCAAATGGCACAGAACATTAAGAACAAATATTTCTCAGGACTTTGTAAATGGGAATACTTGTAAATACTGTATATTTTAAAAATTATGTTATAACAATGCCTTTTACCAAAAAGCAAAACCATAAAATTTTCTTTAGCAATTTCTCAAAAAGAATTTTTATTCCCATGTGGTGACTCAAAAATCTTAATTAGGTGCAAAAATACAACTAAATATGAAGTATAAAAATTCTTTAATAAGGCAAAAATACATCCTTCTGTAATTCTGACTGTGAAATTAATCCATTTTTATTTACCTTCAATTATAGGAGCCATAGAGTACAATTATGACCATACTTAACTTCTATTATAAAATCCAGAAATGGGCTTCAGAATTAACTTTCTAAATAATATTGGTTTAATTCCTTTAAAAACGTTTATTTACGATAAAACTGTGGTGTTGTTTAAAATCTGATATAAGGAAGCCCTATAATTGATAAATATTAGTCATTTTCGTCACTTGGGGCCAATTGCCATCTATTCCCTCAGCCTGGGCAGAGATGCGTTTGGAGCGAGCGATCTGGACGGCAGGAAAGGAAAGAGGCCTGAAAGCCTCTGAGGTTCCAGAGACCCGACGTGGGCAAGAAGCACTTCGTGTCAGACCTGCGCGGGGAGAGCGCAAGCCCGCAGGGACAGAGACTTAACACCTGTGCATCCGGGATACCTTATACCTCAGAACAGGTGCCGTGCAGGTGACTCCTGATGGGCTCGAGAGACTAGATCCCTTGATCTCAGGATTGGAGCAAGAAACGGGGGCCCATCCAGCCCCACCAGTCAGGGGCTGAGATACCACCACACCTCCCGGGGCTCTGGCCCCCTGAGCTCCTATCCCAGGTGTCTGGCTCTGCCCACACAGTCCTGGGAGGCCTTGTGCAGCCTTGACTTGGCGCACCTAGCTCCGCCCCGCCCACCAAGGCCTTGACCCTAGCCACGCCCCTTGCCCCCGTCCCTGCATTGGCCCCGCCTCTTCCACCCAGGCCACGCCCCGATCCTGCCGAGCCTTGGCCCCGCCTCGTCTTTTCCGTCTCCTCCCAACCAGTCCCAAAGCCGCCTGGACTTGGCCGCGCCTCGCCGGGCTCCGCCACTCCCCCACACATCGACACGCCCCCTGACACGCCCACCCCAGGCCCCGCCCCACCCTGGCCTAAGAGAACCCGCGTCGGGGGCGTGTGATGGATTGGCGGGTGGTGCAGGAGGTGGCGCCCTCCTGCGGACCCCGAGTCTACCCTCCCAGCCCTGCCCCCGAGGTCGCCCTATGCCGGGCCTTCTCCTGCACTTCCAGGGCAGCAGGACCTCGTACTTGACGAGGCTGGAGGGAAGCCCAGTCTCAGACCACCAGGGTCCGCTTCCCAAACCCAACGGCCCAGCCCAGGTGTTAGCCAAGCACCTGACAAAGCAGCACTATGGACGCACAGGGACTGCCCAGGACGAGGACACACGGACAAGGAGGACACAAGAAAGGAGAACTTACCTTTGGGAAACTTTCCAAAGATGTTAACTTTCTGAGTAAGAATGATGTACAAACCCCTAAAAGCTATAAGTAGATGATGGATGGATGCGTGTGTCAACCTTAAATAAAATAATTGACAAGTTATAAAAGCAGAGTCGAATTTAATTGGGAATAGTGGAGGAATTACAATTAGAGACAAAAAAGCTGTGGAGAGCCATAGGCCAGTCTGGAGAAAAGGGAAGGTTAGCTTTTATTAGGTTTTAGGAGGCAATAGTGGAGGGTTGCTTTGAACAAAAGTTCACTGGAGAAAAACAAGAGTTGTGACGGTTTCTCATTGGCTGCAGTTGGGTAGGGAGGGATCTTCCTTCCTTCTCTTTAACAGGAGATGAAATTCCTATGTGAAACATGCCCTTCCTGGTCAAAATAACTTATCTTCTGTCTTCCTTTTGGTTATGTAGTTTTCCGTGAGTGTACTTGCATAACAGCTCCCCATTCAGGGCTTCCTGACTCCATTTTAAATGAGGTTTCTTTTATTTTCACAGATGGATGGGGTGCAAATGGATAAATGGATGGTTGACTGGTGGGTGGGTGGATGGATGGGTGCATAGATAAATTGGGGGATGAATGGATGGTTGATCGGTGGGTGGGTGGATGGATGGGTGCACAGATAAATGGTGGGATGAATGGATGGTGGATGAAGAGAGGGTGGATGGATAGGTGGGTGGAAGATGGGTGAAGAATGGATGGATGGGTAGGTGGATGGATGGGTGAGGGGATGGATGGGTGGCTGGGTGGGTGGATAGATGGATAGGTGGTGGGTGGGTGGATGGATGGATGGGTGGGTAGGTGGGTGGATGGATGGCAGATGGATGGGTGAAGTGTGGGTAAATGGTTGGATGTTTCGATGAGTGGATGGACGATGGATGGTTGGTGGGTGGGCAGATGGAACTACTCCTAACTATCTTTTGAAGAGTGGCCCCAGGGATCAGGACTTTGGAACGTTCCACTAGAAAAAAAAACAGATGTGTTTTGGCCAGGCATGTATTTATCATACAGATATGTTCTTTAACTAATGGGCAACAAATATTTATTGAGCACCTGCTGTGTTCCAGGCAGTGAGGATACAAGAAGGAACAAAATAGACAGCCCTGCCCCTATGGAGCTTACAGACCCCAAATAAACCGAGGTAAATATCCCCACAGCATGTTGGAGGGCTGTGGAGAAAAGCCATTGCAGGGTGAGTGCAAAAGCCATTGCACGGAAGGTGAGGGAGGGTCTGAAGGCAGCATTTGATGAAATGAGTTCCTGCTTGTAAATCACAGAGAAAGGAACCCTATTCCGTATTTGAGGAAACTAGTACATGGATGAATGGCAGGAGGAAATGGACAGTGGGGTGGCCTGGGCCTTAATGTCCTTCTGCTGAACATCTATGATTTCACGGAACACCATCAGACAGGGCACCCTGCGTCCATGCTGGCCCAAGACAAAAACAAGAGCACCCCGAGGTCACCTCTGCTCAGACAAAAGCAAGAACATTGTGAGAACCACAAAAATGATCCAACATCCTGTATCCTGGCTAATATAATAGACGGCTGCTTCTTTTCCAATTACGGGTTTAGCCTCCTGACCTTCTGGATAAGAATTAGTAGGATATCCAAGCATAGACTCATCCCTGCTTCCTGACAGCATCCAATCCAGAGCAAAGCCTTGCTTCCTTGGACACCCACCCGCCCCCCCACCCCCCGTCACCCAACTCAAATCCTTAAAGCCCTTTCCAATCTCTTGTGGTTCTCATGGTGTAGGGTTCTATGAAACGAATCAAAAAACGCAACGTTTTCTGGCTGCAGGTGTACTCTTGGTGGTTGTTGGCAAGAAGATGTTTACAATAAAGAAGTAATCAAAATGAAATTATTTGAACTGAAACAATAATTTGATATTCTGTGTTTTTTTGAAACTTGAGGAGAGATCTTCTCCCCCTGTCTTTACCCAGGAGGACTCGGGTAAACTAAATTCTGATCTCAGAGAAGGCTAAAGGAGAACTTTGGAAATCAAAGCTTAGTTACTGTTCCGGGGGACAAGAGGGTTTTCTTGCCTGAAAAACCCAGTACTCCTGTGAATCGGGGACTCTGAGGCATGTGCAGAATTTGGTTTTGATGATTAGATTTGAAATGCAATGGAAGGGGCTTCCCTGGTGGTCCAGTGGGTAAGACTCTGTGCTCCCAATGCAGGGGTCTCTCAACTAAGAGCCCACATGCCGCAGCGAAGATCCCGAGTACCACAGCATTGACCTGGCACAGCCAAAATAAATAAATAATAAATAAATAAATATTTTTTAAAAAATGAAATGCACTGGAAGTATCAAGGGTATAGCCTGCCTTCCATTACATATGAGTTAACGATGGAAAGTAGAAATAATAATCGTTAAATAAAGTCACCCAGTTGGTTCAGTTCATCTCAGCACCAATTCTCATCGACCTATCCCCTGTGGATCTTTTCTGAACTTTTCATTTCCACTTAACTTCACACCAAGCTCTCAGTCGCGATTAATATTCTCTAGCTGAAAGTCTCCTCTAATATCAGAAATATTGACAAACATGCTGGCTGAAGCCCTTTGGGCATCATTCAGGTGACACTTGAGTCATTCTCTTGAACCTCTCCTAAACAAGCTTCCTGTGTAATTGGATGAATCAAATCAATAAATAGAGTGTATATTTATCCGTCACCCTTCCTCTTCCGCCATCACTCGCGGGGCGTGACGCATGCCCTAGTGGATTAAATCCAGACCCAGAGCGTCATTACTTTGGCGGCTCATCTTTCTTTGAGAAATGGTTTTCTAGGTCACAAGGATGGAGATGGACGTCTTTGCTGGAAAAGTGATGCCTGAAAGAGAAGCATCAGCCCATCTGTTGCTGCCCACAAGGTCCCATAGAAATGCATCATTTTTAAGGCAAACGTATGGACTTGTTTCTCAAAGTGCTTTATAAAAAATCTAGGCCCACTGAATTGTGCTCCGATCTTTGGGAATGTAGCCATTTTCTCATGTGGTCACCCCCATTTCAGAGCAGGAGTGGGCAAGCCACACTGGTCCAATTCCACAAAACCGGTCCCCCTGGCATCCTGCAGTGGAGGGACCCCTGAGCACCCAGGGCTCTCCTCGAACGGGATTGGCTACATATCCCCGACTTCCAACAATGTCAGGGGTGGGACATTCGAGGGATGTCAAATACAGCAAGATAGCCCAGCCAGACCTGGGTCTCCGTGGCAGTCTCAGTGCTGACCAGCTCTGGGAGCTTGGGCAGCCTCACTTCCATCCTCTGAAAAGCAGGTATGCCGCTGTGGCTCTGTACCTCCCTCCCGGACACTTGGGCATGTGCTGTCCATGATGCACAGAGCCTGGGACACCTGCATAAACCTTGGCATCATCATTATTATTTTTCCATTTAGAGAGGAAGTGCCAAGCCTCTCTAGGCTGTCTTCAGAGATGTGGGCTTGTCGACTCTCACTGGGGCAGACAGGCCTGTGGACTCTGCTGGACTGGATGGGCCCTGGCTGCCACCAGAGCAATGTCCAAACTGTTGGACGTGATGGGGCTGGGCACTCACATGCTTGTCTCAACAGATATTGGTGGAAGGACTGTAAAATTGCCAACTCTGAGTCTGAAGGGAAATTAGATCTAAAAAGTTCAAGATAATCCTTCTGCAACTGGACGGGGCTTCATCCCTGGGCTTGACAAAAACGTGTGCCTTCGAGGGAGAGCCAGCTTCCCATTTGCAGTAAATTAGCTGGGGGTGTTAACATAATGACTCTGCTGTTAAAGTAGAGATGGGTACATGTTAGGAGGTGCTTATTCTGGAAGACCCCTTCATTAATAGACCCTCTGGAATGCAGAAGAGCACAAGGAAAACTTTTCCTAGGAGACTTGCTGGAGTTTGTTTCCAGATTGTGGAAGCTATTGTGCTGGGAAGAAGCAAAATTTTGAACAGTTGGGTTATTTTGTGTTAATTTCTCTTCTAATTTTTTTTTCTGGGTCTGATTTAATACATCTTTCCTGTAATCAGCAAACATCTACTTGTGTTGAGTTCTTCATATTTTGAGGGTTTCCCCTTTTTTTCCTCACAATGGGAATTGATAATGCATTTTGAACTTCAGCTGATCATTGTTAACAGAGCCCCTGTTCTGTGCCTACCACTGTGGTCAGCCCTGGGGGATGAAGGTGATTTGTGGGATTTGATGGGATGACACATGAACACTCTGGCACGGTGCCTGACATGGTGCCTGGCATGGTTGGCCAACACCTTCCATACATGTCTAGAATGCCCTGGAGTGGGCTGTTTAAATAACCTACACTTAGTTCTCACAGTTCTGGTGGCTGGAAGTTTAAGATCAGGGTGCCAGCGTGGTTGGGTTCTGGTGAGGGCTCTCTTCCTGGTTTGCAGGCAGCCACCTTCTTGCTGTGTCCTTACTTAGTGGAGAGAGATCATCTCTCTCATGTTTCTTTCTTTTTTTGTTGTTGAATTTTTGAATTTTATTTTATTTATTTTTTTATACAGCAGGTTCTTATTAGTTACCCATTTTATACATATTAGTGTATATATGTCAATCCCAATCTCCCAATTCATCACACCACCACCAGCACCCCCCGCCACTTTCCCCCCTTGGTGTCCATATGTTTGTTCCCTACATCTGTGTCTCAATTTCTGCCCTGCAAACCGGTTCACCTGTACCATTTTTCTAGGTTCCACATATATGCGTTAATATATGATATTTGTTTTTCTCTTTCTGACTTACTTCACTCTGTATGACAGTCTCTAGATCCACCTACATCTCTACAAATGACCCAATTTTGTTCCTTTTTATGGCTAATATTCCACTGTATATATGTACCACATCTTCTTTATCCATTCGTCTGTCGATGGGCATTTAGGTTGCTTCCATGACCTGGCTATTGTAAATAGTGCTGCAATGAACATTGGGGTGCATCTCCTGTTTCTTTTCGTAAGGGCACTAATCACATTCATGAGGGCTCCACCCTCATGACCTAATCACCCCCCTCCCCAAAGACCCCACCCCAACACCATCACCTTGAGGTTTAGGGCTTCAACATACGAATTTGGGAGGCACAAGCACTCAGTCCACAGCAACGGAGGAGAGAGGTGGGTGCACCACTTGATAAGTCTTCTTCCCATGGGCTCCCCTAGGAGGGAGCAAGCACAGGGTGCCTTCGGGCTGGGTCTTAAGGATGAGGTTGATTTCTACAAGGCAAACAGCATCATGAGCAAAGAAGAAACTGTAGAGGCAGGGGACAGGTGTCCAGCCAAAGGTGGTCCTGAGAGCTGGGCCAAAACCAGAGTAGGACAGGGCTGGAGACTCCTTTGGAAGGGAGGGGGTGGACTTTCTCCTGAGGGCCCTGCCTCACAAGCATTTGGCTTTCTGATTTTGTTTCCTCACCCTCTGCCCTCCATGCTGATCTGAAGTCCTTGCAGGGGTGTTGAACAGAAGCACTTCCAAACCAGCCCCAGGTCTGACTTCCTGTCCACTCTGAGCTGAGAAGAGGCTCTGGAAGCAGACATCTTCTATGTTGGGCAAGTGGACAGTGGCCAGTTTGGTAAGTGGGTAGATTGCAATAGTTCCTCCACCAAGAAATGAAGTTTCTCTCCCCCTTTGTTATGGGCTGAATTGTGTCCCCCCCAGATTTATATGTTGAAGTCCTAAACCCAGTACCTTAGAATGTGACTGTATTTGGAGTTGGGGCCTTTAAAAAGATGGTTAAGCTTAAATGAGCTCATATGGGTGGGCTCTAATCCAATGGGACTTGTGTCCTTACAAGAAGAGGAGATTAGGACACAGACCCACACAAAGGAAAGACCATGTGAGGACACAGGGAGAAGTTGGCCATCTACACGCCAAGGAGGGAGGCCTCAGAAGTAACCAACTCTGCCAACAACTTGTTCTTGAACTTCCAGCCTCCAGGACTGTGAGACAATAATTCTGTTGTTTAAGTACCCCAGTAAACTAATACAGCACCCCTTGAATGTAGGTTGGCATGAGGACTTGCTTTCATGAAGGGAATGCAGTAGAAGTGACCTTGAGGTTTTCTGAGCCGGGGTCTCAAGAGCCCTGCAGCTTCCATGCTTGCCCTTGCACTGCCCTGAGATGCCACGTGAAGGCTCCAGGACCAGCCTCCTGGGGGATGAGTGACCAAGTGGACAGGGAGGTCTGGCTGCCAGCCAGCACCAGCCTCCAGCCAGGCAAGTGAGGTCCTCTTAGAAGCCAGGGCCATGTGAATGATCCAAACAACAGCAGCAGACTCTTTACCTCCTATGAACAACCCAGTCCAAATTTCTGACCTGCAGAATCAGGAGCCAATAAAATCGTTGTTGTCTTAAGCCACTAGATTTTGGGGTAGTTTCTTACACAGCACTAAATGACTGAGACAATAAGATTCAGCTGGAAGAAAATAAACACAGAACTCATGCACCAGGCTAAAAGGATTTCCAAAAATTCATTCATTCAACAAATAGTGTTTGAGACCCACCATGTGCCAGCCGCTGTTCAAGGCACTTGGGATACATTAGTGAGCAAAACAGAGTCCCTGCCTTCATAATAACCCCAATAAACATATTAAGTAAATCAAACATGATGAATGAAAACATTTAAAATAGACTGCGTAAGGGGGAGGAAAGGGCAGGGTGTGATTTTTAAATAAGCGTTGGCAGGCAGGACCCGTGAGCAGAGACTCAAAGTTGATGAACGAGTTGGCCATGTAGATATTTGGGGTTAACATTCCAGGCAGAAGGGGCAGCCAGTGCAAAGGCCCTGAGGTGGAAGCATGCCTGGAGGGGAGTGAGCAAGGTGGAGAACCGTAAGAGATGAGGTGTGGCCCACTAAGCCACTATAAAGACTTTTCTCAGAATGAAGAGCTTTTTTATAATAAAGCAGTGTTTGGTCAATTGGCACCCAGGGGAATCCTGAAGTTCAGAACCTGGTTACCACCAGAAAGAACTGTGAACAGCTGTGCTTGCTGTTGCATGTTCTTCACACTCACAAACGTGCTGGGAGCTGTGCACAACCATGTCCGTGGGTCCACTTGCTTCTACCCCGGCCCCCAGGAAGTGGGCTCTTTGCGGCCAGTGGAGGTGGGACAAGGGAGTGGTTCAGGCACCAGGCACTCAGCTTGGCCACATAGGTCACCACGTGAGGGCGCCACGTGCAAATGGCAGATGTGGTCGTACCTACAGCCGGAAGACCACCTGTGACACGGCACTTCTCTAACCACCTCTGTCCTGACGCTGGGTCCTCAGCAGCTGCTTCTCCCGTTTCTCTGCCCCCCTTCACAACAAGACTCCCTAAAAGAGTTTTCTGTTCATGGTCTCTACTTCCTTTTTCCCCATTCTCTCTCTTTAAAAAAAAATAAAAAATTATTTATTTATTTTGGCAACGCCGTGTCTTAGTCGCGGCATGTGGTATCTTTAGCCGTGGCATGAGGGCTTCTTTAGTTGAAGCATGCAGCATGTGAACTCCTAGGTTCTGCATGCACGCGGGATCTAATTCCTTGACCAGGGATCGAACCTGGGCCCCTGCATTGGGAGCATGGAGTCTTACCCACTGGACCACCAGGGAAGTCCCTCCCCATTCTGTCTTGAACCCACTCCAATCAGCCTTTCAACTCTCTATGCCACCAGAACTGCTGTGGTCGAAGTTGCGAGACCCTTTGTGTTGCTACCTGGATCCGCCCCAGTTATTCCTCGTCTGCAGCCTTTGACGTGGACCATCCTTCCCTCCTTCTAGAAACGCTGTCTTCATCGGGCCTCTTCCTCGGTTCTCTGCTCCCTCACTGGCCCCCCGGTGGCCCCTTTGTTGGCTCCTCCATGTCTCCCCGTGGGGCTCTTGGGCCCGCACCATCCTCTCTTCTCTCCACCTTCACTTCCTTGGTGATTCATGCACCCGATCCCTTTAGATACTGTCTGATGACTCCCAAGTTTTATCTGCAGCCCAGGTCTTCCTCCTGGACCCCACATGGATCCAGCTGCCCTCTTGACCTCTCCCCTGGGTGTCTAATAGGCACCCCCATACTATCGTGTCTAAACCACTCGACATCACTTGAAGACCTGCTCCTGCACTTTAGTTGCAGGTGACGCCACCCTTCCAGGTTCTTAGGCCAATAACTTTGGGGTCATCCTCGATGTATCTTTCACCTTCAATTCACCAGCAAATCCCGCTGGCTGTTCCTTCAAAATAATTGCAGAATCTGTCCCTTCTCACCACCCCTAGTTCTCATCTCCAGACGGTGGTCCCCCTGCTTTTACCCTGTCCCCCTTGCAGTCTCCTCCCCACACAGTGGCCAGAGTGAGCTTTTTAAAACATAATTCACACTGTGTCATACTATTCCTCCAAATGGGATTCCTATCCTACTCACTTTAAGGCTGTTTTAAGTCCTTAAAAACCTAGATCTGTCCTTCTACCATCTTTCTGTTCTCAACTTCCACCTTTTCCCCCTTGATCACTCTGCTTGAGCCACGCTGACCTCCTGGGTGTTGCTCAAACAGGCATAGCCCAATCCTACCCCAGGGCCTTTGCACTTGCTATTCCCACTGCCTGGAATGCTCTTGTTCTCAGATGGCTGTATGACACTCTCCTCATTTCCTTCTATGCTGACCTCTTATATAGAGTAGCCCCTCCATCATCACCCTCCTAAGCCTACTTAGTTCTTCATGGCACTTGTCACCACCTGATGCATTGGGAGTAAACTCTGAGGCTTTGTTTAGTTTTGTATCTTGAACAGTACCTGGCACATGCTAGGTGCTCAATAAATATTGTTGAATGAACAAGTGAATGACATGACTCTCTTGTTTAAAACCCCTCATTGTCTCCTCATGGCTATTAAAGGACAATCCGAATTCCTTGACTTGGTGATGTGACCCGGTCCTGCCAATCCCTCTGGTCTTCGTTAGCTGTGTCCAGCCTTTTGCAAACTTGCGTGACACATCCTCTAGGCCTTGGTTTAGGCTGTTCCCTCACCTGTCCCTTGTCCACCTCTCCTGCAAAACCCTCCTGATTCTGCCGAGAAGCCTTCAAGTCCCACAGTTTATTGCTGTCATGCAACCGACAAGGCAGGCATTCAGTAACCGTTTATACAAAATGGTTACCTGAGATATAATTTAATACAAATTAAGGCTGTAGCTAATAGATGAGGGTAAATTTAGAATTTTAATTAATATACATTAAATCTATATCTGAGAGCCTATAACCTATGATTTTTACACGAACAAAAATAAAAGTGGATCCCATGACATCTGAAACAACCTCAACATCAGCTGAACATCTGATTCTGAACTTCCACAGACCAGGGTCGGCCTAAAAGAATGGCATACTATTGCAGTATTTGAAGGGCACAAGCCCATTCCTGACGGTTCATCCTGAATTAGGAGAGTTAGTCATCACCAAGAATGTACTGAACAGGCTTCAAACACTTGCCAAAGTCACTTCCCATCAATTTCTCCTCAAGGAGCCCTCACAAGCGGGGACAATCAATGTAGATACTATATTCAAAAGTTCTGCCCACGTTACGAAAGGGTAAATATGGCAGCAGAGCAGATGAACTTAGATTAATTTCAACACAAGGACTAAAAAGAGGTTTGTGACTTTTGTACTTGTCCAATAGGTACTGCTGCTCTATGGGCACAAGTCACCCAAAACATGTCTTATTAACGGTTTGCTTCTATGTGACACAAAAAACACCCCTCTGGTTAAACAAAGGTAATTTGCAACTAGTGAAAGGAATCCCACCTCTTAAAAAGTGGTCGTTGTTCATACACGTTCATGAACGTGAAGTCATATTGCTCTGCCGGAGGACCGTTAGGATTGAGTGACGTGCTCAGGACATTTCTGGGACAAGGTGACATTGTCCTTGATGGTCTGTTGAAGGAAAGAAGCTAATTTTCTTTTAAGCTTAAGCTTGAGTCGTAACTTAATTAGGCCATGCTGTAAAATCACCACTAATAACTGTCAGAAGTACCCCTGAGTCACCAGAGAATGACAACGCTTGGCAGACTGCCCCTTCCACAGGGGAGGGAGCGGTCTGGCGTTCACCCCGCCTCTCTGAAAGTCCTCGAGGGGCACCCACAAACCCCCAGTCTCAGCCTGCCTGCTTCCCCACCTCTTGGCAGGACTTTACTTCATGAGTGCTTACACATACACACACATGCATGCATGCCCACACATGTAATACATATATGTTATATATGCTACATATACTTTTACATATATGTTTTATATGTATGTGCAAAATAGCATTTTAAGAAAAGAAAAAAAATCCTTTACCCTCACACAACTATTTTCAATTTTATGTTACATATTAAACAGTTCTTGTCCACAGTCATCTTTTTCACAGTGTCAATCATCTTACGTTCTAATTTGTTAACATTATTCTATTGCCCAAGTTCCTATAATCTTTTAGTTACTATGTTAATGATTACTAAAATTACACGTTGATAACCTCTATACTAACTCAAGCAGTTATGTTGGGCGTTTGGGCCAGAATTGGGTGCATGTAGGTTGAGTTATGCTGTGTGGATGTGTTTGCTTTGAAACACATAGTGCTAGCTAGGACTTTGTTGTAGCTGTTGTTCTTTAAAATTTTTAATTAGTTGCCAAGGATATCATGGATTACCCTTAGATTCAGATTTATAACCTTCAGGCTTGGCAGCTGCAATCCATCCACCTTTGGAGAGAGCATATGTTCTCCACTTTGCTACAGACTCCACTACTCCCTATTGTCATTCTCCAAGCCTGCCTCCCTCATTTACATTATCACCTCTTGATTCCTATATGCACTTGAGTTTGCAACCTTTGATTTAATGTCTTTTCCACTCTAGATAAGGCTTCAGATGATGCCTTCAGGTAATTTTTTGCTTCTGTGGTATTATTAGCTTAGGGTATATTTCTGAAAGCAAGCTTCCTGGGTATAAATATATTTTAGCTCTTGCCATAATGTGTTCCATTTGGGATGTCTGTTGAGGCCACAATCCTCTCCTTTGCAAATAGCTGTCCTAGGTATTCTCCTGCAAGGGGGTTCATCAAAAGCCCAGCTTTTTTTTTTTTTTTTTTTTTTCCAGCAGAGCCCCAGGGGGACTCTGGGTACTGCTACTGCACAGTTCTTCAGATCCTGGAAGCTATCCCATGACTTTCCAATACATTTTGTTTTCTTAAGCTGGATCTAAGTGGTTTCTGGTGGCCCCATTCCTGCTGTCAGGTTCTTGAGAGCCATCTCTGTCCTCTTGGGCCACAACTGTGTCCTCCCCCCAGCAGTGCTGGCACATGGTAGGTGCTGAGATGTCTGCTGAATGAGGAGATGAGCCTGAAATAAGACTACCACCTTCCACCTCACCAGACAGGTTGTGTGAAATCGCCCTGTCGAAACACCAGTGACCCCCATGCAGCCCGTATCAGCGCTCCGAGCTGGACGGTGTCCCAGCCTGTCAGCAGCGTGGCCCCCACTCCCCCACCAGCACCGGGACTCTTCTTTTAGTGCTCCTCCTGCTTCCTTGATCACCCCTCCTCGATTTCCTATGCGGGAGCCTCCAAACGTATCACTCCCGCACTTCATTTGGGCCTCTGCCCCTTCCCAGGGGCCTCCTGGATGCCCCGTATGAAACAACATCTTCCCCGACCACCTGCCCTACAGCAGCATCTCTGCACTAGGCTTTATTCCTCTTCATGGCAATAAAAAATGATCATAGTGTCTATTTGATGTGTGGTCTGTCTCCTCCGGTTAGGAAGGTCATAAGAGTAGAAACTTCTTTTCCTTTTGTTCACAGCTCTTTACTCTCAACAAGGCCTGACCTGTGGTTGGCACCCCATTCACGGATTCGACAAATATTTATTGAGTGCCTACTCTGTATAATAACTATATAAAATATATAATGTGCTGGAGGGAGCTTCGTGCCGTGGAAAAAACAGAACAAGGCAAGAGTGATGAGGAATGCTGGGGGTGGGCTCACTGCAACTTTAAATAGCAGGGTTGGGGGATTCCTCACGTAGGAGGTGATGTTTTAGCAAACACTTGAAGGAGGTGAGGAAGAGAGCCAGGCACCACATCTAGGGAAAGAGCAATCCAGGGGAGGGAGAAGCAGGAGTTGCAAATGCCCTGAGGCAGGGGCACGTTCAGGGAGTAGTAAGGAGGAAGCGTGGCTGGAGTGGAGTTGTCGGGGGAGAGCGGTATCGGAAGAAGTGAAATTGAAGTCAGGAGACAGTGGTTTTAAATCTTTAAAACCAATCAACTTTATGTAGGTATCATTTACGTACGATAAAATGTGCCCATTTTAAGTGTACAGTTTGATGACTTTGTTTTTGTTTTTTTGGCTGCATTGGGTCTTCGTTGCTGTGCGTGGGCTTTCTCTAGTTGCGGCGAGCAGGGGCTACTCTTTGTTGCGGTGCGCAGGCTTCTCGTTGCGGTGGCTTCTGTTGTTGCGTAGCACGGACTCTAGGCACGTGGGCATCAGTAGTTGCAACACGCAGGCTCTAGGGTGCATGGGCTTCAGTAGTTGTGGCTCGCGGGCTCTGTAGTTGTGGCTCACAGGCTCTAGAGTGCAGGCTCAGTAGTTGTGGCACACAGGCTTAGTTGCTCCGCGGCATGTGGGATCTTCCTGGACCAGGGCTCGAACCCGTGTCCCCTGCATTGGCAGGCAGATTCTTAACCACTGCGCCACCAGGGAAGTCCCAGTTTGATGAGTTTTGGCCAAGGTAACCACTGCCTTGATAAGGTATAGAACATTTTCATTATCCCCAGAAGTTCTTTGTCTCCCCACAGTCAACCCTCCATCTCTCACTGAACTGTTTTTTTTGTTTGTTTGTTTTTTTATAAATTTATTTATTTATTTATATTTCTTTTTGGCTGTTTTGGGTCTTCGTTTCTGTGCGAGGGCTTTCTCTAGTTGCGGTGAGTGGGGGTCACTCTTCATTGCGGTGCGCGGGCCTCTCTTGTTGCGGGGCACAGGCTCCAGACGCGCAGGCTCAGTAGTTGTGGCTCATGGGCCTAGTTGCTCCACGGCACGTGGGATCTTCCCAGACCAGGGCTAAACCCATGTCCCCTGCATTGGCAGGCAGATTGTCAACCACTGCGCCACCAGGGAAGCCCACTGAGCTGTTTTTTGATGCCACGGATTCATTTTGCCTGTCCTAGAACTTCATGTAAATGGACTCATGCAATATGTACTCTTCTGGGTCTGGCTCATTTCACTCAGCATAAAGTTTTTGAGGTTTGTCCATGTTGTGTTTATCAGTAGTTCCTTTGCATTGCTGAGTGGAATTCCACTGTGTGATGTAGCACAGCTTATTTATCCAGTCCCCTGTTGATGGACACCTGGGTTATTTAGTTATTTACAGCTATGAACATTTGTGTACAGGTGTTTGTTGGATGTATGTTTTCATGTCAAACCTTTTGCTCATGGAGGATTACTGGACTGAATGTCAATATTATGACATAGTATGAGTGTGTTTCGTGTTTGGTAATTGCAATCATTGTTGCTTTTGTTGTGGTCATCCATTTACAATGCTTGGTGTCAGTCTATTTATCTCTTGTAAAAATAAAATACAGTGTGTGTGTGTGTGAAAAACAAACAAACAAACAAAAAAACCTTTTGCTCATTCTTTTAATTGGGTTGCTGACTTATTGAGTTGGGATTCTTTATACATATACTGGAGAAGTCTTTAGTCTGGCATTTGTTTTGTGAATATTTTCTCACAGCTGTGGTTGGCGTTTTCATTTTCCTAACAGTATCTTTCAAGGAGCAGATGTTTCTAATTTTGATGAAGTCCAGTTTATCCATTCTTTTCTTATATGGTTGGTGTCATGTCTAAGAAATATTTGCCTACCCTCAGGTTGTGAAGGTGTTCATTTATTTTTTTTTTTTCCTAGAAATTCTTTAGTTTTAACTTTTACGTTCAGGTCCAGTACAGGGTTTTGAGCAAAGAGCTGATGTGACCTAACTTAACATGGTAATAGCATCACTGTGCTGTTTTGAGATGAGACTGGTGGGCAGAATGCAGCCTTGAAGATGTTTGCAAGGAGGCTACTGCAACGATTCAGGCTGGCAGCCGCCAGGCAGAGTGGAGGTGGGGGAGAGCAGTGAAATTCTGGAAATATTTATCGGCCAGGTTTTCAGGCTTGTTCTTCATCCTCTTTAATGTGTAACATCCAACTTTAAGGAAAGTTATTTCCCTTCTCTGAAGACCCTTATACTCGTAGTTCTATGTGAGGCCTAGTGTATGTACACAACTTGCCTTGAGCCTGAATGTTTGCTATGCATTTAACTTATCTTCACTATTTAAAAATAAATAACTGGTTTTGAGTTTTATTCCACACATTGTCATTCTTCAGGCATGGCAGTCCCCAAAACAATATGACGATTCATCTATTCATTCACAAAAGATTAAAAAAAGGAAATAACACATTTCTTGCCATGCTCCACAATACTCCTGCTGGGTAGGACTCATAAATCCATGTCTCTGCCTTGGCCACTTCAACTCATGTCTTATCCTTTCTTTAACTCATGATTTATTGCTCTCAGTTACTCCTTTTGCCAGATTTATAAACGTAACTGTTCTTTATTTAATACCTATTTTGTACACTAGGCAACAAGACAGTAAATTTATTGTCTATGAGTTGCTACTTTGAAAAATTACATCAATGCAAAGTGATTGTCCTTCAGCCTTCATAGCCAATAAATTTATTTATTTATTTTTTTGTAGGGGATGATATGAGGTCATAGGATAATATATATAATCGCTGATCACAGAATGAGAAGGAACAAGTTGCAGTCAAATGCTCTCCCACTGAGCTATATCCCCGAGAAGAAGCAAGTTGAAAGTTCTGACAAACAGAAGCCGAGAAGGAAGACCTCTGTCTCCTGCCAATCATGTATAAGCTGGTCTCCTGCTGTTTGCTTTTCATAGGATGCTTAAATCCTCTCTGGTCTCTTCCTGTCCTTGACTCCAGGGAAGAACCCCTGCAGCTCTCAGGTAAAATGGTTTCTTTCCTTTATGTCAGTCTTGAAACAGTCTTCAAGGGTCTTAAATGCAATGTTAGAGATAAGAATGAAAATTCTTTCTTAAAGGAGTCTTGTGAAATTAATAGTCCCAGCTATGAAAATAATTCTGAGGATCCTTACAACACATCTCAGAGTCAGTAATGGATACAGTTTTTTTTTTTCCTTTCTAAAATGTAAAAGTAGAAGGGTAACATTGCTTATTTAATGTCACTTCTATATCTCTAAGTTATTTTGATCAGCTTTTTTTTTTTTCAATTTTGAAAATGGCACTAAATTTAAACCATCATTGCTTTTAGTTTCTATTTTAAATGAGCTGGATGAATGCAGAATTGGTTGTTCCAATTATAGGTTAAAATATTTTTATTGTATCTTATTTTAAGCTAAAAAGTAATCATCTGACATGTGTTATACGAAACAAAAATATTTATTAAAAAATAAAGAAGTGACTAGCTGGGGCTAGGGATGACACAGATTTTCCAAGTACATTTATGTTTTCCTTTTGATTGATGTTTCATTCAGTTCAATTCTAAGTTGAATTCTCTTAAAGTGTATCAGTCAAGCAGATACTTATTGTGCTGTTAGCTCTTAATTTAGTTTAAGAAACGAAAAGGCTGGTGCTTGGGTATTAGGTTCATAAACATTTTAACTTGTCTTTAATTGTGGATACTTTAGACTTTTTTTTTAATAAAGGAAAAAAACTCTTCTAAGCCATTGATTTTATAATTTCTACTCTCTAAAGTTTCTCTCAAGCAGCTTTCTGATAATTGTCAAGCTCTAATTCATGCACTATCAGTCAGCTTCCACAGTCACTGAACTCATACGTGGCAGTCATCTTAATGGCTAAATCGGGCATTAACTGTATTGATTCTCTGCTATTTAAAAAAAAGAACAGTGAAAAGCATAAGATGAAACCAAGAATGAACATTCAGATATTACTGTCATCTGCAAAAAATTACATATCATGATTATGATTTTTCCAAACTTAGATGAGTGTAGCATCTCACTTAAATTCTTAACAGGTGGCAGCTTACATTAGAGTTTTTGCCTGAAATTTTTTCCCACTTATTTGTTTCTCCATAAATGATCCTTCATGACATAAACATTGATGTGTGGCCAACTTTTATAGATTTCTTATTCATATTCTTCAGAATTTTATAGATTTCTCATTCATATTCTTCAGAATTTTATAGATTTCTCATTCATATTCTTCAGAATTTTATAGATTTCTCATTCATATTCTTCAGAATTTTATAGATTTCTCATTCATATTCTTCAGAAGTACTGGGAATGTGCCCAGAAGCCTTCACAATGGCTTGCTCTTTGTTTCCCAGTCAAGGTTGTAGCTGAGGATTTGGAAGCCTTAGTGAAGCAAGTGGAGAGTACAGGACTCCCCAAAAGCTCCGATCTCCCCACTGCAGCACCTGGCCAAGATTGCTCTGCCAGGGTCCAGAGTTTGCTCACCAGACCTCACACTCACTTCCCACACACCTTGCACACACTTACCATGCATCTTCTATGCCACTAAGCTGACCAAATTTCACCCTGAAAATGTTGCTATCCACTTCTTTAAAGAGTATTTTAAAGCTGACTCTTTCCTGACAATTGTGTCTAAATCTTGGAGGCCAGACAGATAAGAGGTGATGCCATCCTATTCGCTTTACAGGAAGAACCTTAACAATCCTGTCTTTTAGAAAACCACTCCTTTATTTTTCCTCTCACTCCAATTTCACCACCCATATGTCTAAAAGCAAAAGGCAAAAGGCAGCAATAGGTAAATAGAAATGAGGAAGAATCACTTTGTAAGTGGAAGTGCTTTTTCACTGACCCTGTGGCTCAGCCCTACCCTCTTATTCAAGGCAGTGAGCAGCCTGGCAAGGCCACACAGGCAGGAGGAATCAGAATGAGAGTCACACGTTTGATTTCCTGTTCTGCTGGCTTGTGAACTGGACTGTAGCATTTCCACTTCTCGGTTAAAATACTACTGACGACAAACCCGGAACTTAGTATTTGAAGTTTTTCTAGTATTATCTCCTTGTCCCTGGTACCCCCCAAAAGACAATAAGGAACAGAACTGATTGAAGAATCAGCTGAGTTGCTAATATCTATTTCTACTCCGTGTAGCACCTGAAGATGTCAGATCAACTTTGGATGAGCTGGAAAGAGCTTCCCTTCTGCAGATGCTGCCAGAGATGTCAGGTGCAGAGACAGGAGATGGTCTTAGGAAAGCAGGTAAAATGATTCTTGTGTTTACCGGCGTCTGATTTTCTTGCCACTGAATTTACTCCCTGTTTTCATCAATTAGATGAGGTAAAATCCTGTTTTGGAATATAAAGATCAGCTATATAAAATGAGGTAGTTACCCAACACTCTCCCCTCCGGGCATAAAGACTTCCTCTGACATCTTCTGTTTTCTTTTTCTCAGCAACTCCTTCCAAGCATCCTGCTCTACTTGGTCCCTCAGTATATTTGTTCTCTGTATGGACTTTTATTTTGGGGGGAAGGAGGGCATTATCCCAGTTTTCAATAAGTGAAATTTACAATCCTTTTTTCCCACTTACTCAAGTCTTAACCAAATTACTTAATCTATCTGTACCTCAGTTTCTTAAACCAGTAAACGGAATGATAAAAATGCCCATCTCATGGGGTTATTGTGAAGTTCAGTCAATAAGAAAATGCAAGTAAAACGTTCAGCACAGTGGCACACAAAGTAATCCATGAAATGGCAGCTTTTACTATTTTCTCTGTCACTGTATTCCTCCCAGCACTGATACAAATGCTCAGGACATTCTGGAAACAAAATGGAGTCTTTTAATAGACCTTGTTTAGTAGAAAGAATTTCACTTGTTATAAAATATTTTTGATAAACTACTGAACTGCTAACTTAGGGAAATGCAGTGCCCTTTGTGAATTCCGGAAGCGAGAAAGAACCAGGTGCCTGCCTATCTTCCTTCAAGTAAGTATCACTGTGGTGTGAAAAAAAGGAAAATCAGAAACTAGACATGATTTAGGAATATTCTATTTTGTGTGTTTTAAATAAGACAAGTATAAAATGGAAATAATAGATCTGATGATGAATGGTTTCAAAATACTCTTTTCCAGATGCCGGTACCAACATTTTTTACCCAAGAGGAAGTGTGAGAAAGGTAAGTAGCTCCATCATGAGAATTATGTTACAAAAGTGAGCATTCTATGCCTTGACTTTAGAGGAGCCTCAATTCATGAACCAGTCGAGCATTTTCGGTAGAAATCACACCTTAAAATAACTGGTCAGTCAGTATTACTTCAAAGCATGTTCCAAATTTTGATCCATATAAATGTGGATGCAACAAGAACTTATCCAGTGCCCATTCTGGATAAATTATTGTAACGAGTTTAAGAGGATAAAAAATAGATAAGGCCCCTGCCCTCAAGTTTGTCATCCACTTGTGCTGTGTCATTGATCATCTTCACGTGGTCCGAGGACCATCAGTATTGGTATCACGTGGAAGCTTGTGAGAAACGCAGACTCTCAGACCCCACCCCCCAGCACCTACTGAATCAAAATCTGCATCTTACCAAGATTCCCCAGGTGATTCTTATGCACATTAAATAAAGTATGACAAGCACTGCCATATGATGTCTAAACAGAAGAAAGACACGGTCAAAACCCTGAGATGTCATACGTGTGAAAGAGCAGAATATGAAGGAAACCATTTTGGGTGCAGAAGACAGACTGTGATTGGGATTGACGAATGATAATAGTAAATGGTTAGAAATGGTGCACAGTTAATGGAGGACCTTAAACACTGAAAGAAAAATCTGTATTTGATCATTATCAACCCCTCAAACTCTAAATTAGTGTCTCCTAAAGGGCTTTCCAGGTATACCAGTCCCACGAGCCAGGCTACAGTGACGCCCTGGGTTCTGGCCCCTCTTCCCGTCCTGGTAATTCTTTATGTACATTATTAGCATGTTAAAGCCTCCAGGAAATGAGATAAGCATATTTAATTTTAACCAAGCATTTCCCAAATATTTTGACCAGAGACACCTTTTTTTGGTGTAGCACCCATTACCATCCTTATAAAAATATACTCTGGAATCTCTCAGTTCTGAAGATGGCGTACACCACCTGAGGCCCCAGGGCAGGTAAACCGCCCAGAAGGGGATGGGGTGGCTTCTACATTAAACGTTATCATTCAGATGTTTATATTGTTCCGAACAGAAGGGTTCTGATGAAAGACTCTAAAATCATAAAGGTGATTAGGATTTGCTCATGAAATCCTAGAAAAAAAAAAAGAAAACTAAGGGTCCATGCTTAAAGAAGTTAATTTCAAGACAAATAAAAGGCCTACTTTACAGAGAAGACAGTAAATGGACAGAACATGTTACTGACAGATTTAAATAGAAATAGGTCAATGAGGGTTTAGGAAAATTCACGGCAATCACAGGGCTAAACAGACCGGATGGACCACAGGTAGGGCACAAGGAGACCTTCCAGAGCCTACACGCTGGGCGCTCACCGCAATTGTATCCCATAAAGCAGCAAGAAAACACTTTTTAAAGGTCCTACATCTGAACTAAGGTTCCTATTTGTGTGTGTAGGACTCAATTCATTGATAACCTGTTTTTTTATTTGGATTGTTTTAATTTCAGGCTTTCTCAGGACAAGATCCTAACATTTTACTGAGTCACCTTTTAGCCAGAATCAGGAAACCATACAAGAAACGTGGAACTCCCTCTGAATGCTTCTGGAAATACTGTGTCTGAAGTGACATGAACATCTACTAGTCAACTCAAAACCAACCATCTTAGAAAAAGCAAAATTAAAAACGCTTGATTTGAAAGCACTATAGATGAAAAACTAGGCAAGCTATACCCCGTTCATTATTATTTGGAAAATAAATCCTCTATGTTTTGCAAATATCATGAGTGGTTATTTTACTTATAAACATATCCTGAAAATCTATCTATCAATTTATCTTTAAAGAATTATCTAAAAGTTTAAAAGTAAACAAATAAATGAACAGAAGCAAATATTAAGAAGAAAAAGTCATAAAGTAAATTTTAGTTAAAACAGTAAAACTACAAATCATTTAACCTACATTATCTTAGTGATGATGTCCTCTCAACCCTTAAAAATAACGTGAGTTATTACTTAAAAAAAAAAAAAAAAATCAGTATCTTAGCTTGGAAAAGCGTCCAAAGTGAAGGATGCCTAAAGATGAGGACTGGGGACAGTCTGAATTCTCCTTTGTTTTTGAAGGAGGGCGTCCACACACTCAGATCCCCTCTCCCTTAGTTAACCTAAGTACTTGAACACTTGAAAACTTTAATCTCTTAACACTAAAGCTTGTTTGATGTCAGTTTCTGTGAGCTCAAGGAGCACAGTACTAGAAAAATACCTTCATAATCTGTTTCTTGGAGAAGAAACTTGAGGTGGGATTTAAGATTGTGGAATGGAAGATATAGCCTGGTTTGTTAATTTTTAAAAACCATGTGTGTGTGTGCACATACTGACTTATTCTCTTAATACATCTATACCATCGTAGCTTATCTATGTATAGAGTATGGAGCTGAGACCCGCGAGCTCCACGCAGCTCCCAGCACGGCCCATGCCCGTGGGAGAGCACTTCTCATGGGAAACCTAGGCTCCCCTTCTCGGCTCTGTCACCAATCACACCCCCAACTCAGGAGGAATGAAGGGTCAGGTCTGCACCAAACAGCCACAAAATCGGTATTGATCTTGTCAACAACCATCCAAAATCTCTTTAGAGCACAGGTCTGATAAATCTTCCCTTTCCTGGTCTAAGACCTCAAGAACAAATCTGTAGGCAAGTTGTTTTCAGCTTGAAGGATGGATGCGTCATCTCAGGAACATGCTGACATGTGGCCGTGAGGATGCTGTGGCATCGCTTGCTGCTGAAATTCAACTGAATCCAGTTCCCTAACACAGGACTCTGGCCCCACGAGCGCCACTATGTTTATGACACCAGGAAGAGCTTAGGGTGGATTCCATCGCCATAGAATCCCAAATCCCTCCCGTTTTGTGATACTAGGCAGCTGCTCTTACAGACGGGGCTCTGGCGTCAAGTCATTGCTCCCACACAGCTGTGAGCCCCTGACCAGGTCATCCGGCTCTCTCCACCCCCATGTCCTTCTCTGTAAAATGAGGGCAGTGACGCTGCTTATTTCCTGGTTGTATTAAATGAGATAATTCATGGGAAGCACCAGAACAGTCCCTGTGGGAGGAGTACACATCCCATCAACACTGAGCTCTCTTCCCTTCTTGGGTTGCTGTTGTTTTATTACGACAGGAGGTGCAGGTGGCTTGAAAGGTGTAACATTTAGCAAGTCCTGTTGGCTTCAGGATCCCAATTCATATTTTAATTCCAAGATTCTGTTGCTGCCAGTTCCACAGTCAGACTTTGTGAAACACAGGTTCACACTACAGAATCTGAAAGAGTAATCTTGATAACTAAATTTTGTAAATTAGGGCATTAAAATTAGTATTAAAGGGGTTTCCCTTGTGGCGCAGTGGTTAAGAATCCACCTGCCAATGCAGGGGACACGGGTTCAAGCCCTGGTCCGGGAAGATTCCCACATGCCGTGGGGCAACTAAGCCCACGAGCCACAACTACTGAGCCCGCGTACCACAACTACTGAAGCCTGCATGCCCAGAGCCCACACTCCGCAACAAGAGAAGCCACTACAATGAGAAGCCTGTGCACCGCAAAGAAGAGTAGCCCCCGCTCACTGCAACTAGAGAAAGAAAAAAAGACTCAACACAGCCAAAAATTTAAAAAAAAAATTAGTATTAAAAAACATGTACATATGTTCAGAACCCAATAAGCTCCTCCCAGCGCTGAAGTGAGGACTAAATGCTGTGTTACTGCTGAGCAGGACCTTGGACGCAGTGATGACACAGACGCAGACACAGAGTGACCCTAACGTGAGCGCCCTGCAGTGTCTCTCAATCTCAGTAAATATTTCTCAATGATATAAAATACACATTCAGGGCAGAGGTTTGTTGATGCAGTGCAAGAAATTTCTCAAGTTTTACATGTATACCGTTTATTGCTTTTGCTTAAAAAAGATATCCGATTAAAATATTAATAACCATTAAAAACAAGTAAATTCACAGTTAATTATAAACTCAGTTGAAAGAAAATTTCCATTTGGATTAAATTTACCTTGTGAGTTATGATGAAGTGGCACTTAATTGTAAAACGATTCCATTTGCACAGCATTCTGTTGTTCATAAATCCTGACCTCTTATCCAAGAAAATACAGCTTCTTGGTAACATTTATGTAAACACTGAAGCCTATAGTATACATTTTTATTACTAATTTCTATAGTTATCAATACAAAAAGTTAATAAACTTGAACAACTGTTTAAACTCGGGGGGAGCCCCCCCGGGGGGCGGCGGCCGCGCTGCTGAACCCCGCCTGCTCACCCTCAGCAGCAGAAGTGTCGTGGTCCGACCTCTAAATACGCCAATTCGGCAGCTTATCAAAGTATCAAAACTACAAATGGTTTTACAGATCTGCTTACAGCAAGCACCAATTGTAAATTGACCCTAAACGTATAGTAAGGCAAAGAAATAAGCAAATGTCGATAAAACAAACGTCCAGAAAGAATCGAAAAGAGGGCTTATATTAGAGGAGGTCAGGTTTAAAAAACGTGTACACAAGTGCAGAACAGTCCTCTGATTGCTCCACGTCATTTTTGATTTAAACAAATTAAAGAGGTTATCACTACAGAAGGTCACAGCGATTCTACTGATGGACAATATGCAGGCTGGTTCATTTTTTAAATTTGATTTTTCACCAAGGGCAAAAATACCACACAACTTGACCAACACAACAAGGGCTTCAGAGACCATTTAACAATCGAGATGGAGCAGAATAAGAGAGTTCTCTATTCCTAAGACGGGAATATGGGCATGGAACAGCTTAAAGTGAGAAAATTCCAGGAAACGTCATGGGCATCATTTGAAAATGGTTCTGACACCTGAAGAAAGAATTACCTTCTAGGAAACTACAGTTGGCCCCCCGTATTCCTGGTGGGGAGAATCGGGGAGGGGTGTAGAATCCTGCATGTGGAACCGCGGGGACAGAGGGCTGACTGTACTGCCATGTTACAGAAGGGGCTTGAGCATCCGTGGATTTTAGCATCTGCGAGGGGGTCCTGGAACCAATCTGCTGCAGATTCGAGAGCTGTCTGTTCTACTTTAGAAAGTAAATCTAAGCTATGAGGCTTGAAAATCAGAGTCCAGCAGCACTGTGGGTAGAAAGGTTGATTCTCCTAATTATGATCAGGATGCATTTTATAAAAAACTATAAAACCTGAAAGGAAGAAGTGTTTTCCTAAAACAAAAAACACAAAAAAACACAACAACAAAAAAAGAAAAGTAAGTGAGTGTGTTGCATGTTATTGAAAAGAGAAAAGGTTATTCCAGCCTTCATTTCCTTCTATTCCTGGTTCTGATCTACATGGGTGTGAACTGCATGTCATTCCAAGTTTGAGAAGGAATCATCCCTTCTCTAAGAAGAGGGGACTCACTTATCATGTGAACAACTCACTCACTTCTTAAAAGACACAACTTCAGCAGGCCCAGGAAGCCCTCATTTGTGACAGATTCTGCAACCCTCTTGGCTAGGGGCCTCCCGTAGGCCCCTTACCCCTATTTAAGGGCAACACTTACCCCTATTTAAGGACAAAAAGAAGGCAGTGCCAATCAGACCTCTGGCAGGGATGGAGAGACCTTCTTTTGTGTAAATTGGTTGGAAAGAGTTAACTGTTAGTTTTGAAAGACAACATTTAAACACATACGCATATAAGAACAACATTAACTCTTACATAACTTTAAAAACTTTTTGCAATCATTATTTAAAAATTTCAAAAGGGATGAGTCAGAAGCTGGTTGAGCTAGAAGCTCTTTTGTTTTAACATTACACATGGAAAAGCTAATTTTAACCGTGCAAAGAATAAGCTCATTGTTAAGCTGATCCATTTTTAACTAAGACTTTGAGAATTTCAGTGGAAGGTAGAAAATCAAAAGGAAAAGCATCTACAAAAATGAAGGTCAAAATTCAACCCTAAAAGACTAGAAATATCCGGTACACCAATGGGCAATACATTTTCATACTGGTCAATGCTGAAGTGATCTGTGTTGTGTTGTGAGAAAACTGGAATGTCAGACCCTAACTGTGGAGGGATGTGTCACCGTGCAAAGACCAGGTGAGGGCACTGTATTTATGGACACCGTTAGGAAAGGTACCTGGCCCATAGCGGGGATTTCCTGAAGTCTCCAACAGGGGGAAATGATTCATGTAACAACAGAACAAAATCAATGAGGCTAAGGTTTGGGGCTCTTTCTAGCTATACTTTTTTTAAAAAAATAAATTTATTTATTTTATTTTTGGCTGCATTGGGTCTTCTTGCTGCGCGTGGGCTTTCTCTAGTTGTGGCAAGCAGGGGCTACTCTTCGTTGTGGTGTGCGGGCTTCTCATTGCGGTGGCTTCTCTTGTTGCAGAGCATGGGCTCTAGGTGCGCAGGCTTCAGTAGTTGTGGTGCGTGGGCTCAGTAGTTGTGGCGCACAGGCTTAGTTGCTCCACGGCATATGGGATCTTCCCAGACCAGGGATCGAACCCGTGTCCCCTGCATTGGCAGGCAGATTCTTAACCACTGCACCACCAGGGAAGTCCTCTAGCTATATTCTAATTGTAATTTATTTGGGGTGACATCTGAAATAAAGTGTGACTGTACACATACCTCTTTAGAGGCCATCCAATCTCATTACAGGACAGGTAAACTAGAAAAAGAGTCTATTTGACAGTTTAAATACATTGGGGAAAAAAAGAAGTAAAAGAGTCTATATACAATGTCTGCTTCAGGAAAATGATGTCTGTTAAAAAATCAGGAAGGAAAAGCCTTAATATTCAATAATAACTTCATGGTCATTTAAGACCCAGGGGTTTAGAGAGAATCACAAGGAGGTCTAGCTGTCCCACAGGCCTGGAGAGGGAGTACAGGTGCATCTTCAGAGTCACTCAACTGCTGCTTCTGCTGGATCCGGACCACAGGATTCTGCAGCATCACCAGCTGAATCTCCGTTTTCGCAAGTGACACAGCCCTCCAAAAAGGAACAAGAGCAGGCAGGTTATTTGATGTGAAGTCACCTGAAAAGTTTTAAAACCAGTAAAATGCTGGCCAAGCAACCTGTGTCTCATTCTCCCACTTATTCACATCTAAGACTATCCATTATAGTTCATCCCTTATTATTAGAAGGGAAATGACAGCAATTGTTTAAATACTTTTGCTTAAACTGTTTTGGGGCTCATTCTTCATATACTCTTCCCACAGAAATTCCTGCTCGGCATGAATCCTAAATACTAAATCCTAAATCCTCTGGTGTGAATCTTACATCTTGAGTTTCAACTCTTTTCAAACATGCACGCATATTTGACATGCAAATCTTATACTCTCCTCCCCAGTCAATCACATATGAAAGCAGGTGTCTTTACTCCTAACTGCCCTGTAACATTCCAACTGGTGGAAGAAAAAAACACCTGGAGTCAAAAAGACCTGTATTCAAAATCTGAAGAACTGTGAGCACTTACACAGTTGTCCTTCAGTTTGTGCAGAGGGCTCGGTTCCTGAACCCCCTGAGGATACAAACAAGTCCTTATATAAATGACTTGGTACAGTCGGCCCTCTGCACTCGAGGGTTCCGCATCCTTGGATTCAACCAACTGCAGATTGAAATTTGAACCGTGGATACAGAGGGCTGAGTGTACAAATTATTTAGTATCTGTATACCTCACTTTGTTGTTATTGGTAAAGCAGGGATAATAATACCTACCACAGAAGCAATTGTGAAGATTAAGATTTTCAGTGGGATCATGCAATGCACAGTCGGCCCTCTGTATCTGCAGGTTCCACATCCACAGACTCAACCAACCATAGATCGAAAATATTTGGGGAAAAAAATTGCAGAAAGTTCCAAAAAGCAAAACTTAAATTTGCAGTGCACCAGCAACTATTTACATAGAATGTACGTTGAATTTACAACTGTTTAAATAGCATTTACATTGCATTAGGTATTATAAGTAATCTGGAGATGATTTAAGGTATACGGGAGGACGTGCATAGGTTACATGCAAATACTACGCCATTTTACATGAGGGACTTGAGCATCCGCAGATTTTGGTATCCCCAGCGGGTCCTGGAACTAGTCCCCTGCAGAAAACGAGGGATGACTGTACACTAAGCGCCCAGAACACTATCTGGCACAAAAAACAGCAACACATGACAGCTGTTACTACTGGGCTTACCTGGATGTCTATTTCCTGAGGAATCGTCTGGCTCTGAATCCAGGAATGCACATTGGCCAGCTCCTCCCTTTGTCCGTGAGAAAACTGCGGCTGCCGCCGCCTCATGCTTTCCAGTTTTTCTAGGTCTTCTTTCAGTACAATTTCTTTAACCCTGAAAACAAACAAACAAACAAACAAAACCTTCACAGTCCTAAATAAGGCACAGGGTTCTTATCTTGTGATCTAAGAACAGCTTCTTTTTAGTTTGTAATATACTTTATATTTCTTGTTAATATATGACGCACACATCAAAAATATAACAACTGCCTCATTTCTTTGTCAGGTTGGTAAAGCTAGGCCTCTTTCTCTTGATGGAAAATACCTGTATAGTGTTTTAATGTCATATGGAAGAAACAGATTTCCTTTAGGTCTTCTCTCCTTTTAGAATGAGAGAAAAAAGTCCAGGCTCTAAAAAAAGTTCTCATACCTGTGGGCTGTCTTGGAAAGCACTGCCTTTGTTTTCTTGTCTCAGGACACATAACATATTTATATTGTCACTACCACTACAACCATTGTTTTAAGAAATCATTTGTCTTTTGACTTCAAATGAATGAATTTGAAAATACATTTCTCTAAGGATATGTATAAAAACATTAAAAATCACTTTGTATTAAAAAACACACTTAAGAAACCATAAAACACTCATATAAAGGTGGGTCTTCTAACATGCTTTCTTACCTCTCAGGCACCTGATACGTCATCAGAATGCACTCAGGTGTTTGTTCTATCATTCTCCAGATGGACTCTTCAGCTAAGTTGGGAAATGTTTCTTTTTTCAGTACATCCTGAGATTGCTGCCCATTTTGAAAGATTTCAGAAGAATAATCACTAGTAGCAAAGTTTATACTGCTGCCACTGCTTCCTATCAAAAATCAACAACAAAAAAATTTGAAAATACCTGTCAGGGGCTGATTTGCCAAACTGGCCCTCATTCTTCAAAGACTCTGGCAACAGGCTGGTAGGGTCCTTCACCACCCAGCACAGCCATCATCCCAGGTCACCTCAGCCTTCCAGTTCCTCGATCTTCCCAAGATCTCCTTCTCAGTCTTCCTGAACTATCCGCTCCCCAAGGCCATTCCTTGTTTGTTCTCATCACCCACAACTGCTCCATCTCCAGCTCCGTCTCCAAAATCACCAACCTCTCAGCTTCAATTTCTTGTTTGCTTGTTCAACTGTTCCAACTACAAATTTGGAACAGTGCCTTAGCCATTCTGCTTAGAGCCCAAAGCCCATCATTCATTCAGTAGCACTCTGCAATACCTGAGACTTCTTTTTCCCTTTAATTTTCCACAACTATCAAAATGTAACTCTGATAAAGCCACTTATCAATTCTGTTCTTATCTAAACCCAAGTAGCCAAAGGCATAGAGAAAGTCACGTATAACAGGGTGCGTTGGTTCTACAGTAAATTCATCACCACCAAAGATCATCACAAAGCCTGTAATCCTGGTACAGTTCTGTGGTCAGCACACTAGTCTATCCCCAGCAGGATTATCTTCTACTCCTCTATTTCCTCCCTCACTCTCACCTATTTTATAAGAAAAAAAAAGGAAGCCACTAGAAAGGAAATTCATCATCCTGATACCAAACATAAACTTACTCATATCTACATTCTCTCCTCACCGTCCTCCTGTTACAATAGAGAAGCCATCCATCCATCCCAAGGCCCATAGCTTTATGGCTGTTATGGAGCCTCATGGGTCATTCCTTTCCTATCTTGCATGTGACCCTTCAAGGTCCTTCTCATTGACTTTGGAACAATTAAAACAAAACAAAACAAAGTACCTCTCTAATTTTTTAAAAAAGGGTATGGGTAATCATATAAGACATTTTTCCTCATTAGAAAAATCTCATTAAAAGGTAATTGTTTAAGGCAAAAACAGTAAAACTTCTACTGTGGGGTTTATAATACATGTTGCAGTAAAGTGTATAACAGAAATGGCACAAAAGAGGGGAAATGGAAGTACTCTGTTTTAAGGTTCTTAGACATAAAGTGATAGAATAGGTATAATATGTGAAGGTAAACTGGGATAAGTAAAAGATGCATGTGTAAATCCTAGAGCAATGAATAAAAAAAAAAAAGGAAAAAAAAAAGAATAGCTGGGAGGCCAATAATGGAGAGAAAACGGAATCATTAAAAATACACAATTAACCCAAAAGGAGAAGGGGAAGAGAAAAAAGGAAGAAAGAGCAAATGAGACAAACATAAAACAAGTAGCAAGATGGAAGATTTAATTTAAACCTGATCATATCAATAATCATATTAAATGTAAATGGTCTAAGTACTCCAATTAAAAGTCAGAGACTGTCACATAGATAAAGAAGCAATACCCAACCATACACTGGTTACCAGAAATCAACTTTAAATATAAACACACAGATAAAAGTAAAAAGATGGAAAAAAATATGCCATGTAAATGCTATCAAAATAAAGCTGGAGGAGCTACACTGATATCAGACAAAGGGGACATCAAGCAAGGTACATTTCATAATAGAGAAATCAATTCATCAAAAGCACATAATCTTAAATGTGTATGCAACTAATAAAAGAGTTTCAAAATACATGAAGCAAAAACTGATTGAACAGCAAGAAAAAAATAGACAAATTCACAATTATAGGTGGACATGTTAACAGCCCTGTCTTAATAACTGAGAAAACAAGTAGATAGAAAATCAGTTAGGATGTAGAAGGCTGAATCAACATTATCAGCCAACTTGACCAAATTTACATTTACAGAAGATGCTACTCAACAACTGCAAAACACACATTCTTTCCAAGTGCATATGAAACATTTATCAAGACAGACCAAATTCTGGTCTATTAAACAAGCCTCAGTAAATTAAAAAAAAATACAAAGAATGTTGTCTGACTGCAATTAAGTTAGAAACCAATAAAATACCTGGAAAATCCCCAAATATTAGGAAATAAATGCATGTCTAATAACCCATGGTCAAAGAAGAAAACATAAGGGAAATTATAAAATATTTTGGGCTGAATGAAAATGAAAACACTCATACAAAAATTTGAGGGATGCAGCTAAAGCTGTGCTTAGAGGGAAATATGAAACCTTAAATATTTATATTAGGAGGGGAAAAAAGGGTCTCAAATCAATGCTCTAAGTTTCCACCTTAAGAAATTAGAAAAAGAGTGAATAAAATCCAAAGTAAACACATGAAATAATAAAGATTAGAGCAGAAATCAATAAAATACAAGACCAAAAAAAATAGCAAATAAACCCAATGAGATCAAAAGTTGCTTCCTTGAAAAGTTAATAAAAGTGGTAAACACAGAGCCAGAATGATGAGGAAAAAGTAATAATATCAACAAATAGAGAGGAGACATTAATATAAATTCTAAAGACATTAAAAGGATAGGGAGTATTATAAATAACTTTATGCCAATAAATTCAACAACTTAGATGAAATGGACAAGCTCCTTGAATGATACAAATTACCAAAGATCATTCAAGAAGAAATAGATAACCTGAGTCTATTAACCATGTCTATTAAAAAAAATCAAATTTGTTTTTAAAAACCCTTTCATAAAGAAAACTTCAGGCCCAGATAGCTTCATTGGTGAATTCTACCAACCATACTAAGGAAGATATAATATCAATTCAATACAAACTCTTCCAGAAAACAGAAGAGGAGGGAACAGTGCCCAACTCATTTCTTTTGTTAGGCCAGTATTACCCTGATACCAAAACCAGATAAAGACATCATAAGCAAAGAAGACAGTGGACCAATATTTCTCATAATAGGTGCAAGAATCCTTAAAATATTAGGATACAGAATCCAGTAATATATAAAAAGGATAAAATAGCATGACCAAATACAAGGTTAATTTAATATTTGAAAATTAATGTAATTCACCATATTAACAGAACAAGGGAGAAAAACCATATGGTTAATCTCAGTAGAGGCAGAAAGGCTTCCCTGGTGGAGCAGTGGTTAAGAATCCACCTACCAAGGCAGGGGACACAGGTTCGAGCCCTGATCTGGGAAGATCTCACATGCCTCAGAGCAACTAAGCCCGTGTGCCACAACTACTGAGCCTGAGTTCTAGAGCCCACGAGCCACAACTACTGAGCCCATGTGCCACAACTACTGAAGCCCTCGTGCCTAGAGCCCATGCTCCACAATGAGAGAAGCCACCGCAATGAGAAGCCTGTGCACTGCAACGAAAAGTAGCCCCTGCTCGCCACAACTAAAGAAAGCCCACATGCAGCAACGAAGACCCAACGCAGCCAAAAATAAATAAATAAAATTTATTTTAAAAAATAGATGCAGAAAAAGCATCTCTGTAAATCAGCAGCAGAAAGGAACTTCCTCAATCTTACTGATAAAGGCCATTTAAGGAAAACCTACATTTAACATCATACTTACTGAAACTGTGACAGATTTCCCCCTAAGATGATGAACAAGGCAAGAATGTCTGTCTAACCACTTCTCTTCAATACAGTAATTCCCCTACATATGAACGAGTTCCGTTCTGAAAGTGCATTCCTAAGTCCAATTTGTTTGTAAGTCCAACAAAGTTAGCGAGGTACCCAACTAACACAATCAGCTATATAGTACTGTGCTGTAATAGGTTTATAATACTTTTCACACAAATAATGCATAAAAAACAAACACAAAAAATAAAGAAAACATTTTTAATCTTACAGTACAGTCCCTTGAAAAGTACAGTAGTCCAGTACAACAGCTGGCATCCAGGGGCTGGCATCGAGTGAAGAGGCAAGAAGAGCTACTGACTGAAGGAGGGACAGGAGGTGGGAGATGGTAGAGCTGAAGGGCCGTCAGCAGTAGGAGACGGAGGGCAAGCTACAATGTCACTCACGCCTGACGCTGACGGAACACATGTTCCCACCTTTGAAAATTCGCAACTTGAAGGTTTATATGTAGGGGACTTACTGTACTATATATTGGGGGTCCTAGCCAGTCCAATAAGGAAAGGCAAATAAATTAAGGTATACAGATCAGAAAAGAAAAAGTAAAACTATAGCAAGTTTTGAGAATACAAGTTCAAAACAAAAAATTTGATTGGCTTTCTATAGGCTAACAACAAGCAATTGGAAATTGAAATTTTAAAATGCCATTTACAATAGCATCAAAATTATGAAATTCTTAGTGATAAATTTAGCAAAGTAAGTGCAACCTGTACACTGAAAACTACAAAACGTTGCTGAGAAAAATTAAAGACCTACATAAATAGAGAAACACATCACACTCGTGGATCAGAGGACTCAATACTGTTAGGATAATTCCTCCCACATTGGTCAGTAGATTCAACATGATGTCAATCAAAATCCCAGCAGGCTTTTGTGTAGGAATTAAGAAACTGATTCTACAATTTATTTATTTTTATATCTTTTTTTTTATTGAGGTAGCATTGGTTTATGACATTTATAAGTTTCATGTGTACATTGTATTTCTACTTCTGTATACACTACAGCATGCTCATCACCAAAAACGTAGTTTCCGTTACCATACAGTTGACCCCCTTTACCCACTTAGCACCCCCCTTTCCCTCTGGTAACCACTATTCTGTTCTCTGTAACTACAGAGTATTTGTTTTTGTGTTTTTCTTCATTTTTTTCAGTCTGTTTGTTTTTTATATTCTACACATGAGTGAAATCATACAATATTTGTCTTTCTCCATCTGCTTTATTTCACCTAGCATAATACCCTCAAGGTCCATCCATCTTGTTGCAAATGGCAAGATTTCCTCTTTTTTTATGGCTTAATAGTACTCCATTGTGTGTACTGTATATAGATGTATTTTAAAATTTAAAATATATATTTAATATACATCACTTCTTTATCCATTCATCCATTGATGGGCACTTACATTGTTTCCATATCTTGACTACTGTAAATTTCGCTGTGATGAACATAGGGATGCATATATCTTTTTGAATTAGTGTTTTCATTTTCTTTGGATAAATACCCAGAAGTGGAATAGCTGGATCATATTGCAGTTCTATTAATTTTTTGAGGAGTCTCCATATGTATTCCATAGCAGCAACACCAATTTACGTTCCCACCCACAGTGTATGAAGGTTTTCTTTTCTTCACATCCTTGCCAATACTTGTTATTTTTTGCCTTTTTGATAACAGCCATTCTAATGGGTATGAGGTGATAATCTCTTTGTGGTTTTGATCTGCAGTTCCTAATAATTAGTGATGTTAAACATCCTTTCATGTGCTTGTTGGCCAACTACATGTCTTCTTTGGAAAAATGTCTATTCAGCTCCTCTGCCCGTTTTTTAATCGGGTTGTGTGTTTTTTGTTGTTGAGTTGTATGAGTTCTTTATATATTTTGGATATTAACCCCTTATGATCTGCAAATATCTTCTCACATTCAGTAGGTTGTCTTTTCATTTTGTTAATGGTTTTCTTTGCTGTGCAGAAGCTTTTGTTTCCACTGAGGAGATGTATTAGCAGAAAGATATTGCTAAGACTGATGTCAAAGAGTGTATTGCCTATGTTTGTGTCTAGGAGTTGTATGGTTTCGGGTCTTACATTCAAGTCTTTAATTAATTTTGAGTTAATTTTTGTGCATGCTGTGAGACAGGGGCCTAGTTTCCTTTTTCTGTATGTGGCTGTCCAGTTTTCCCAATGGCATTTACTTAAGAGATTATCCTTTCTCCATTGTATGTTCTTTGCTCCTATGTCATAAATTAATTGTCCATATATGTGTGGGTTTATTTCTGGGCTCTCAATTCTGTTCCACTGAGCTATGTATCTGTTTTTCTGCCAATACCATGCTGTTTTGATTACTATAGTTTTGTGATATAGCTTGAACTCAGGGAGTGTGATACCTCCAGCTTTGTTCTTTCTTCTCAGGATTACTTTGGCTATTTGAGGTCTTTTGTGGTTCCATATACATTTTATAATTTTTTGTTCTATTTCTGTGAAAAATGCCCTTGGGATTTTGATAGGGATTGTACTGAATCTGTAGACTGCTTTAGGTAATATGTACATTTTAACAATGTTAGCTCTTCTAATCCTTGAGCATGGAACATCTTTTCATTTATTTCTGTCTTCTTCAATTTCTTATATTTTTCAGTATACAGGTCTTTCACCTCTTTTTGTTAAATTCATTCCTAGATATTTTATTCTTTTTGTTGTGATTGTGGGATTTTCTTAATTTCTCTTTCTGCTAGTTCATTTTTAGTGTATAGAAACACAATAGGTTTTTGTACGTTGATTTTGTACCCTGCAAATTTACTATATTCATTTATTATTTCTAGTAGTTTTTTTTTTGTGTGTGGAGTCTTTAGGGTTTTCTATATATAAAATCATATCATCTGCAAATCATGTTAGTTTTCCTTCTTCTTTTCCAATTTGGATGCCTTCTGTTTCTTTTTCTTGCCTAATTGCTCTGCCTAGGACTTCCAATACTATGTTGAGTAAGAGTGGTGAGAGTTGGCATCCTTGTCTTCTTCCTGATCTTAGAAGGATAGCTTTCAGTTTTTCACCATTGAGTATGATGTGAGCTGTGGGTCGGTCATATATGGTCTTTACTATGTTGAGGTATGTTCCTACTATACCCATTTTATAGAGAGTTTTTAAAAATTATAAATAGATACTGAATCTCATCAAATGTTTTTTCCACATCTCTTGAGATGATCATCTGATTTTTATCCTTCTTTCTGTTAATCACAGTGTTTCACATTGACTGATCTGTGGATGCTGAACCATTCTTGCATCCCTGGAATAAATCCCACTTGATCATGACGTATGATCCTTTAAATGTATTTGCTAACCTTTTTTGAGGATTTTTTACATTTAGGTTCATCAGAGATATTGGACTGTAATTTTCTTTTTGTGTGTGCTGTCCTTGTCTGGTTTTGGCATCAGGCAATGATGGCCTTGTAAAATGAGTTGGAAAGTGTTTCCCCCTCTTCAGTTTTTTGGAAGAGTTTTGAAAAGCATAGGTATTAAACTTTCTTTGAATGTTTGGTAGAATTCACCTGTGAAGTTCTCTGGTCCTTGACTTCTGTTTTTTTGGGATGTCTTTGATTACTGTTTTATTCTCTTTACTAGTAATCAATCTATCAAGATTTTCCATTTCTTCATGATTCAGTCTTAGAAGACTGTATGATTCTAAGAATTTGTCCATTTCTTCTAGGTTATCCAGGTAGTTGGCATGTAGCTGTTCACAATATACTCTTCTAATCCTCTGTATTTCTATGGTATCGTATTTCTCCTCTTTCACTTCTGGTTTTATCAGAGCTTTATCCCTTTGTTTCTTAGTGAGTCTAGCTAAAGCTTTGTCAATTTTGTGTCTATTTCATTTCTTCCGACTCTGATCTTTATGTCCTTCCTTCTACTGACTTTGGGCTTCATTTGTTCTTCTTTTTCTAGTTCCTTTGGGTGTAAAGTTAGACTGTTTGATATTTTTCTTGTTTCTTGAGGGAGGCCTGGATTGCTACAAAATTTCTTCTTAGTATTGTTTTTGCTGCATCCCATAGGTTTTGACATGTTGTATTGTCATTTGTCTTCAGGTATTTTTTGATTTCTCCTTTGATTTCTTCATTGACTCAATAGTTGTTCAGTAGCATGTTGTTCAGTCTCTACATATTTGTGAGTTTTCCAGCTTTCTTCTCATAGTTGATTTGTAGTTTCATGCCACTGTGATTAGAAAAAAAGCACGATATGATTTCCATCTTCTTAAATGCACTGAGACTTGTTTTGTGTGCCAACAGATGATCTATCCCTGAGAAAGTTCTTTGTGGACTTGAGAAGAATGTGTATTCTGCTGCATTTGAATTGACTATACAAATCCATGAATCCATCTGGTCTAATGTTTCATTTAAGGCCACTGTTTCCTTGTTCACAGGATATCTATTCATTGATGTAAGAGGAGTTTTAAAGTCCCCTACTATTATTGTGTTGCTGCAAATTTCTCTTTTAGGTCTGTTAATAACTGCTTTGTGTATTTTAATGCTCCTATGCTAGGTGCATAAATATTAATAACTGTTATATCTTCCTGATGACTTGTCCCCTTCATCATTATATAATGTCCATCTTGTCTCTTGTTACCTTTTTTGGCTTGAAGTCTATTTCGTCTGATATATGTATGGCTACACCACTTTCTTTTGGCTGCCATCTGCTTGGAGTATCATCTTCCATCCCTTCTTTTGTGTCTATGTTTGTCTGTTGAGCTGAGATGGGTCTCCTGGAGGCAGTGTATAGTTGGGTCTTGTTTTGTAATCCATCCAGACACTCTGTGTCTTTTGATTGATGAATTCAATTCATTTACACTTATGGTGATTATTGGCAAATGAGGACTTAGTACTGCCTTTTAATCTTTTGTTTTCTGGTTGCTCTATTTCCCAATTGTTTCTTTTCCTTGTGTTTCTGTCTGCCATTTTGGTTTGGTGGTTTTCTATGATGTTTTTCTCAGTTTCCTTTTTTTTTTTATGTTTTGTGGTTACCATGAAGTTTGCATAAAATATCTCATAGATAAAATAGTTCTTTTTATGCTGAGAGCATCTTATCTTCACTTACCTATACAGGTCTGTCCTTTTCGTCTTCCCCTTTTATGTTCTAGTTGCCATAAATTATCCCTTTTTAAGTTGTGAGTTTGTTACCAAATTGAAGTAGCTATAGTTATTTTTACTGCTTTCCTTCTTTTTAACTTTTATGCTGTAATAATGTGTTTAAAAACCTATTCTGGGCTTCCCTGGTGGCCCAGTGGCTGAGAATCTGCCTGCCAATGCAGGGGACAAGGGTTCGAGCCCTGGTCTGGGAAGATCCCACATGCCACGGAGCAGCTGGGCCCGTGAGCCACAATTACTGAGCCTGTGCGTCTGGAGCCTGTGCTCCGCAACAAGAGAGGCCGCGATAGTGAGAGGCCCATGCACCGCAATGGAGAGTGGCCCCCACTTGCCACAACTAGAGAAAGCCCTCGCACAGAAACGAAGACCCAACACAGCCATAAATAATAAATAAATAAAAATTTTTAAAAAAACGTATTCTAACTGAGTTGTGATTTTTCTGATTCTATGTTACCTAACTCAAGGTTTTGTGTTTCAGGCAGAAGAGTTCCTTTGAACATTTCTTGTAAGGCAGGTCTAGTGGTGATGAACTTCCTCAGCTTTTGTCTGTCTGGGAAAGCCTTTATTTCTCTTTCATATCTGAAGGGTAACTTTGCTGGATAGAGTATTCTTGGCTGCCAGTTTTTATATTTCAGTATTTTGAGAATGTCATTCCACTCCCTCTTGGCCTAGAGTGTTTCTGCTGAGAAAACTGCTGACAGCCTAATGGGGGTTCCTTTGCAGGTTATCATCCTTCTTCCCCTGGCTGCCTTTAAAATTCTTTCTTTGCCATTGACTTTTGACAGTTTTAATATGACGTGTCTTGGAGAAGAAGGTCTTTTTGTGTTGAGGTAATTAGGTGTTCTCTTAGCTTCATGAACTTGTATATCCAGTTCCTTCCCCATGCTCGGGAAGTTTCCACTTATTATTTCTTTATATTCTCTATTTATCCTTAATTTTTGCCATTTTAATTGCAATGTGCCTTGGTGTGGTCCTCTTTGGGATTCTCTGTTCTTCTTGGACTTGGATATGTTTCCTTTCCCAGGTTAGGGATATATTCATCTATTATATCTTCAAATATGTTCTCTGCCCCTTTCTCTCTCTCTTCTCTTTCTGGAACCTCAAAAATGTGAATGTTAGTATGCCTGGTGTTGTGCCAGATGTCTCAAACTGTCCTCACATGTTTTTATTCTTTTTCCTGTTCATCTTCAGTGATTTCCACTACTCTGCCTTCCACCTCACTGGTCCATTCCTCTGTACCATTTTGTCTACTGTTGATTCCTTCTAGTGTATTTTTCATTTCAATGATTGTATTCTTCACCTCTGTTTGGTTGTTCTTTATATTTTCTAACTGCTAAAAACTTCTAATTTCTCTCTCTGTTCATCCATTCTTCTTCTGAGTTCTCTGATCATCTTTACAATCATTACCTTGAACTCTTTCTTGGGTAGATTGACTATCTCCACTTCACTTAGCTCTTCTGGGGTTTAAATCTTATTCCTTTGCTTGGAACATGTTCCTCTGTTGCCTCATTTTGCCTAACTTGCTGTTTTTATTTCTGTGTATCTGGTAGGTTGGTTGCTGCTATGTGGGCTAGGCCCACAGGCTACGGGGCTGTGGTTGTCCTGGGGTGGTGTTCGCCCACTGTTGGGTGAGGCCAGTTCCAAGGCTAGAACAGGCTCATTGGTGGCTGGGATAGGGGATTCTGGGTCTGGCGCGTGCCCGCTGGTAGGCGGAGCTAGGTCCCAGGGTCTCTGCGTGCAGGGCCCTGGGTGTCCCAGATCTAGTGCCTGCCCAGTGGTGTGTAGAGCCTGGTCCTTGGCCCTCTGGTGGGCAGGGCTGTGTCCAGGGGAAGGTGTGGGCTCAGGGGGTCTTAAGGCTGACTGTCTGCTGTTGGGTGGGGCTGTGTCCCTGACCAGTTAGTTGCTTGGCCTGAGGCATCCCAGTCCTGGTGTCTTAGGACTGGGGGGCATGGTGGGGCTGGGTCCTGTGGCTAATAAGCTACAACAAGGATTCCCAAATGGCGCCTGCCAGCAACAGAGTCCATGTGGCAGAACGAGCTCCCAGAAATGGCTGCCACCAATGCCTATGTCCCCAGGGGTGAGCTCCAATTAATTGCTTCCTGCCTCTTGGGGAGACTCTCCAAGATCAGCATGTGGGTCTGACCCAGGCTCTTTTCAGATTACTGTTTCTGCCCTGGGTCCTGGAGCAGGTGAGATTCTGTGTGAGCCTTTTAAGAGTGGAGTCTCTATTTTCCACAGCCCTCTGGCTCTCCCAAAAGTAAGCACCGCTGGGCTTCAAAGCCAAACATTCTGGGGGCTCATCTTCCTGGAGTAGAACCCCCAGGCTGGGGGGCCCAATGTGGGACTCAGACTTTTTGCTCCTTGGGGAGAACCTTGCAGTTGTAATTATTCTTCCATATGTGGGTCACCCACCCAGCGTATGGGTCTTGCCTATACTGCGACTCCCCACCACCTACCCGTCTCGTGGTTCCTTCTTTAAATCTTTAGTTGTAGAAGATCTTTTGCAGTCGGTTCTGGTCTTTTTCATCGACAGGTGTTCCGTAAATAGTGGCAATTCTGGTGTGCCTATGAGAGGAGGTGAGCTCACACCACATATAAAAAGTGACTAAAAACGGATCACAGACTTAGCTATATAGAAGCCTAATCTCTAAAATTTCCAAGAGAAAACAGGAGACCATCTTAGTAACTTCTAGTTAAGCAAGGACTTCTTTAAAAAGGACATAAAAGGTGCAACTTACAAAAGAAAAAGCTGATAAACTGAACGTCATCAAAATTTTAAAACATTTGCTCTTCAAAACGAAGATAAAAATAAAAGATCAAAAAAAAGGGCAAGGCACACAAAAGGGAAGAAAGTTTTGCAAAACAAGTATTTGATAACAGACTTGTATCCAGAATGTATACAGAACTCTTACTACTCAATAAGAAAACTAACAAACCACCCCCCAAAACAAGCAACAGATGTGAACACATATGAATGGCAAATAAGTACACAAGAAGACAGCCATCACCATTAATCAACAGTCAATAAAACCACAATGAGGTATCACTGTGTATACACTGGAATGGCTAAAATTTAAATGATGGACAATACCCAGTGTTGGCCAGGATGCGTTGCAATTGGAGCTCTCATATATGGCTGATAGGAATGCAAACAGTACAGCCACTTTGGAAAACAGTTGGCAGTTTCTTATAAAGTTAACCGTATACTTACCATGTGACCTAGCAATTTCACTCTGAGGTATTTACCCAAGAAAAATGAAAACATATGTCCACAAAAAGACCCATACACTAATGTTCACAGCAGCATTATTCATAATAGTCCCAAACTGGGAACAACCGAATAACCATCAACTGATGAATCGCTATCCATACAATGTAATTCCACTTGGCAATAAAAAGGAACAAATTACTGATATACACAATAAGGATGAATCTCAACAGCACTATGCTGACACAAAAGACTGCAAACTGGATGAGTCGATCTATATGAAGCTACAGAAAGAGCAGCATTAAAGTGACAGAAAGCAGATCAGTGCTTGCCAGGAGGTGGAGGATCAGGGCGGCAGGCAGACTGCAAACGGTCACAGTCTGGAAACGTTCTATATGGTGATGGTGGTGGTGGTTACACTAATGTAGACAATCTGTGAGAATTCTTGATTTGTACCCCTAAATTTGGTGAATTTATTGTATGTAAATATACCCCAATAAAGCTTACAAAAAGAAAAAAAATACTGTACTTTCACGCCAGGACCAAAACCAGACAGCCTGTTACCTAGTCGCCTCCTGACCACAGAGTGTGAAGAATGTGTCATTTTGATCCACTACCTGCTGCTGCTGCAGAACCAGTTCCCGGCAGAGAAGCCTCGTGCAGTGACACTGTAGACAGTTCACTGGTAGTAAAATGATCGTTCTTATTCTCACTGTTGAGACTGACAGGCTGCTAGAAAGTAAGGACACAAGAAAAGATTTGAACATCTCAAGCATCCTGTTACAAAATAACTGGCAGATCTTCAACTTCACATGTTAAACAGAAAAAAAGGTATATACGTAACTGAGAAGTAAAACATTTTCAGCCTGTCCCCAGGAATGCGGTCAAAGTTCCTTTATTTATAATATTAAAGATACTACTGCTTTTTGAGCACCTATTACATTCCAGGAACCATACAGGTATGTGCTTTATTATTATTTTTTTGTCGTTCAGAACACATATATTGAACACTTTATGTGTTCTAAGAATTGTTCAAAACACTAGTAATATAATAGTGAACAAAGCCATGTTCCAGCTATCCTGAGCTTATACTGCATGGGGAGAAGGGCTATATAAATATTACTTAATTTAGTCCTCAGAAAAAGCCATGAAGTCTTAATCTTTCCATTTGTCAAATAAGAAAACAAAGGCATAGAAAGGTTAAATAACTTGTGTAAGCTAACCCACCTAACGTGTGGCAGAGCCGGGATTGGAAGCCAGGTCTGATTCCGTAGCCCAGGCTTTGCATTAGATTTCTAGCAAGTGTACTAATATCAGGCTTTCAAAATTGAGCATACTTTCTTGATTTGGATCATCAGATTCTGAACATTTGTTTAAAATCATTATTATACCTTGAAGGGAAGACTGAAGAAAAACTTTGCATAAATATTCATGCTTGTCTTGGATCCTATACCTAAGTATAGGAAGGTCTTATCCCAAAGTGTAACCTGACAAATAAATCTGAGAATGCCTTTTTAGGTAAAGAGATGAAAAGTTAAAGGAAAGTGACCAAAAATTTTTCGTTTAAAAAAATGACATGGGTAAGTATAAAACTATATAAACTGACTACTTTACTGATAATTAATGACAAAAATGAGCTCCTACCCCCTCCATACAGACCTGGTGTCCTACAACTGTGTCTGAAAAAGTAAAATTGCTAAATTCATGTCTTATCAGTATGGCTTGTTCCTGCCTAACTAGCCCATAACCCCAGTTGTAAGTAAGAAAACACATTCTATAGGCAATGAACACTTAAGTTTAATACCTGGATATCAAATTTTAAAGCAGAGGGGAAATCCAGTTCACAAAGAAAATCTGAAAGATAGCACTTTGGGGAAAACCTCGCAAAGTATGTAAGAACTCAGGACATAGCAGATTCTTCCACTGCAGCTTTTTAAATGGAGTCTGGAGGATATACTGCATGTTTCTGCAGAACAAAGTCTCAACCTCAGCTGTAATACAGTTACCCATCTAGGCCATTAGTCTTGAGCCTCAGTGCAAAAAACCTTAATTTTAATAAGAGGACGCACATTTATTTTCTCGCTTGTGTGTTGAAAGTTAGCATCACTTACATACTCAGCTTCTGGGGATGCACAGGATCTGGGCCTGTCCTCCTGCAGCCGGTCAAGCTGGAGCGGGGAGCTGCTCTTTGAGTTAATGAGGGGGTGCCCTTCATTCTGGGTCCCCCACTTTCCCTCGCCACTCCTTTGGCTGATGGCTGAAGATGGTGGGCCTGGATTTGGAGCCACTGCTGATACCGAGGAGGGTATTTCAGAAGAGCCTGCTGCTCCCAAGAATGGATATGGGGAGAATGGTGGTAACAAGAGAGGACAGATAGGGGGGTCATGCAGGAAGATGTTCATAAAAGTATCTAAGCAAGCAGAGGGCAGAGCTGGGAAAGACTGCAAGCCACTGGGGAAAGGCGGCTCAGGCAGACTCTGCAGCGCAGTTTCTGAGGCTGCACGTTCTCTCCCCAGGGAGGTCACAGTTGGGAGGGGAAGGGCTTGGACGAGGCAAGGGGCCTGGCTGGAAACCACCACTGCAGCCGGGAACGATGGGCCAGAGGCATGAGGAGAGGAGGTGGACAAAGGGCACCAGGGCTGTCCATCCTGGGCCTCTCCTACGAGGTGGGGACAGAAGTCATCCTTAGTGCCCTTGCTGTCCGACCACATGAGCAGCTTCTTACGCTTGTGCTTCCCCTTCCTGCAGCCAGCGGATCGGGTAGGCTTGGAAGCAGAATCTCCTAAAGGATAAAGAGGAAGGCGTGTTACAGAAAACCAACCCAGAACGGAAGAGAAGGACAATGTTGATAGATAATTCTAAGTAGATTTTACTAGGAATAAACATTGGCCGATAGTAACTATGTCCACTACAGGGATGACAAAAAATAGCTCTAAAAAGATGAACAAGATCCTGGGTAAAAGCTGTTGCTATAAAATAAACTTATTTCAATATCTCTCAATCAGTTTCTTACATGCAAAACTCCTATACTTCACTTTGTATCTCCCAGTACTCACGTATGATTTATAAATTTGACAACTATGTTGATAAACGGAATATATTCTTAAAAATTTAACTACCTTGAACATCTGAATATTTAGCTTTGCTTCTGCTTTCTTGCTGAAGATAGGAGCTGTAGGGTGATGACAGAATCTTGTCCCGGAATCGATCCACATAACACTGTTCTTCCTTCTGCGTGTGGGCTGACAGCACAGCCTTCGTGAGCCCTATGTGTTTAAACTCTTCTGAGGCCAGTGGAGCTGGGTGTGTGCTGAGGGTCCAGGGCTCACAGGGCAGGGTGCCAAGCTCTGCTGGACTCAATTCTGATGAAGTGGAGGAAGACAGATTTAATTTTAACTCCTACAAATTATTTTGCATTTATTTACTTTCACTAATTTAGTTATCTTTCAATAAATGTTTACAATCATTACAACAGCTGGAACATAAAACCTTCATCAATCTAACAGATAAATTTTTAATTTTTCTGCCTTTCTTTATACTCTTTGTACACTTGTATATACGTTTTAGAGTTGTAATACTCAATGTGCATACTTATTTAAATCTTGCTTTCATTGTAAATATTCTTCTATCTCCCTGAATTCTCCAAGAAATCGTTATGTTTGGATTTATTTTTCTTAATATGTAATATATCCATGTGGTTCAAAAATCAGCATGTATTAGAAAGACATTTAGTAGCTTCTCCCTATCCCTGTACACGATCTGCCTAGTTCTCATTTATTCTCTCCACAGAAAACCATTTCTTTTATTTTCTTATATATCTGTCTACTTTCTTTACACATCTATAAATAAGCATGAATACAGATTCTTATTCCTCACCTCCATGTTTACCCAAACGGCATATAATCTTGTACACTAGCCTGCAATGTGTTTTTTCATTTAACGATATCCCTTTTATCAGTGCATCACATATGATGTATTTATGACTTTTTACTAAAGTAAGCATCTGTAGATGGATGCTAAGTTGCTTCTAAACATTACTTCTTCCAGATACAAAAAATTTTATGGTGGACACTGGTGGGTTTTCCCAGCGTCCATTCCACCTCTCCCCTGCTGTGTGGTACTGAGGTGTGGGTGGGCAGGCCCCCATTCCGCTTCCAGAAACAGGCGCTGACTCGTCTAAGTCAACACAGCGGAAGGACTTTGGATTTTGGCCAAGATGGAGGAACAGGGACTAGACTGACCTTCCCACCTGAAACAACCAGGAAGGGACTAAATATATGAAACAATAAGTTCCAAGACACTGAACATCAGGTAACAAAGGAGAGTGATTCCTAAGGGATGGAAAACAAGGTGAGCCCCACATCTGCCCAGCTTACTGCCTTGAGAGTTTCTGAGGAGCAAGGTGGGGAAACCAGGTGAGCCTTGTGGGCTGCCTGAGGGCAGAGGCAGAGCTGAGAGTCTGGGGAGGCTATGGTGGCTGGAGTTTTCAGGAGAGGAGAGCTGCACAGAGAGGACTCCAGACAGCTGCAGGGACCCCAGAGTCCTCACCAGTGCACGGATGGGAGGGAAAAAATCACCTGAAAGGATCAGACCGAAGCTCACACCAGCTGGAGAACAGGGCTCACTCCCAACAGCCAGACTAGAAAAATCTCATAATCCATGGGCATTGGGTAGAATGCTCTGAAGGGTCTTGCCTCAGTAGCAGAGAAGAATTAGGCCTACCCTACACTGCTCTGGTCCTGCCTAACCAATTTTAAAAGCAAAGCCTGAAAAGACCAATCTGTTTCCACATAGCTTAACTGGGTCCCAGAATAAAGCTCAACGGTGCTCACAGCAATACAGAAGTATTCAGCACCCAATCACAGTATCTGGCATCCAGTCAAAGACTAGGCATGCAAAGAAGCAAGAAAATACAACCCACAATAAGGAGAAAAATTAATCAAGCAAAACCAACCCTGGGCTGGCAGAGATGTTAGAATTGGCAGATAGAACGTTAATAGTTATTATACTGTATTCCATACAGCCACAGGGAAGATAAAATATGTTATATAAAGACATGGAAGATATATTAAAAAACATCTAAACAGAACTTCTGGAAATGAAAACTAAAATATGTGAGATGGAAAATATACTGAATGGAAATAACAACAGATTAGATATTGCAACAGAAAATACTAGTGAACCTGGAGACATAGCAACAGAGACTGTCCCAAAATGAAACAAAGACCTAAAAAATTGAAAAAGACTTAAATGAAGAGAGCATCAGTGGACTGTGAGACAACTTCAAGCAGCCTATATACCTATAACTTGAGTCCCAGAAAAAGAGGAAACAGAAAAAATGTTTTAAAAATAAGGGAAAACATTTTTTTCTATTTGATGGAAACTATAAACCTACAAATTCAAGAAGCTCAATGAACTCCAAGCACAAAAAACATGAAGAACACTACATCATGGACATCACAATCAAATTCTTTTTTTAAAAATTAATTAATTAATTAATTTTTGGTTGTGTTGGGTCTTAATTGCTGTGCGTAGGCTTTCTCTAGTTGCGGTGAGCGGGGGTCTACTCTTCACTGCGGTGCATGGGCTTCTCTTGTTGTGGAGCACGGGCTCCAGGTGCGTGGGCTTCAGCGGTTGTGGCACGTGGGCTTCAGTAGTTGTGGCTCGTGGGCTCTAGAGCACAGGCTCAGTAGTTGTGGCGCTCGGGCTTAGCTGCTCCACAGCATGTGGGATCTTCCCGGACCAGGGATCGAACCCGTGTCCCCTGCATTGGCAGGCAGATTCTTAACCACTGCACCATGAGGGAAGCCCCGCTGCAGGACTTTTTGAATTAGAATATTCAAAGCAATCTTGAAAATGAACAAAGTTGGAGGATTTACACTACCTGATTTCAAGACTTACTATAAAACTATAGGAATCAAAACTGTGTGGTACTGGCATAAAGGGTTTATCAATTTTTGTTCATCTTCAGAGAAGCAACTTTGAGCTTTAATCTTCTGTATTGTCTGTTTTTTATTTTGTTGATTTCTGCTTTTATCTCTATTATTTCCCTCCTTCTACCTGGGTTTATTTTGTTTTTGTTTTTGTTTTATTTTGGCTAGCTTCTTAAAGTGGAACTTTAGATCCCTGATTTGAGACTTTTCTTCTCTAACATTAGTATTTCAAGTTATTAATCTCTTTATAAATATCTCATTTTTACTGATTTCTAATTGAATTAACTCTAGCCGAAGAGTGTAGTTTGTAAAACATCAATTATTTCAAATTCGAGACTTGTATTACATCCCAACCTATTTTATACCTCAGTGAACATATCATGTGCACTTGAAAAGAATACGTATAACGCAGTTATTTTGTGTTGTGTTCTCTAAATATCAATTAGGTCAAGTGGCTGACCGCACTGTTCAGATCATCTATTTTGTTAAGATGTTTTATCACTTGCAGAAAAGGGGTGTTAAATTCTTCAACTATGATTATGGAAAGACTTTCTCTGACTCATTCAATTTTTGCTTCATATCTTTAAAGGTCTGTTATGAGTGAAAACACTTCCATGTTTGTTATGTCTTCCCGATGAACTGGCTGCTTCGTCACAATGAAATGTCTCTGGTGAGACTCCCTCTTGAAGTCTATTATTAATACAGGCACTCAGCCTTTTTATGCGTGTTGTCTGGATTGTGCATCTTCCCCATCCAATTGTTCTCAACCCATTTGTGAATTTATATTTAAATTGTACTCTGCAGAAAGCACATAGTTGGGTCTTGATTTATTTTTATCCGTTCTGACAATTTCTGCCATTTTATGTAATTATAGACTTAGTTGGATTTAGAGCTATTATTTATTGGTTTGATAGGTTCCCTGGTTTTATTGTTGTTGTTGTTGCCTAATCGTCCTTTCCTGTCCTTCTTTTGGATTATTTGTTGTTAAGATTACATTTTAGTTTATCTCTTGGCTTTTTAGCTAATTTTTATATCTCATACTCCATCAACCCTGCTATAGATTTAAAAATATGTGTAATGGCAATGGTTTCTGGAGACTAATTGTCAGTGTTTGATTCGCTACTCTGCCACTCGTTTGCTGTGTGACTTTGGGCAAGTTGTTACTTAACCTGTTCGTGCCTTAATTGTTCCATATATAAAACAGAAGTAATAACTTGCAGAGAAATGCATTTGGGGTCATGGTCCTCAGACCCAACTCATTATTAGCATAAGGTATAAACCCCAGGAGTACGGGCTTTCCAGAAAGCAAAAGACAGATGCAGTTCAAGAACATCTGGGCTCTGATTCTGCTTTCTCTCCTTAGAATAAAGATGAGCACCTGTAGATGCTGAGACTGGTTTAAGGTCAGGAGAAATGATTATCAGTAAATATCCCTTATTCTTTAAATGAAAGCATGTAGATCGTAGTATAGATTCTTTCAAAACAGTAATATGAAACCAGAGTATACAAAGTATAGTGGCACAGTCAAAAAAAGAGCTTTCCATGCTGGGTGAGGCCCTACCTTGCATGGACTGTGTCACTGACAGCTACACGCCCGCACAGGAGTCCAAAGTATGTAAGAGCAGGTGCACTAAAAGCACGCATCTGCTCCTCTCCTGAGGGACCAGCTCAACTCCAAAAAACTCTATCTGTGGCTAATTAGAAACAACAGAATAAGATATACAGAAATCATCTTATAGTATAATATAATATCAATAATATAATAAAAAAACAAACAGAAATAACCTAATCTCACAACAGCTGTCCATCTGGCCTTTTCCCACCAATCCACAAGCCACCTAGTAACATAACGTTCTCCACCTCAAAGGGTGGCTGTGAGGATTAAATGAATTAATTTATATGGAGAACTAGGGGCAGGGAAGGGTACACAGTCACAGCTCGGTATATGGTAACTTATATACCACTGAAGACCAGCAAAGGTGTTAGACATAATCCGAAAACCTGATTGAACACGTTTGTCACCATTTCCTCATCCACCAAATCCTTATGAATAATGCAAAAGTGAAAAAGGATAGGAGACAGTAAAAAGGAATCAAAAGAAGACATCAGAATAGTTCACCAAATCATTATGTTAAACGAAGAGCATTTCAAACATACTGTCCTCATTGTTACCAGACAAAATTTTAATGTATATATGACCCATCTAGTCACAACTACAGTCCAAGTTTGAATTGGACACTTTCTTTCAAGGTCAGCAAAAAAGTGACCCAAGGCACTCCCATCAATAATTGAGGGCTTATTATTATGTATCAGGTACTATTCTAGGTGCCTTACATGTGTCAAGAGTTGACTGGCAAAGGACATAACTAAGAAATACAGTCCAAAATATGTAACCAACATAAACGTGATGATATTTCCAAAAATACTGTAACTGAATTAAAGAAAAAAGTATTTATAATTTAGATGTCATTGCTAAGAAAATGGCATTAATGACTTGTTTTCTCACGACGGTGTATTTAACGTTGAGTGTATTTTAAAATAGAAGGTACCGTGGTACCTGACTCCGGTGGTGGCATGTGAACAACGGTGCTGCTGTAGCTGCACTGCCTCATGTCCAGGCTCAGAGCTGCCTCGGTCCGTGGAGCTCCTCCTTCAGCATCTGTGGACCGTCCATTAGCTGGCATTTCTGCTGTAGGTACGGCTGGGATCTGAGAAACAGCTGGTGATGTAAGAGCAACCGACAGTAAAAAAAAAAAAATTCCCAACAGGAAATTCATTATTAAAGACCCAAACAGTTTACACACACTTATAACTGACAAGTTAAAACCTATTGGCCATAAAGAGGCAATGTGGATTCTTTGTGATTACACAAAGGATTCTTTGTGATTACAATGAAATAATTAAAGTCAAAAGATTAGAGAGAAAACAGACAGGGGTGGTTTTGTAATAACTCTCTTGATCCAACTATGAAAGGCAGTCCTGTCACCTTGCAGTGCTTGGACATCATCTGCTCTGTGGCTTTGTCCGTCTTCTTCCGAGGATGAGGAAGTCGTATTTGTACAGGAGATACACTTTCTCTTCAAAGCTGGAATGTTGTAGCTCTTCAGGTACCTGCAACAAGGTAATTCGGTTGCATATTCCTACCTGCCCCCAACTTTGCCATCTTCCACCTTTCTGCTTTTCTCACGCCACCTCTGTTTGGGGTATTTCACATTCTCTTTTTTTTTTTTGCCCGCACTGCATGCCATGTGGGATCTTACTTTCCCGAACAGGGATCGAACCCTGTGCCCCTGCAGTGGGAGCGCAGAGTCTTAACCACTGGACCACCAGGGAAGTCCCTCACTTTCTTCCTGGGTGAAGGCTTCCCTGACCATCCTGGTCTACATCACGGGGTTGTTACATTTCCCTGACTGTGGTCTTGAACTGATCGTCAAATCTTAATTTTTATGAGCGTAGGTCTTGTCTTCTCAACTATATTCAAAGAAGGGATGCATCTTCTAATTTTCTGCATCCCCCAAAATGTTCAATTTATTATGAATTGTAAGTAGTAGATATCCACTGATTTATAGTGAAAAATAAACAGCCGTTAAAAAAATGATATAAAGGCCCCACAGTGACAACAAATGCTTCTGGAAAAACTAACATGTTATCAAAACTTGTGTCTCATACCTGAGAACGCTATCAATACAGTTTATTTGCTGGTAGGACGGGCTATGCTGATCTTTTCTCAAATCCTCACAAGACTTGGTGTACATGCTATTATTTTTTAATGTCTGGAAGGAAGAAAAGGTCTTCTGCTCATCTGAAAGAGAATGAAAGGATGCACAATTAAAAATATCACATGCTTGAGAATATGTACTTATTCAGCAAAATTCAATAGTACCTTGGGATATACATGATACTTCAGGACATATACAGTCAATATTATGTAGTTATTAAAAATGAGCTCAGATCTAAATGCACTGATATAGAAAGATATCACCTAGAACAATTACATGAATAACTTCATATGTATCTTTTTAAAAAAGGAATAAAACAACTGTTTCAGGCAAAGATTACCAAGGAATAAAACCAAAGGTGAAAGGTTGACGGGGACCTTCACAATGTTACTACCTGTACAACTGGTTGATCTTGGCATCACTAAGGGGGATGACAGACACAGTGCATTACTTATGTGTTGCAACGGAGAGTACACAGCACTGCCCGTGTTGAACTGGTGTCCAACAGAATGTTCTACAATGACAGAATTGTCCTTTATCTGTGCTGTCCAACCTGGTAGCTAGCCACTAACACCAGACCCAGCGACTAGCATTTGAAATGTGGCTACAGCAACTGAGGAACTAAATTTCACATTTTATTCATTTGTAATTAATTTAAATTTAAATTGCAAAATGTGGTTAGTGGCTACCATATCGGATAGCAGAGGTATAGAGAGAGGAAAAAAGATCTCAGGCTGGAGCACTGAAGAACTTGAACTTTCAGTAGAGAATAAGCCAGTAAAGGAGACTTATCCAGGAAGAGACAGATCCTGCAAGGTCTGGTGTCATGGAAACCAAGAGGGGAAACTATTTCAAGGAAGAAGAGTAAAGAATTATGCAAATGCTGTTGAGAGACTGAGAAATATTAGCTACTGTTGATACTATTCATAAAGGTTAGTTTAGCTGCTTGGAAGAGGCTTCTCTATTTTCAGAGAGAATTATGGAAAAATGCTTCACTTTCACTCATTAATTTTACTTTTAATTTTTTAATAATTTTCAACTTGAAGGTTTCAAAGGGTTACAAAAATGGTAAAGAGTTCCCATACACCATTCACCCAGCTTCCACTAATGTCACACCTCACATAACCACAGGAAAATGAATGACACTAGGAAATTAACAGCGGCATACTAAGCTACAGCCCATTTGGATTTCACCTGTTTTCCCACTAAGTGTCACTTTTCTGGTCCAGAAGCCCAACCAGGATGTCACAAGTGAATTTAGTTATCAAATGCCTCCTTAGTCTTTCCTTGCCTTTCATGATCCTGACACTTTTGAAGAGTACGGGGCAGGAATTTTTTAGAAATGCCCCGCCATTTGCGTTTCTCTGGTGTTTTCTTATGATTAGGTTGAGGTCATGCATCTTGGGGAAAATTGCCACAGAAGTGCAGTGCGTGATGGTGATATGTTTTATTATTGACACATTAACCTTGATCATTGGTTAAGGTGATGCCTGCCAGGTTTCTCTTATGTAAAGTTACTATTTTACAACGTAATAAAAGATGTAAGCAATAAATGTTCTGGAGGAATACTTTGAAGCCATGCAAATATCCTGTTTCTCTTATACTTTCACCTATTGTTTGCACAACACTGTGAACATACTTAATGCCAACAAACTGTACATTTAAAAATAGTAAATTATATATCTAAAACCACAACTTTAAAAAACCTTTCATCTAATTTTAGCACTCACTGGAGGATATGCCCTGCAACAGTTACTACTGTGGAATTCTTTCTTTATTCTCTAAGTCTTATTGAAATATAACTGACATACAGCAGTAAGTTTAAGGCGTACAGCATAATGACTACTGTGGCATTCTAATAGCAATTTCCAATTTTTTTTTACTCCTTCTACATTTATTAATCAAGCTTTTTCTATTAGGAAGAGCTTCCCTTCTCCCCTTTCCCTTTTTATTCATCCAATCATTTATCAGCAGGGACTCCTGGATACTCATTTGCTGTGTTATAATCCAATACTATCATTATTTATTTTGTTGCTCAAATTGTTCCAGTTTTGGCCATTAGGTGCTCTTTCAAGTTGTCTCCTGTGTCCCTCAGACATGCCATTTTCTCCCTTTTTTCTTGAGCACTTCCTTACTTCTTTGGTTTCTTTTATGGGAAAAACACATAGGAACCAAGACCTGGGTGCTGGGTGTGCTCACTGCTAAATGTGTCCCTCCTTGTAGGTCCCCTCAATGGACAAAACAAATATATATGTGTATGTATATCAACCCTTGTCTGTCCATCCGTCCATCCATTGAACAAAAAGGCATGAGTTCACGCTGATGCCTTTAACTCCAATCCAGCACCAGAGTTCACGCTAGCATTTCCTCTGCTCATTTGCCATGTCCCTCTCCAGTAGCGAGGAATCTCATTATCTGCAATGTGTTTGCCTACTTGCTCAATTCTACTCTGCATGTAAAGTAGCTTCAGTTGTGGTACATATATACAATGGAATATTACTCAGCCATAAAAAGGAACGAAATTGAGTCATTTGTTGAGACGTGGATGGATCTAGAGACTGTCATACAGAGTGAAGTAAGTCAGAAAGAGAAAAACAAATATCGTATATTAACGCATGTATGTGGAACCTAGAAAAATGGTACAGATGAGCCGGTTTGCAGGGCAGAAGTTGAGACACAGATGTAGAGAACAGACATATGGACACCAAGGGGGGAAAACTGCGGTGGGGTGGGGATGGTGGTGTGCTGAATTGGACGATTGGGATTGACATGTATACACTGATGTGTATAAAATTGATGACTAATAAGAACCTGCAGTATAAACAAACAAACAAAACAACTAATACTAAACTTTCATTGGGTTATTTGTATGGAAATATGTTAATATAAATGTTTCAGACATTACATGAAATTTCTAAAAATCTTATATGTTCTGGTATAATGTTATAAGTCATAATCCTAGTTATTACTTTAAAATGTATATCTCAGAAATAACTAATTTTCTTGTCAACTGCATTATTATGAACTTTCATCAAATCTTTAACCGTGGTCATTTTTAAGTCTTTTGTCATTTACAGACAGTTCTGGGTGTACTCTGATGCTTTTGTAAATATGTTCCTATAAAAGGGTTTCATCTTCAGGAAATTCATGGAAAAGACTCTGACAAGTACAGGTTTCTGGTAACTGACTGTACTGCTGAACTGAATGAATAAGCATTTTCAGAACTCTAATGAAAAACTGATGAACTCATAAAAGTGCTAACAAAAGATCAAGGTGAAAAAAAAATTAATTACATGGGACTGAGTGAACTGATGAGGATGAGTATAATTTTTGTGACTTTCTGTTTGAATTTAAAAAAGAAAAAATCCCACAAGGACTCAGAGGCAAAGAATATACAAATCAATTTTCACTGCAAAGTAAAGGAGCTGTTACAGTGGAGGATTACTGGACTGAATGTCAATATTATGACATAGTATGAGTGTGTTTCATGTTTGGTAATTGCAGTCATTGTTGCTTTTGTTGTGGTCATCCATGTACAATGCTTGGTGTCAGTCTATTTATCTCTTGTAAAAATAAAATACAGTGTGTGTGTGAAAAAATAAAAAAATAAAAAAAAATAAAGTAGCTTCAGGATTGTTAGCCTGCACTATGGTGAGGAATCAGTTTCCTGAACACTGTGTTTGTGTACATGTATGCTTTGGATTTAGTGCTGGGGTGTCCAGTGAAGACACCGATCTCCAAAGCTACTCAGCAACTTTCTTCCCCACCTCCTTCAGGATGTTTATGCCATTAGTGTGTAACTTGGTTAGGGTCACTTGTCACAGCCTATACCTCATCTTGGGTTCCCTCTACATTCTGGGGCGGGGTGAGGTACGACAGACCTGTGAGTTTTAACAAACGCACAGCCAGTTGCGATTCCATCACCAGCGTAACAAAGAGAACATTTCTCTCACTCAAGCATTTCCCTCCAGCTGCCTCTTCGCAGTCAACACATCCCGCAACCTTAGCAAATACTGATCTGCTTTCCGGACCTCGTGTATTCCAGAAGTAATGCCTTCCCAGAACAGAACCACACAACACGCAACCTTTTAGCTCTGGCTTCTTTAACTTAGCAAAATGCATTTAAGATCCATCTGCATTGCTGCATGAATCAAGTTCATCTTTCTTTATTGCTGAGTAGTATTCCATTGGGTGGATGTATCACAGTTTATCTACTCACCTGCTGAATGACATGGAAGTTGTTTCCAATTTTTGGTGAGTGTGAATAAAGCGTAATAAACATTTTCAGACAGGATTTTGTGTGAACTTGAGTCTTTATTTCACTTGGGTAAATAACTAAGAATGGAATTGCTGAGTAATATGGTAAGCTTATAAGATTATACTTAACTTTATAATAAATTGCCGCATTTTCCAAAGTGGCTGCACAATTTTGCATTACCCTCAGCAACGTGTGAGAGCTCCGGTTACTCGGCATTCTTGCCAGAACTTAGTACTGTCAGTTTTCGTTCTTTTAATTTTAGCCATTTTAACGGGTGTCTGATGTGTTTTTAACTTCCTAATGACCAATGAGATTGAGTGTTGTTTCATATGCTATTTGCCATCTATACATCTTCACTGGAAAAGTGTTTAGATCTCTTGACCATTTTAAAATTGGGATGTTTAACTTCTTATTGTTAAATTTTGAGAGTTCTTTATGTATTCTGGATACAGCTCTTTATATATAATTTGCAAATATTTTGTCTTTTCATTGTCTTACCAATGTCTTAAAAACGTCTTTCAAAGAAACAGTTTTAATTTCAATAAAGTCTAATTTATCAATTTCTTTCTTTTATGGATCATGCTTTTGATGTCATATCTAAAACCTCTTTCCAAACCCAAGATTACAAAGATTTTCTCCTATGTTTTCTTCTAGAAATTTATATTTTAAAAATTGAAGTATAATTGACAGGCAACATTCTATCAGGCTCAAGTGTACAATATAATGCGTCAACACTTGTATACACTGCAAAATGATCACAATAATCTAGTTACCATCTGTCACCATATAAAGTTATAGAATTTTTTTCTTGTGATAAGAGCAACTTTCAAATCTGCAGTACAATATCACTGACTATAGTCACCAAGCTGCACGTTACATCCCTGTGATTTATTTGTTTTATAGATGGAAATTTGTACCTCCTGATCCCCTTCACCCATTTTGCACACCTCCCAACCCCCTACCCCTCTGGCAACCACCGATTTATTCTCTGTATCTATGAGGTTTAGTTTGTATTTTTAGATTCCATATACAAGTGAAATCATATGCTATTTGTCCTTCTCTGACTTATTTCATGTAGCATAATACTCCTGAGGTCCATCCATGTCATCACAAGGAAGATGTCATTTTTTTTTTGTAGCCAAATAGTATTCCATTCTCTCTCTGTACCAGTTTCTTTATCCAATCATCCACGGATGCACACTTAGGTTGTTTCCATATCTTGGTTATTGTAAATAATTCTGCAGTGAACATGGCAGCGCACATATCTTTTCAAATTAGTGTTTTCGTTTTCTTCAGATAAATACTCATAAATGGGACTGCTGGATCTTATGGTAGTTCTAGTTTTAATTTTTTGAGGAAGGTCCATACTTTTTTCCATAGAGGCTGCACCAATTTACATTCCCACCAACGGTGTAAACGGGTTCCCTTTCCTCCTCGTCCTCACCAACACTTGCTATTTTTTGTCCTTTTGACGACGGCCATTCTGACAGGTGTGAGGGGATATCTCATCGTGGTTTTGATTTGCTGCAGTCCCCGACTATCACTGTGGATTTGTTTATTTCTCCTTGAAGTTTTTATCAGTTTTTGCTTCATGTATTTTGAAGCTCTGATGTTAGGTGCATAAACAGTTAGGATTGTTTTATATTCTCAGAGAATCAACCCCCTTGTCTTTATGCAATATCTCTCTGAAGCCCTTGTTCTAAAGTCTACTGTGTCTGACCTTAATATAGCTTTCCAGTTTTCTTTTGATTCCTGTTAGCATGGTATATCCTTTCTAACCTTTTACTTTTAACCTATGTTTTTAATTTTCAAAATGGGTTTTTGTAGATAATAGGTAGCTGCATCTTAGTTTTTCATCCAATTTCACAATTTCCAGGTCTTTTCACTGGTATACTGAGATCATTCACATTTAATGTGATTGATGTAGCTGGATTAAAATGTACCTCTTGGGGCTTCCCTGGTGGCGCAGCGGTTGAGAATCTGCCTGCCAATGCAGGGGACACGGGTTCGAGCCCTGGTCTGGGAAGATCCCACATGCCGCGGAGCGACTAAGCCCGTGAGCCACAATTACTGAGCCTGCGCGTCTGGAGCCTGTGCTCCGCAACAAGAGAGGCCGCGATAGTGAGGCCCGCGCACCGCGACGAAGAGTGGCCCCCGCTTGCCGCAACTGGAGAAAGCCCTCGCACAGAAACGAAGACCCAACACAGACAAAAATAAAAATATATAAATAAATTAATTAATTAAAATTAAAAAAAAAAATGTACCTCTTGCTAGCTGTTTTCCATTTGTTCCATCTGGGTTTTTTGTTTCTTTTTTCCTCCTTTTCTGCCTCATTTTGGGTTAAGTGTTTTAAATTACATTTTAACACCTCTACTGACATTATTGATACTTCTTTAAAAACTTTTACTAATAATTGTCCTAAAGTTTACAATACACATCTTTAAGGACTCAGTTTCTATCTCCAAATAGTATACTCCAAAACTATAATGCAGAAAGAATTTACACAGTATATTCCTAATACCTCACTCCCATCCTTTGCAGTATTTTTACATATGTTATACGTGCAGAATACTATTGTTGCTTTAGTTATGTTTTACAGTAATTAAAAATAAGTAAAACATAAAGTTTATTTTATCTTCATTTATTCCACTTCCAGTGCTCTTCATTTCTTCGTGTAGATCCAAGTGTTATGTCTGACATCATGTTGCTTCTACCTTTACAAATTCCTTTAGGATTCTTATAGAACAGATCTGCTGGCAATACATTGCCATAGTTTTTGTTTGAGAAAAATCTTTGTATCTCCTTCATTTCTGAAAGATACTTCCCATTGCGTGTACCATTCGGCGTTGACGGTTTCTTTCCTTTGAAGATGTTACTCTATTGTGTTCTAACGTTCACAGTCTCTGAAGAAATGTCTCCTGTAATTCTTATTCTTATCTTTGTTTTTCCGTAGTCTATCATTTTCCTCTGGTTGCCTTCAAGATATTCTCTTTGGTTTTATTTTAGTTTGAATATGACATGCCCAAGTGTGTGGTGTTTTTATATTTTGAATTTTTTTTTTCTTTTCTTTTTTTTTTGTATTTACGCTACTTGATGTTCTTTGAATCTGGAAAATCAGCCATTATTTCAAGTATTTTTCCCGGGATTGCAATTACTCATATGTTAGATCATTTAACCTTGTCCCCACATTCTTAAAAGGCTCTATCTTGTATGTTCCTTTCTCCTTGTGTTTCAGCTGTGTAATTTCTATTTATCTATCTTCAAGTTTACTGATTCTTTTCTTGGTTGAGTGCCCACCAAAGGCATATATTCACCTCCAGCATTTCTAACATTTCCATCTGATCCTTTCTTTCACGTTCCATCTTGATGCTGTGATTACTTAGGCGGTTTTTGCATGTTACCTACTTTGTCCATTAGAGCCTTTAATGTATGTATTATTCAGAGTTATTTCCAACATCTGTGTCCTACCTGACTCTTGTTCTTGTTCCGATGACTGCTTTGTCTCTTAGGAGGTTTTTTCCGTGCTTTTCATATGCTTCATAATTTGCTGAAAACGGAACATGTGTAAGACAGTAGGGACTGGGCACGCCTTTCCTTCCACTAGGCCTGTGTTCCGGTTAATCTAATTAAGCTTTAGGCCAGGTCTGAGGCTTGCTGTTGCTATGGTTTCACTCAGTGTATGACAGCTTTCAGATCCCTCTAGTGACACTCTGCGCTTCAGGTGGCGGCTGGTTTCCTGAGAGCTCTTTTCTCCAACATCTGCTCCACTTCCAGGCTTTGGTCTTCCCTGCACTGTGCCTCAGAGAAGGTCTGTCTCTCGTAGGTGACTTGAATCAGTCACTCACAGGATCCAGCACTTACCTCACTTCTCCTTGCAAGTATGTGCCTCTCCTCAGATTTCAGGCCTGCCGGCTGCCCTGTAACCTCAGCACTCTGATGGGTTCAAGAAAGAACACGAACTTGCTGTCCGTCTGGCTTTTTTCCTCATAAGTTTGGAATGATGCTCTTTCCAGCTCTCCCTGAGCAGGAACCGAAGCACTCTCACTCTGAGTCAGTTCAGTGTATGAATCATCTTCTTTCACTTGGGCTTTGCATCACCCTCGCAGTAGAATGTTCAATTTTCCCTAATTTCCCCAATTACTTCTCTGGCCGCTGGCATCGGTCTGTATAGCTGAGGAAGGGACTTTACATCTCTTTGTTGTTCCTTGCCTTTCCATAATGAGTTTAAAAGTTTCCCTTCTTATTCTATTCTAAAGCATAACCTGCCTTTATAAGAAAGGTAAACATACATACTTAAAACCTTATGTTCTTGTGTGCTCCAGCACCCTGTATATAATAAAATATATATATACAATGACCATTTAGTATTTTCCTTTTCATTGGTGTATATCTCTACTCAATTTCTAATATTTAAATTACAACGTTTTCTATCTTTAAGTCACCTTCTTGTTTCTCTTCAGTAAAGAGTAATGAAGATATTTTTACTAGCTCTTTAAACTTGTAGGTCTTAAACTGTTAATAAAAACAAGATGCCCAAATAACATTAGTTCTCCAAAGTTATTCCAAACGGCATTACTTCCCCCCAAAGTCGCATCCTATGTGTATTAGTCAAATATAGTACATAGCTAAGTAGTAAGGAAATTTCAGTTTCTAAAATAGCAGCCTAAGTACACAGAGTTAGGTATAGCTTAAATTTTATAAAATGTTGAATGATTAAATATGGATGGTGCTTAAATATATAGCCTTCAAAACAACAGTACTGATGGTATTACTAGACCAATGCAACAACAGGTGATAAGAAACGGAATAAAGCAGGAGGTTAGAAAGGATTTCTACCCTGAGAAGAAATTCCAGAGGCCAGGATGTAAGACTGTGGCACTAACACGAGGCCGTAGGCCGAGGCAGCAGCAGGTAGCACTGACTGGATCAGACAATGAAGAAAACATCTAGAAATTTTAGATTAAAATCTCCTCAAAGAATTTTCTCTGGCAGGATATGGAATAATGATATACAACAAGAGAGATATTTAAGATAAATTCTTTTGTGGGGGAGATCTGATGGTTTCACAGGACCAAAAAAGGTTGTTGTTTCTACCTTGTGCCCTTACGTCTACAGCAAAAGAAACAAACAGAACTTGAAACCTCCTGCCAAGATGAATAAAAACCCCAAAAAACTAAAGGACGGGACTTGCTGCATCTGGAGGGTGTCCTACGGGCTTCCAGTGATATCACCTGTACGAGCAGCAGTTTGATATTTTTCTTGTGGCAATCATATCAAGTCCTGAAAAGTACAGCTACTATTATTATTATTGACTTTAGAGAAGAAATTTCACCCTACTGTGTAGAACACCCACGTTTGACAGTGGTAGAGACCGTCAACGACATTTAGGTGGCCAAAATCTATAACGACTTCCCAAATTATATTGATATTAACATTCAAGGAGAAAAATTAAGAGAAAGTTATTTAAGAAGTTAGCATAATTTGATCTCTATATTATAAAACTTTATATATACAGAACTATATAATGCACGCAGGTTAGCTTCTCAAAATAACGTCAACTATCACGACTGATCCAATTCCTCTGGGGTGCTCCCTACCTCATATTTGAGAAAAGTAAACATGTAATCAAGAAAAAGGCCAAGTTTTTCATTCAATTTAGGTCACAAACATTCTCCATTTGTTTGAAATGAAAGGGAGGGATTATCATTTTAATATACTTTATTATCTGAAATGTATTCTAAAATTACCTCTTTTGGTTTACAGATAGCTCATATGGAGGTAATCTATGAATTGGGTGGAATTAGCAGAAAAGTCAATTCTTTAGCAGAAGTATACTGTGACTACATTCTAATACCATTTAGCTTTCGGGACAGTACTTGCTGCTGCCATTGTTATTATTAGTAGTAGTACTGTTACTTTTGTTATCTGGGCACGTAAACCTGAACAGCAGCAGCCCAGAGTCGTGGCTTCATGAGGGCGGCTCTGGGAGAGGGGCGGGCGACCCTGCTGACTCACCACCACGCTGTCCCGTGCCGGTCCCCATCACTTGCTTCTTTGGTGATTTGGCCCTTGACTCGATGTACAGCTGCTGGCCTAGATTCTTGATTTTGTTTACACTGGCATAGACCTGCTGCAAAGTCAACTTAGGGAAAAGAACGATAAACAATGTTTCAAAGATTACAAAAATGTGCATTAAAAGATACATAAATGAAATACATTTAAATTTTGGTTCTCTGTAGACAGAATGACTGAAAGCACAGTAATAGCATTAATTCAGTCTCCCACTGCACCACAGCACACGAGGAGCAGTGAAGCTTTACAGCAATCTGTCCACAACATGCTAATTTTTAGGAAGCACACAATTAACCCAAGTACCACCTTCTAAAGGTGATATTTTCTTTTTAGAGACATTTTCCCAAACCAAAATGGATCAGAATGTCTATTACCAGATCAGATCTTCCAGACGAGAACTAAGAAGCCACACCCGTCGAGGTACAGAACCAGCACCGACACGTTACGGGTAACGACACAGGAAGAAAAGGACACGTGCTCAGAGGCACATGTGTGCTCGCTCACCGGTGCCTTCTGCACCTCCTCCACGCAGCGCCCGCTGGACTCACTGGAGGACGCGGTGCTGAGGCGGTGCTCCTGAGACCCGCTGCTGCCCGGGCTCCCATAGCCACTGGATGCGCTCCCGTGAACGGGCTGCAAGAGAGACGGGCCCGTCGCAGCCCCGGGCGATGTGGCCGTCAGAGGACAGACTCAGCATTACCTACCTCTGAGCTTACCTACAGTCATCACAAAATTAAGATTAAAATTTCTGAAATCCTAAATGAGGTGTGTGAAGGGTGATGCTGACATGAAAGATATTCCTCTCTCATCTCGGTAACTCTCAAGGGCAGAACCTACTTTCCTAGTCTAGGTGGGTATTTCTAGAACAACAAATGTTTTAAAAGCCACAGTAAATAAATTTAACAAAACATGAAAATAAACTCTAGCTCTTTATGCTGAGTTTGGAATAGACAGAACAAATTAAACATATACTGTACTTTTCCCCAAGAACCTCAGAGATACTTTATGAACTCTAGAGACTGTATGAAAGACATTTTGAACACTACTGGCTAACAGTTTTAGTGGCACCGTCAGTAAATGCTTGACAAGTTTACTGATTGACTCTCTAGTAGAAAGCATTTTGGTATTTGTTTTCAACAAGCAGTTTTTCCTACTTTGGCTCATAATGACTAGAGATACAGAGACCTGCCACCCCTCTCCCCACCTTTAAAACTGTAATTATTTTAAAAAAATAGTGAAGCCAAAACACTGGCCGCGTCTGGAATACAAGAAGGATTCTCTCATTTAGAAATAACTTCTCTATCTTATTGCTTCCTATGACTCTGTCATCTTAAATTGGATTCTTACAAAAAGTCCTGTGTATTTAACACAGAAAAAAGGAAAACAAGATTAATGAAATTTAATTTGAAAACAAAAAGAGGAAGACAAAAATTTCTGGAATGTAGAGGGTAAGGACTTCTCTCTCCTCACAGTTCATTACTGTGAAGTGACTTTACTAAGACTGAATGTTAAAATTAAAGACAATTATGGGACTATTATGTTTGTTTTTTAACATCTCTCACTTTACCTGTAAGAGAAGTCTGTGAATTTGTTCTTGTAATTCCGTTATGTCTTTGTCATTACTGTTCATCTTCTTTATTCTGGTGGCAAAGACATCCCCATTTAGTGGACTCCTACAAAATGCCAAGTCAAAGACGGAGTCAGGCAATTTCAAGTTCATGTACAACGAAGGCTAAAGTGACTTTTAATAGAAAATTCAAACAATAAACGTATGCTTTTACAAAGCAGCTCTTCAACTCCAAATATAGAAAATATGAAGCTCAAACTCTGTTCATAGAGGTAGAGAAAATCCTAGGAAACAAATGAGGTATTAACCATCTTCTTTAGTTTCTCTGCAGCTGTAATCATTCTACTGTATCTGTATAAATTTAAAATCAGTGGTAGGTAACCCCCTAGCTACTAAAATACCTTCAACAGCTACTGGTCTCAGAATTTAACATGAACTGAGTAACCTACTGGCTATGAGAAATTTTAGGACCTTAAGTTTGGCAAACACATTGAATGCTTAATGTACCTAATCACTCAAGCTACCTAGTAAACATGATTCTGCAGCCCACCCGCGTGGTGAACATGTGGTTGCCACAAAATCTTCAGTCTTATTTATATCCAAATTCTAGAGCATCTGAAATCTACCACGGGAATACAGTGAGGCAGACGCGTCAACAGAAAGAGCAGCAGAGACAAGGGACTGACATTCACTTAGGCCCCTCCACGTGACGGGAAGTGCTGTTTTATGCCACACACCAAGAATAAGTGACATTTCTACCCCCCACGACGTGCCGGGCGCTGTGCCAGCTGCTCCACCAGGTACCCCCTCCTCGCTTCCCTGAGCCAGACCCCAGCTCGGGTCCCCCGCTGTCGCGTCTGCCCGGTGCTCCCGAGGCCCAGAGTCCCGGCTCCAGGCCGCACGCTCTCGGCCACCACACTGTCCGGCCTCTCGGCACCTCGGTCCTACGAGTGCTGCTAACATCGGACGTGCCGTGGGCCAAGACACGTCACCTCCTGAGTCCTCGCGACCCTGGGAGGTAGGAATCAACCCGGCAGAGGTGAAGAAACTTGCCGAGTTGCCGTGGCCAGGCGGCCGGGTCGCGTCTTAAGCCACATACCCGACCCCCGAGCCGGCTCTCCCTCCTTTTCCTGTTACGCGTCCTGCACGCTGCCTCTCACACCGCAGACACGCGGCAACACTTCCCCAAAGACAGACACTCCTAGCAGGAACGGCGGGACGCCAGCGGGGTCACGGGAGGCGTCAGGAAGAGGCCGCGTCCCCGGCACAGGCCCCCCGCCGGGTGCCCCCCGTCCCGCCCGAGAGCAGACCCTGGGAGGCGCCAGGCCCGGTCTGGCGGTACCGGCTCCGCGATGCGGGACGCGGAGGGCCAGCTGCACCTGGACGGCAGCCTGACACTGGCACGTCTCAGGCGCCCCTCCTGTCCTCCGCCCCTGCCCCCGCCCTCTCCCACCCGCTGCTGGGCGTCAGGCTCCTCCCACGCTCCGTTAGCTCCTCCCCACGTCACAGAAGGGTGCCTGGGGGCTAAAGTGCATCCCCGAGTGCTGTGAGCCTGAATGTCTTCCGGAGGCATCTGGGCTGCTGTTCAAGTGCAAGGCTGAGTGGAAACAGAACGTTCTGATTTGTGCTATGAGATGCGGATGTTCCCAGGGGTGACCCTTCCGACAAAACCAAGTTGGGCTTTCAATCACCAATTACAGAACTCAAAGGATTCACCGCCTTCATCAAATGGTGTCAAGCTCGGCATGACGCGTTGGCTGCGGCGGACGTCAGGAAACGGGTCTAGGAGTAAAGAAGGAAATGTGGTGTCCGTCTCCACTTTGCAACCTCCTGCCTCAGTGATCGCCGGGAAAGTGACTCTGTTTCACAGGATGCGGGTTTGTTATTTTTTTTGTAAAATCAGAGGTAACGGCACCTAGCCTTCCTTCCCACAGAGCTGCTGGGAAGGACCTGAAGAGAGCCGGACACTCCCACAGCCCCCTCCCTACTTCACTGTCACACTTTCCAAAACTCTGCCCGCGCGTCACAGTGCCATTGCTGTTTTCCGCGCTCCCATACGCGGTGGGCGGCAAAGGGAACGTCCGTTCTGTTTATAACCTCAGCCTCAGCCTAGCACAACGCCTGACTCAGCAGGTGGCCCGTAAGCACTTACTGAAGGAATAAATGCATTAAAATGATTTTATAAACGTAATAGATAATTACTGTTCGATGAGAGAAATTAATACCTACTAGCCTCTAAACTCTTTCCCTCACATAATCCTGGATCTTGAGATGCAATTATTGGTGTAATTTTAAAGAACACTGAAAACATTGGGAGCACTAATATGTCGGTTTATTCCATATATTTTTAATCAAAGAACTGAAAGGATGGCTTGGAGAATGAATCTAGGATGCACCTCTAGCACTGACAGGGAGGTACTCAGACCGGTCAACAGACACCCAGATGGACGTCTCATCAGAGGAACTGTACTTGCTTTGGGGTTTCCTATATTCATCCTAAGCAACCATCTGATTTTTAAAAAATATTTATTTATTTATTTATTTGGCCGTGCCGGGTCTTAATTGTGGCACGCGGGACCTTTTTTGAGTTGCGGCATGTGGGATCTAGTTCCCGGACCAGGGATCGAACCCGGGCCCCCTGCATTGGGAGGGCAGAGTCTAAGCCACTGGACCACCAGGGAAGTCCCCAACCATCTGATTTTATTTTCATTTCCCAAGAGGTCTCCCTACTGGGGAAAAAAAAGTCCTTTCTGAGCAGCATGAATAGCACTTCCTTGGCAGTCATATTCGTTACCTCAATTATCCAGTTAGTTTTCTACCATAAATCAGCCTCATGAGTCAGGGCGGCAAGGAGCCCGATTCTTCCATTAAAGCTGCAGACCTGCTCTGCTGAGAGGCCAAACCCTGGAGCACAACAAGGTCAGAGCAACCTGAGGCCTATCTCACTGTGGCCAAAACATCACTCTATCACACTATTACACGTGATAAAATACTCTTACTGGGAGATGTACTGTTCTGTACACACAAGTTTTATGCTTCTGTGTACAAAGTTGTATAACAAAATACAAAAGACAGAGTTGCTCAATCTCAGCATGACACTGAAGAGTTAAGTATAATTTCCACTCTTAAAAGAAACAGACATCAAAAGGAAACTTATGGGCCGGTTGAGAAACCTCTAGGTCAATTTTAAATGGACCACAAAGTCCAGGGAGTAGGAGTATCTCTGATTACAAGAACCGCGGTCCAGGTTGCTCTGGATCCATTCTGCAAGGCTGTTGTATGGACAGGTAACAACAATCAAGCAGGCTCGGGTCAGCCATGCTGGCAGGAGAATAAATATGAAAGAATCTAAATATTAAAAATAAAGATTTAGGGACTTCACTGGCCGTCCAGTGGTTAAAGACTTTGCCTTCCAATGCAGGGGGTGCAGGTTCAACCCCTGGTCGGGGAGCTAAGATCCCACATGCCTTGCCAAAAAAAACAAAACATAAAACAGAAGCAATATTGTAACAAGTTCAACAAAGACTTTAAAAATGGTCCACATCAAAAAAAAAAAAATAAAGATTTAATAAAATTGACACATATAAGTGGAATTTGACAGCAGAAGGCTGATATAAAAAATTTTACATGCTCACTAAAGAGAACCTTAAAATTCAGAAAAGGAGAAAAAACAAAACTTCACCCAAAATCCCACTATCCACACATAACCAAAATGTGTATTTTATTTCCTTCTAATCTTCTTTTTCCTATTTCATAGTGTTCGTGCTTTAAACGTAATTATAATCATACTGTATAAAAAATTCTGTATGCTGCTTTTTACATCATCTAATGTATCAATTTCCCATGTTATATACTCTCTGTAAAAATTTTTATCGACCAATATAATAACATGTCAAGTAGATATTTCAGAATCTACTTAATGATAGACATTTAAGCTATTACAATTTTAAAATGCTGCAAAATCTGTCTTTTCTTTATAAGGCTTTCTGTATTTCGGCTTCTTTAGAATATTCCAATAAGGGAATCGTTAGGCCAAGGAGGTAGAAATCTTATAAAGCCCTTGATGCTTATTGCCAAACTGTCTTCCAGAAGCACTGAAAAAAAACCTGTCCTTCGTTTAGTTCATGTGTCAGTTGATTCAAAGGGGAATCAATGGGCCAAAGAATATTATTTGGAAAAAGATTTTTTAGAAAATACGCAAACTTATTGACTTACGTTTGCACTTTATGCCGACCAATTATGAAAGAAACCTTCCGGCTCCATGGGTTCACAAAGCTGGACCAACTGGAATCCAATACTATGTAATCCCCATTTTGAGAACAAAATCTAATGGGTGAATGTTCAAAGGGAAGATGGCCTGCATACTTCAAGACTACATAAAATAATAAGACAAAATTAGAATTTATTTAACACAGATATTGATTACAAATGTCTTTTTTTAAGGCATTTATTTGTAAATGTTTTAGAATGTCAAAATAGAAAAAAAAATTGTTTCAGCAGTTCCAATACATTGCTTACCCGGTTAAAGGTTAAGCTCTAACGATTAGAGCTTGTGAGACCCTCTAGTGAGAAATGAAGTGACAAACTTAAAAAGATCCATGAAAAAAAAATGTCCTCCTATAAAGAAGTAGGTCCTTACCTTTTTGGTGTATGGTGACCATCAGAGAACGATCTTCCGGGTGCAGGTATGTCAGGATGGACGTTCCAATCAGATCCTGAGGTAGGTAACCCAGCAAAGGCACTGCTCTGAGCACAGACACAGCACAGGCAGCATGTCACACGCACCAAGTAACTCATACCTTATATACTTTCAACGGTACTTTTCAGCTAAACTCTAAATATGACAAAGGGTATGCAAAAGATGTTCATTACAGCATTTATAAATGCTACAAACAACCCAAGTGCCTATGCTGTGGGGAAATAGATACACAATCTAAGAAGTGTTGGTCATCTGACATATTGCATCAAAATCACCTGTGAAACTTCTAAAAAACAGATTTGCAGGCTCACCGCAAGCTTACTAAATCAGAATTTCTGTGGTAAGACTGGGAGTCTATATTGTTAACAAGTTCCTCAGAGGTCTCTGATGCCCTCCATTTCGCTGCCTTCTAAAAAGTCTACAAAGATCACATCATAACAGAAAAATGCTTATGATGTTAAATGAATAAAGCAGGCTACAAATTTATACAGAATAATTAAAATTATACAAAAACAATGTCTCTCAAAAGGTGATATCAAATAGACAACCAGTCACAAAGCCATTTGTAGGGTAAAGGTTCATGGGAAAATTCTGATGTACAGGCACTCAAGATGACTTAGAAAAAATTGACTCCATAAACCTTTTCTATGTGTACAAATTCACAAATACTTTCTAATGCAATAAACTTAAGCTGTTTTCAGAATAACTTCAGCTAGAATTTTCTGACTTTCTACAGATTATATTATACAAAGTATCTCACTAATTACTGTTTAGTTTCAGGGTAACTAAACAGTAATAAACCCATTTCCAGATGTTAAAAAAATTTTTTTAAAGCTTTTTTTTTTTTTTTTTTGGCCACACCACTCGGCTTGTGGGATCTTAGTTCCCCGACCAGGGATTGAACCTGGGCCCTTGGCAGTGAAAGCGTGGCGTCCTAACCACTGGACCGCCAGGGAATTCCCTGTATGTTAAAATTTTTTAAAAACCAAAATTAATAAGTATCATAACTGTGCCAGGTTTTTTGACATTTTTGCTTATGCTTATCTGTGGTACGGTACGTTGGTTCTCAGATTTTCAGATTTCACAAATAAGTAAAATTTTTAAATAAATGCGGGGGGAAATGGAGGGTACGAACAGAGGATAACAATGTTTTGTTTTTCCAAATAAAGGTATTAAAAAAACAACAATAAGCAACAACTATTATGTACTGTCACTAACTCTTTAAATAAGAAAGACTATTTTAATAACCAAAAAAAAAGCAGGAAGGACGTTAAGTTCAAAATAAGTAACAGTTCTTTACACACAAAAAAATCTGCCTTATTTTTCTTTCTCTTTTCCCTCCTCACTTCAGGCTAATAAAAATTCATCATAAACTGTTTGGGAAGCATCTGCCTAGTGGAAATAACACTGGAATAGGACTTGGAGGCCAGGGCCGTGGTCTCATTTGGACCACAGTCATCTAAAACTATGTGGTCCACGTTCATTGTCCTCTTGTGCAAAATGGAAAAATAATTTCTGACTTTCCTAAAGCTTTGAAATAAATATGATAACGTGTAAATCTTAGAACTATAACATGTAAGATATGTACATTAAAAATTTACACCACACAGGACTTCCCTGGTAGTCCAGTGGTAAAGAATCCGCCTTCCAATGCAGGGGACATGGGTGTGAGCCCTGGTCCGGGAACTAAGATCCTACACGCCGCGGGGCAACTAAGCCCGCACGCCACAACTCCTGAGCTCGTGCACCTCAGTGAGACAGCTTGCATGCCTCAAACTACAAAGCCCACGCGCTCTGGAACCCAAGCACCGCAAGGAGAGAGAGAAAACCCGCGCGCCGCAACTAGAGAGAAGCCCGCGCGCTGCAACGAAGAGATCCTGCGTGCCTCAACAAAGACCCCGTGTGCCGCAACTAAGACCCGACGCAGTCAAAAAATATACATAAGGAAAATAAATAAATATTAAAAAAAATTTACACAACACAAATTTCAAACTAACAAAATTCAAATGCACAAATGAATAGATTCAGCTCTATCATGTTACGTTTAACATATGTTAAACGTTATGTAAACTTTTAAATATTTTTATTTATTTTCAGAAACAAATTTCTTTTAGGCATAAAGAAGTACTTACCTTTCATCTATTTCAAGAAAAACACACCCGGGAGTGTGTGTTGTGGTAAAAATTCTTTTATCCACTGGGATTCGAGGAGCTATGGAAACCAGAAAGACTGGTTTAAAGGCAAATACCTAATTAACTATCCACTTAACATATTAAAGAGGGAACAAACTCTATACCTCATGGCAGAAATCTCACCTAGGGACCTGGCCTTTGAGCAGCCAAAGCTAATAACTTTCATTATTAACCACATTTTAATTAGGTCAAAATGTGATGCCTACTAAAGTTAATTTTAAACAGACAGAAAGTCTGTGTACATCGAATAGCTTACCCATCACAACCTAACAGTCAAAGCTGGGGTCATTTAGAGTTCAGGATGAAAACGTTTCATCATATTTAGTGGTTGAATACAACTAAGCAAATAGGATGTGAAACGTCAGTACAATAGGGACGTATTTAATCTGTAATAAAATTGGCACGGTCAGTGCTGCTATAGTCTGCTTTGACAACGTAGTGATCAATACATGAGGGAACAATTTGAGCATGACACTAATTCCGCATTTGCTTACGCACGATTTCATTTTCAAGAAACACGAGGTGAATGCAGAAAATAGCAGCCAGTTGAATGGAGTCACTTAGGAACTTGAAGAAACATGCACACACCTGAAACATCCACCTGCGGCCTCTGTTCACCAGTGTGCCCTGAGCCACGCCCATCCAACCCGGTGATGGAACTTTCCCTCTGATTTCAGTCCACCTTCCCCTCACTCCTCACAGTAATGCACAAGCTGCAGCCCTTCCAACACCCATGTCCACAGCAAACTGCAGGGCTTTTCTGCCGTGGGGAGCCACATTTATTGTATCACTTGTGCACTTCTTCATCATTTAATGTGTAACACCGTGTTACCATTTTATGAGATTCCCCTCTTATTTTTAATGTATGGTTACTTGAGTGTTGTGCCCCTAAACTCATTTTTCCCATAAGCCCTGTGGTTTGTGTGAATTTTTTTGCACAGGATGGTAAGTTTTAGGAAAGCATATGTCACATTACAGCAGAACCAACTGTGATTTCAAATGATAAATGGAAGCTGCGTCTGTATTGATATATGAATTTAGCAATGTTGTTCTGCCATTGGAAGACATAAATTATACTTTTTACTCAGGGGGCTTTCAAAACACTTAAAAAATATAAATTCATTCTTGTGACCTCTGTATGCAACAATTTCAATGCTCTTCTGTCACACAAGACAGAAGCAAAAGGCCACAGGATGGTCCCCAGTAGAGAAAGGATTAGAAGACTGCGCACCTGTGGCCAAGTCTGTGCTCAGACCCCTGGGCCATGCTGTCCTTAAAGGAGATGACCACACAGGAAGTCAAGGTCAGCAGAGACGTCAGGGAAAATCAGCTCAGGGCCAAGCTGAAGACAGTGGCTGCAGTAAACAGGCTTTCACGTGCTTCTTTCTGATGTGCTGACACGTCACATCTGACCTAAACGCAGACGCTCCTGACCTACCTTCGTAACCAGAATGAATCTTCTCCACCAGCGTGAGACAGCAGGGCTCAGGCTCCGGGCGGGCCGAGCTGTGCACGTGAATCAAATAGGGGATAATCCGGAACGGGCAGTAAGGCTGCCCCAGCTCCCGGGCTTCACCTCCACTGAAGAGAAGAAAAACGGTTCAGTGCCGGTACTGACCTGTTCACTTAGTCCAGGTGAAACAAGGCCGGGGAAAATGTTTTGTTGCTAATTTCCAAGGGAGACATGTCCGAATCTAAAATGTTTAGACATATTTATTTATTTATTTTTGGCTGCGTTGGGTCTTCGTTGCTGCGCGTGGACTTTCTCTTGTTGCAGGGAGTGGGGGCTACTCTTTCTTGCAGTGCGCGGGCTTCTCATTGCAGTGGCTTCTCTTGCTGCGGAGCACGGGCTCTAGGCGTGCGGGCTTCAGTAGTTGTGGCATGTGAGCTCAGTAGTTGTGGCTCACGGGCTTAGTTGCTCCGTGGCATGTGGGATCTTCCCGGAGTAGGGCTCGAGCCCGTGTCCCCTGCACTGGCAGGCGGATTCTTAACCACTGCGCCACCAGGGAAGTCCAAAACATATTTATTTTTAAAAGGAGGGAAACATTAGTTTAAATTTTCAATAGCCACGGGCAGTGATACTCGTTTGTTATTGGACGAGTAGGAGGCTTTCTGGAGAGCCGGCTCACCAAGGTGAGTGTGAACCGCTCCCTAATTTCAGCGTGACTTTCTGCTCCTGCTGGGAAGAGGGGCAGGCACAGCCACCTGTCTTGCCTCGTGTGTCTAAACCAAGTACCACATGGCGGGAAACAAGGTCCCCTGGGACCTTGCCCCCAAGCCAGCCCTCCGTCAGCCCTTCCTACGCCCTCGTTCAAACGACTGATTCAGTCCCACCGCTTCAGCCGCTCCGCTGCCCGGCGCAGGCCTGGTGTGCGGCGGCTCAGCATCAGCCACGGCGCCTAGCTACAGGGAGATGGCGGGGCTGGACCCTCTCGGCCAACCGGCACGGAGGCTGCTCGCTCCCTCTCAGGAGGCTCCCGGGGGCGAGGGGGCTGCAGCAAGCACACAGGTGTCCGTCCTGTTTCATCGCCTGGCTGCCTGGACGGCGTTTCCGCCTGGAGCTGCCCGAACGCCCCAACCTGCACTTCACGCTCCCCCGTTTCTGCCCGTCACACCTCGCCTCGCCGACCATCGCGAGCGCGGATGTTCGGGGGTCTCTGGCCCCACCCGCACTCTCGCTCCCGCCCCCCTCCCTCTCTCTTCTCTCCTCTAACTCCAGCATCTCCTGTCACTCCTCCACTCTCAGCCGTGACCCTGCTTCCTAGGTCACCGCTCAGAAGTGCGCCTTCTCCTGACACTCACCTGTGAGCATCTGTACTTGTGCTAGTGGCTCCCCTCCCATTTCTGTGAGTGCTTTCTCCAGGCTCATCCCATCCTGAGCTTCTCAATGCCACCTACACGCCGATGAGCTGCACATCTGTCTCTAGCCCGGCCTCCTCCCCTGAACCCCAGGCTCCTGGACCAACGCCTCGTCAACATCACGAGGCAGATTTCTACTCGACATTGCACGCTCACCTAAAACTAAGGCACACGTTCTCCCCTCTGCTCTCCAGGCAGCTGCTTGTCCTACAGTTTCCTCCTCCCCAATACACGGCACCTTGAGCCAAGACTCCCACGTCACCTGACTACTCTTTCTATCTCGCACCCGAAACTAACCCACCAGTATATGCTGGTAGGTCTCCCCTACAGAAATACCCAGAAGATCGAAAGTGTCTCCACGTCCACCTCCACCGCCTGGTCCAGGACCCGCCATCTCCCAGCTGCATCGCATCAGCGCCATGCCCCCCCCCCCCCGCCCGCTCCAACCTCCCACCCCAGCACAGGACCTTCTGCACGGCACCCGACGTGAGCCTTCCATGATCAATGACATTTCCTTCTAAGACATGAAAATGCCCTATCCCTACCCACTGAACAGTCCTGAAGCAACAAACCGTATGGCAACAACCACCCACCCAGATCTGGCCTCCAGGTGAGCAATGCTGTTTCCTGGCACAAGGAATGGGGGATACTGAAGAAATGATGGACCCAGGTCTGGGGCAGGAACCGTCTAGGTTGAGCCTGGGACGGCAAATCTGAAATCAAGGAAGCTGTCAAAACCACTGGGGACTGTCACCAGGCCAGGAGCTAGCCTAGCTAACTGGCGGCTCCCGCCGGCCACAGAGGGACAATGGCAGCACCTCGGGGCACGATGAGAACCTTCTCTTTAGGATGAGATTCTAAAACAGTGATGGAGGAAATGACGAGAGAGCTCAGATTTGCTTCAAAATAATGAGATGGGGGGTGGGGGGACCGAGGTGATGGCACAGACAACACAGGACTGGCCACGAGCTTAAAGTCATTAATGCTGAATGATCAGTGCATGTCAGTTCATTGTACTATTTTTCTCTACTTTTATATTATTTTGAAAATTCCCAAAGTTTTAAAAATAATTAAGTGGCTACCCTAAATAAAACATTTCATTCAGAAGTCAAAACGCCCTATGGTCTGGGCCTTGCTTCCTCATCTTCTTCCCCCCTCCCCCCTCCCACAGGCTGGGTGTGCTCTGCCCCAGGGCCTTTGCACTGGCCTGGAACGCTCTTCTCTCAGACACACGTACGACTTGCTCCCTCACCTCCTTCAGGCCTCTGGCCCCATTCAGGCTTCTCATTAGAGAAGATTTTCTTGACCACCCTGAGCACACCAGCAACCACTGCCCAGAACCCCCTTACTCTGCTTTTCTGTTCTACGTACAACTTATCACAGCCAACACGTGTACATTTAGACAGCTGTTTATTATTGGTCTCTCCCCTACAGAACCTAAGGTCCATGAGGGCAGAACTTTGTTTTGATCCCAGCACCCGTAACAGTGCCTGGCTCAGGAAAGGCACCTGAAAATATCTACCAACATAACAAACACATACAGCGCTTACTATGCGGCAGGCACTGCTCTCAGATCTTCATAAACAACAACTCACCTGCGAGTGACAGAAAGAACCGACATGGCCCTCCCCACACACGCACACCTTTCCAGGTTATCCCTCCCCAAGCATTCGAATACTATTAGCGTGAGTCCCCCTCAGTTCCGTGGAGTGTCTGAATGATCCATTACAAGGATTTCTCTTCCCCAAATATCAAGAGCATTTAGTAACCTCAATACTATTGTTGGTGATCATAACGTCATTTAAAACCATTTTTTCTTTTTACTTTGAAAGTAACATTAACATATCACAGTAAATTTGGAAGAGAAAAAAAAAATCACTAATAAATCCTACCAGAAATCAACTACTATTAAAATTTTGATCTCTTTTCTTCTAGTTCACTGTCACTGAACCTTTTAAGTCCTCATAAATATACCTATCTTGCTTTCTTTCAGGTTGTTCAAAATTTCAAAAATTAAGTTTAAATGTGACTGAAAAACAAAAACCAAACAAAAACAGAAGAGCCCAAAAAAACTGTCATCTGAAAGTATATTTAATGTCTAGTAACTCTCACATGCCCCTGGGTTAAGAATGATCTTTCTGGTCTCTTCCCCTATTGCATTATTATCTACTTTTCTCATAAGTACATGTATCTTCTCCTCAATCAAAATACAAACTTATTGCAGCAAGAACCAAGTCTTGTCTTTTGTATCCACAACAGACCTAGCTGAATAAAGAATCAAAATAAGTACCAAATAAAATCAGAGGGATAAATTTGGAATTTGGGATTAACAGATAAGGACTACTATATATAAAACAGATAAACAAGGACCTACTTTATAGCACAGGGAACTATATTTAATATCTTATAATAACCAATACTGGAAAAGAATCTGAAAAAGAATATACATATATATATATATGTGTATATATATATATATATACACACACACACACACACACATATAACTGAACCACTTTGCTGTACAGCCGAAACATTGTAAATCAACTATACAGTCAATAAAAAAAATAAAAATTAAAAATAAATAAATAAAAAATAAAATAAAACCAGAGCCCACTCCACCGTTCCTGGCCTCCAGGAGCTCCCATACTCACCGGATCCTGCAGAAAAAGGATTTCACCGGAGCGAATTCATAGTATGAGGCTGCTGGAAACAAACACACGTGTCAGTGTCCCACCCCCACGCGGCTCCTCCTCAAACTGTCACTACACAAACGGGAGACTCTTTTCAGAGACAGAGCTACTCTTGATTAAAATAGGACTCTCCTCCCTCACTAAGATCTAGTTCCATCCAGTATTTTCCCAGGGCTTTTTCGTGTTGAACAGTAACCCTCAGGTGAGACCCTGAGAGCACCTGACCGAGGCCTCTCCCTGTCTCCCCCTGCAGTCCTGTCTGCATTTCTACTCCTGCCCGGACTCACTGCTTCAAACGTCAACGTAATCATCCTGCGACACAATTATTTCGCTGGTAATATTCTATTCCGCTGTAATAGTTTGGACATGTCTCAAAAACTGGGAATTCAGATTACTTAGAGTTTTCAGGTAGAGGATATATACATTTCTTTCCTTGGACAAATTCCCCAGAGCTGTGTTCCTAGATTAGATGATATCATTTCATGACTCTCATCATATATTGGCAAACTTAGCTCCAGCAGATGGTACCAATTCAGTGTCATTAATAACAATTTCTCACACCCCTCATGCCAAAGGTTTTGCTTCAATTTTATTGACTTCGCATTTATTTTATTGATGTGTGAGGTGGTAATTCAGAAACGTTTAAATTTGCCCATCTTAGGAAACTGAACTTATTTCCAAGTGTTTGTTGATTACTTTATTTCGTCTGGTAGAACTCCCTGAATATATATCTTTTGGGCATCTGTTCACTGGAGTGAAAAGTTTTCAGTTATAGAAACCAAGGAAATGTTTACAACCAAGGAGATGTTTTTAAAAAAATATACACTGAAGGAGAATCTACAACGAGGATTCTGAAGAACCAAAATACTGAACATGGTCCAGGTGTTTGTACTCCTCAGGAAAGGATCATAGGAAGAATAAGAAAATGGGCTTTTGAGTGATCAAGAAAAATGTTCACAATTAAAAAAAAGCCCTCCAGTTTAAAAGTAAAGGGACCAGTGACCAAACTACTGTAATTCGTGAAACTATGAAAGTTACAGGCCCAGAATTCTGAAGCCAGAAGTTCTTACAGAATGTCTGTGAGAAATAACAGAAAGGACTTGACAAAGTAAGCTAAAGAAATTAATTACTCTAAGATATGCTATCATCTTAACATAGAAACTGTTTCTGGAGTTTCTATGGAGGAATTAAGTCAAGATAAAGATTTTTCAAAAATATCCTTGATTTTCTGAGCTGATTCTCGTGGGTGGGAACCATCCCTAGGTGACACCTTCAAACGCTCGCCTTTGTCTGAGGACAGTTCTCCTGCTTTAAGGCGCAGTCCCAGCAGCCGTGGGTTCAGAGGGGCTCTGGATTCACACTGCCAAGGTGAAGGCCGGCTCTATACTTGCAGGCAGTGTGACCTTGGCATCTCTGTGACCATGGCAGCTAAGAAAGGGCACAGTTGCTGACTCTGAGGGACCTGACTGTTGCCTGAGCCCTGCTTCCCGCGGGCTGCCCCCGGCCCGTGCCCGTACACAGAGCAGGCAACAAGGCAGGACCATTCCATGGAGACGCCGGGCTCCTCCAGCGCGTGACCGTGGATGGACCCCTGTGGCTGCCTGGCCCAGGTGCTCTCTGAACTGCGCTGCAGCCCAAGGCTCCCGCTCCCCAACCCTCCCCCAGCCTCGCTCCTTCCAGCGAGGCCGGCGATGCGGGCTGAGGACTCCTCTCGCCACCTTCCACGCCCTCCCCCAGTAAGTGTCCCATTTCTGGGCAAACCCAAACTAATACAGTTACTGTGTCTGTCTACCGGGGAGAATGACAGTACCTACACCTCGCAAGGTCTTTGTGAAGATTAACTCAGTTAATCCACGAAAGCAAAGAGAAGGGTCCCTGGCAAATAGTAACTGTTCAATAGGTGACAGCAGTTAAGATGAGCCTTTATGCTGCGGATGCTCCAAATATCTCCAAGCCTTCCCCAACCTACAGCCTGCTGGGCTCTCACAGAAACCCCGTATTAACAGGCACGTCAGAAACTACGATTCTCATTTTACAGTGAGAAGCCAAGTGGCCTCCAAGGTTCACGAAGGGACAGAATGCAATTTGAAACTCAGACCTTCAGATTCTGAGCTTAACATTCTTTGACCTTCAGATTCTGAGCTTAACATTCTTTGCACATAAAAAAATACTGCAACTCTGCTGTAAGGTGAACTCGCTTACACTACTTATACATTGTATCAGGCACCTGAATTCAACTGCCCCCCACCCCCGCCAGGAGTCCTGTAACACAGAGAGCCAGCCTACGGGATCTCAAAAACAGTAGATGGGGATCCGCTGTCACTTCCACACCTGGGCTGGAACGTGCGAATTCTTGTTTCTGGAAGTGTGTTCCAAAGAAACAGGGGTCAGATCCTTCTCAGAGGTCTGTACAACAAGCCTAAGTGGAAATGTGCTCTAACACAGGGCCAAAGCTGGCAACTGCTGTGTTTAGAGCTTCCCGTGTCCTCTTAATGTTCTATGAGTTCAAAGGAAGGGGCAGAAAGGGGTAACATGAGCCCAGCCCAGAAATGGTGTGGCGCTAAACAACGGCCCTCAAGGAGGGTGTGCATCCTTGGGGTTCCTAAAGCGAAAGTATCATGTGAGAAGTAAACTAAATGGACATCATCTTTATGGAGCAAGTAAATGTTTAGGTCCAAGAGACAACAATTTCAGGGACTATTATGTTTTTTACAAGTAGGGGAAATACCATTAAGTAATTAGCAAAGATAAGAAAGTGAAAAGATCAGGGAATTCCCTGGTGGTCCAGTGGTTGGGACTCCACGCTTCCACTGCAGGCGTGTGGGTCTGATGCCTGGTCGGGGAACTAAGATCCCGCAAGCCTTGCAGCACAGCCAAAAACAAACAAGTGAAACGATCAGACAGAGACTACAGGGCAATACTGAAGGGAAACTGGGAAAGACCTGGTGAACGGTACCACATGTCTGTTCTGTTCACTGTTGTACCTTAGCACCTAGAACGGTTCCTGGCCCACAGGGACTGCTGTATAATGTCTACGGAATGAATAAACGATTAACAAAAGCAGAGAAACAAACGTGGACAATTAAAGATTGAAAACACGTGTTTCAGAAAGAGGAAGAAAAATGAAATCAGTGTTTTTGAATGATGGGAAAAGGAGAGAGGGAGCTGGAAGAAAGCAAGGGTGACAGGTGTCTTTTCTGAAGCTTATGTAAAACGTGCAAAGAGAATGGGGCAAGGGTCTGTGATTGAAAAAAGAAGGCTATAACACTGGTCTTCACTGGACTGAGAACTGGATTAAAAACCAGAATGAGTACAGAGCTCTAGATTTGCAGGATGAAGTTCTGAGGATCTGTTTCACAACACTGTGAATGTACTTAACGCTACTGAACTGTACACTTGAAAATGGTTACTATGGTAAATTTTGTGAATGTGTTTTTTACCATAATAAAAACAAAAAAATTTTTTTAAAAATGAGAGAAAAGGGTTTGGGATCAAAAAGAAGGTTGATCTTTACTAAGTTCTTTAAGAGACATTTCACAAAAAATATGAAATAGGGAATAAAGGGTGACTTAAGAAAGAATGAATGGGACTTCCCTGGTGGTGCAGTGGTGAAGACTCTGCCCTCCCAACACAGGGGGTCCAGGTTCGATCCCTGGTCAGGGAACTAGATCCCACACGCATGCCACAACTAAGAGTTCATATGCCTCGACTAAGGAGCCCGTGAGCCACAACTAAGGAGCCCTCAAGCCACAACTAAGGAGCCCACCTGCTGCAGCTAAGGAGCTGGAGAGCTGCAATTAAGGAGCCCGCCTGCTGCAACAAAGACCCGGCACAACCAAATAAATAAATAAATATTTTTTTAAAAAGAATGAATGAATGAATGAAAGATTACATGGGATTGAATAACACAAAGAAAACTGTGAGTGGGAACCCACTCCCCACCCCCAGTTCAGGAAAAGCAGTCTTTCAGAAGGAAAACAAAATGATGAGATTCATAACTTTTAGGGAGAAGAAAAACTGGAAAGGGATCTAACTTTGAGAAGCTTACCTCCAGAGCAAAGCAGAGAAATAATGAAGTCAGTATAAGAGGAAAAACATTTAATTTTATTAACAACAGACACTTTGTAGCAATTAACCTGCTATACATTATGCTGTAACACACCATATCTATAGCATATAGTCTGTGAAACTAACTTGATTAAATGAAAACAAATTTATTGGATCTTTATGTTATTAGCAGCATTTAAAATGCTATTTTCATCACATTCTGACTTTTAAAATGAAGAAATAAGAAAAACTATATATTTGCATGTTCTGAATAATGCATTCATTTGTGTACTATTTCTGGAAGAATGAAACTGATCTTTACCAGGCAAGATAAACATCTGAATATTGGTCCCATTACCTCTTTGGGTCCAGTTGTTCCAGAAAGGAAGCTGAGCGTGGGCAGTGTGTGTGTAGAACACCCTCACGTCTTGAGGGGCAAGCAGTTCAACGAAATGAGAGGACTCTAAGAACTCTTTCTTACAATGCAGGATCGAAGGAGCCTGTTCAGAAACGTGCACTAACCTTCCAGACAGAAATGAAAAAACTGCCACAAAGGTATCCTACGAAAAATATTTAAAATAAATGCACAATATTGAGATACATACTGGCAATATTCCCTGAATAAATTTCGTCTAGACGTCTACCATGATCAATAGCTTAAAACACACACACACACACACACACACACACACACCCCTGCAAAGGCAACAAATCGCTGTAAAACCTGCACTGTTCCTTCTGAAGGTTTAAGTTCTGCCAAACAATGCACCAGCTCATTCTACACCGACTAAACACAGTGTATACACTGTATACACTTCTGATTCCCTCTCCTTTGCAAACTGTACCTGGAAGGACTGTCTTCTCTTCACCCATGCATATTCCAGGCTTCAAGACCAAGCTCAAGATTCACTTGCTCCAAGATGTTGTCTTTGACAAACCTCATTACATAAGAATCATTTCTCTAATGTGTTCCATTAGACATAAACATAACTTATTTATAATCGGCCACTGTTTGTACCTGCTAGCAAGTGGCATATGTTTTCCTCTCTAGATTTACTTTGAAGATCTTAAAGGGAAAATGTTTTCCTTAAACTTTTTTTCCCTTAAATCTCCATAGCACCTACTACAGTATTATAAACACATCAGTTAGTAAAATAAGCACTGTAACATTAGGGATAGCTCATGCTCCAATATTATAAAATCTTTAAGTTACAATTATGTTGAGGTCTACACATAAATTAAGTAATCTCCATCATATCAGCAAAACATGAGGCTCAATTATTCTGTCAACATGAAGAGATTCAAAAAAGATATACTAAATATCTCTTCCAAAATTTAACAAAAAATGACAGCATCTCAACTCACCTGTTCTATAAAATCCAGTTGTTACAACTTGAAGTAGTAGGTATTGGAACTAAGAATGATATAAATAGAAATTAACAATTCGGAGATTAGAATAAGATGCAGGAAATCACTCTGCAGTGTTATCTTTTTCTTCATGTGAGAGAACTCGGGGATGCTAAGGAGAGAGAGGCACCTCATGACCGAAGCAAAGCCAGCTACGACTTATGTGCTGCTTCCTGTTTTTAGATGTTTTCTCTGGCAGGGGCAGGAGAAACTCCACAAGGCCTCTTTAGCAGTTTTCTCCTATGCTTGACCTCAAATTGTGGTTACTGAAATGCTCAGTTATTATTTTAAAAAATCTACATCTAGATAAGATCGTTAGGAAAAATCACCCAGGTTGATATGGCAAAATTTGTGAATTCTTACTGTGTTTTTGGACGTGTGCTCTGAAGCAATAGTGGCCAGCTCCTCAAGACTGTACATGGTCACGTCTGCTTGAGGTGCTCCATTCTGATTGAGAATCTGGAAAAACTCACTGTTTGCTAAGAAACACAGGAAAATAAATAGGTAGTCCAGTGACAACATTTTCTTCTTTCACCTAAGATACTGATAGTTGTACAAACTTGAGATTTTGAATTTTATGAATTCTGCATGTTCCAGATCACAAGGAATGAGACACACTGAAGGTACCAAAACAAGGTACTGAAACCAAAAATTCCAAATACACACACAGGAAATCTGTATGGCAGAAACATTACTCCAGGATTCAGGAACTATATACCATCTATGAAGCCACAGAGGTTTGTGCTACAGAATGTGTATTTTTTAAATCCCTTGAGAAGAAGTCTGAAAAGTCATAAAAAGAAAAAAAATGTTTACAACCACTCGTTTTTAATTTGGTAAATTCCTGATATATCATGACTGTATTTTAAAAGTATGTCTATGGCAGGGAAATGTAAATGTATTTAATCAAGTGTATTTTTCCCCTAACAGTCATAGAAGACAATATTCTTTGAAAAAGTGAATCTTCAAAATGTGCTTATGCCGAGCTCTACTCTCCCGAAACAAATCAGCAAAATACTGCACAGTTACTAAGCTATGACACAAATAAGGCTCTCCGAGTGCTCATGTGAAAAACGAAGATGCTAATGCCATCAGTGTAGATTTGCACATCTCACATAAAGCACCGTAAAAAGCTCAAAACATTTCTGTGCCTAAAACCAGGCCGACAACTGCCCTGGCCTGACTGCTGTTTACGAGCAGTGGGGTCCGTGCGCGACTGTATTCCCTCTCCAGCCCGTTTACCTTGCACGCTGTGTACGCAGTGAAGGGCATAGTTGAGAGCATCCAGGGTGCTTGGTTTACTCTGTCTCTCTGACGGGAAGTATTTTTTCATTTCTTGGACAACCGTTATAAGGTCTTTGGAAACTCTGTTTTGATCTTGCGGTTCACTGTAAGATAAAAAAGATTCTAAATTCACACTTTCGATGATAATAAGTCAACTTTTACTGAACAGCGTATTTCATGCCGGGCCCGCTTTCTAAGCGCTTAACGTGGATCAGCTAGCTCATTTAGTTCACAGATTTATTATCTACCACTTTCTTTTTTTTTTTTTTTACAGGTGGAGAATCCCAGGCAAAGAAATTGGTAAACATCAAGCATTTTCCACTCTCCCATTCCCACTTCAGCCTAGAGTCAGCTAAATTCCTCAACCACTTTTTACCTTTTGGTTAATTTCCTTCAGTTTCTCCAGGGTATTTCATTCTAACTTGTCTGAGTCTCCTTAAACTTTTTCCTAGGCTTACAAACAAAATATAAAAAGATGTAAGCCCGCCTTTCCCCTCTACTACCCCAGCAGAGAACGACAAACACATCAGGTTATTTCACCTGTTGCTGGTCTGCACGTATTTGCTCCGCAGCTGGTATTTCCGGCTCCACATCTCAGCAGAGTCCTTCCCCAGCGCCTCAGGACCGCTGGCCTGTGGTCCTTCAAGTTCATGAGGCTGGCCCCCCCTAGAGTCCTGAGATTTACCACCGGACACTTCTAGATCTTCACAGGGATCCATCGTTCGCCCGGCAGTCCTCAGCCTGTCGCCTGCTACTTTGCTACTTTGCGATCGGCGACGGAAATGTACTTCTCATTTTGGTCCAGGCCATCGTCTCAGAGAAAATGTCAGTCATCACAAGCCGGCAAGTAGAGGTACTCTTTCTGCTCCTCCGGGGGCACTTTTCTCCCCAGTATTTCCCTGCAATCTTGGACGTCTCCGCTCACGGGAGGTCCACCCTGGAGGGGGACTGTGGAAACAAAGGTGACAAGTGTCAAGAGAAACACAATCTGATGCTGGAAGCTCGGCTGTGGCTCGTGGGCTGGGCAGCCCCGAGGGGATCCCGGCCCCGACCGCCCCGAGAGTCGGCGTGCACCCAGGACCCGGACCCGGCAAGGGGCAACTTGAAGCACAAAGTTCCCACAGCGCAGGGCAGGCTCGGGGCGACCGCGCCCGGCGGGCCCCGAAGCCTCCCCGCCCGGGCCGAGCCCTCACCCGCCGCCGCCGTCGCCGCCGCCGCCGCCTCCCGCGCACCCGCGCGCCGCCGCTCGCCCAGCTGACCGGGCCCCACGCAGTCTCGAGGCCCGCCGCGTGCCGGGCGGTCGCGGGAGCCGCGCCCCCCGCGCACCACGTGACGCGGTCCCGCCCCCGGGTCGCGCGATTGGCTGCCGCTGCCGGCTCTGCGGGACCCTATTGGCCTGGGGGCGGGACCCGCGCAGGGGCGCCCCGGTTACATAAGCGGAGACGAGTGAGCGGGGCAAAGGTCCCGGAGCTCGTTACGTAACGCCGGGGGTCGGCCTGAGGACGGCGCTCGGCCAATCCCGGCCGGCTGGCACGTAGGGAGGGGGCGGAGGGGCCCTGAGGAGGCTCCAGTCCCCGCCCCGCTCCCGGCCCCGGGGGATGGGCCCCGGGGACCGCTGGAGCGAGCGCGGCAGTGATAGGGCGCTGGAGCCGCCAGTCATGAGGGGGCGGGCCCCGGGCGGTGGTGTGGGCGGGGCCTGCGCGGTCTCCACGTGAGCGGCTGCGGCTACCCCAGCTCCAGAGTCGGGGAGAGCGGCGCAGCGCTGCGGGTGGATCGGGACCACGCTGGGCAGACGTCCCAGCGATTTCCCTGCGTCTTCTCGGGTTCCCGTCGTTCCGTTTTTCTTAACGACCTTCTTGCTCTCGCTCCCGCGGACTCTTAAGTGAGGGGCTCTGAGGACCCGGCAGTGTAGCAGCCCTGGAAAGATCAAACCCGGTTTTCAGAAGCGGAGTTCTGAGAGTGAAACTTAAAACATTTCCCTGGTCTTCCTAAAGTTAAAGATTCACTTAGCAACTGGAGGAAGACAAGTGTCTGTAAAAGACATTATTTTGGGAAAGGAAGGTGTAGAGAAGGCCTTTAAAAAACACCTTCGGAAGGCTCTTTTTATTTGTGTCTCGACTCCTCCGAAATGGAAGGTGCCATGTAGAACTCCGCCCCTCTCCGGTGCCTGGTACATCAGAAATCTTAAGTATTGGTTGGATGAATGAAAGGAATTGTAAATAAGAGGAGGGGAAAGTGAAGTGTGGTAACTGTTCATATTAGGTATTGGATAAACCACCTTATTTTTCCAAATGATGCTTACTTACTCTCTTCTGAATCTCTATTTTGTTAAACTGCGTTCATTCAGCAAATATTTATTGAGTGCAGGTCTGGGGATGGCAGGTTTTGATGAAGGGAGAACAGAGAACTGTTTTCCACATGCCGTGTTTGAGATGTGCACTAAACATCCAAGTGGAGTGAGTGGCCAGGTAGGCAGTTGGATCTCCCGGCTGGGAACTCAGGGGAGAAGCCGGGGCTGGAGATACAGCTTACATCTGGCAGTCGTCAGAGTCTCTATGGAGTTTACAGTGATGGGTGAAATGGTGTCAGTGAGAGAGTGCGGATAGAGAGAAGAGGGCCAAAGGCCAAGATTTGGGGCACACAGAGGATTCAGAGGTCAGGCAGAGAACCAAGCAAAGAATAAGGAGCCATAGATGACGTTGAAAGAAAACCAGAGGAGTGTGGGGTCCTGGAAGCTTGATAATGAAGCATTTCAAGGAGAGAGCTGGCAGCTTTATCAAATGCTGGCGATAAGCAGAGTGAGACAAAGGCTGAGAATTTCCGGTTGGGCTTCAGCAAGATGGTGAGCTTGGTTAAAGACGTCTCAGTGGTGTGGACTGAAGAAAAGTAGGATGTGAGGCAATGACTACAGGGAGACATAGGGAGGAATTTTGCTGTGACGGGCTATAGACAAGTACTTGTTGGCTGGAGGGAGGGATGTGGGCATCACTATTAAGTGATGGGGTGATCCAATTAGAAGGGAGAAGTGAATGATGCAGGAGGGAAGGGCTGCAGACAAGAGGCAGTTGCCAGAGAGAAGTCCTTCATGAGGCTGGGGATCCAGAGCCTTGGCCAGAGGCAGGCACTTCTCCCAACAGGGGATTGTCCGTCTTGGCGGTATAAAGCCAAGTAGAAGATTTCTAAATGCACTTAGCCTGCTATTTAAAGGATGAGAAAAAAAAATTATTTTCTAATAATTATGCCATAATTGGTTTATTTGGTAAATTCTACTTTTACAGATTGAATTTTCTGCTACTATGAAAAGCTGCTCAGTTGGAAATAAGTTTGCTTATTTTTAAATGCACTAAGCAGTCTGGTCAATTTTATTTTATTTTATCTTATTTTTTAAGGTATTTTTAATTAATTAATTTATTTATTTATTTTTGGCTGCGTTGGGTCTTTGTTGCTGTGTGCCGGCTTTCTCTAGTTGAGGCGAGCGGGGGCTACTCTTCGTTGCGGTGCGTGGGCTTCTCATTGTGGTGGCTTCTCTTGTTGCAGAGCACGGGCTTTAGGCGCCTGGGCTTCAGGAGTTGTGGCTTGCGGGCTCTGGAGCGCAGGCTCAGTAGTTGTGGCGCACGGGCTTCAGTAGTTGTGGCTCGTGGGCTCTAGATCGCAGGCTCAGTAGTCATGGCGCACGGGCTTAGTTGCTCCGCGGCACGTGGGATCTTCCCGGACCAGGGCTCGAACCCGTGTGCCCTGCATGGGCAGGCGGATTCTTAACCACTGCGCCACCAGGGAAGCCCGAGTCTGGTCAATTTTAAAGCAAATAATTAATCATCATGCAGAACCAATAAAAAAGTTACCATACTTTAAGAAACGTTTTATTGGTGATGTAAATATAGAATTCTTGTGTAAGAGACAGAAGTCATTAGAAAATGCAAGACACGGGGAATTTGCCCCCATTCTTTGAAGTTGTTGACACAAAGGAAGATGTTCACAAACATTCCATTTCTCCCCTGGGTGACAGACAGGACTCCCTCCCACCTCTGAGGTGAGCCACGGTCACCTGACCTGCTTTGGCCAATGAAACGTGAGCAGAACTGCTGGCTCCACTTCCAGGCGCAGGCGTTGAGAGCCAGTGCACAATTCCTGCCGGTCCCTTCCTTCCGCAGTGATAACCGGAAACGAATGTTTACAGGAAGTCCCCTCACCCCACCCCCCAGGGACTGACGACAGAGCCTTCCTGCTGACTGGCGTGGGACACAAAGCACAAGCAAGGAAAAATCTTTGAGCCGTGGCAATTTGGGAGGTGTCTGGTACATAGCACACCTCCAGCGTATCCTGAGTGACATAGATGGTGACCAAAAAGAGCAGCAAGTCCAGTGGATTTGGCTAGTGTGGTCACTGGGTAGGTGATGGCGCCATTTCTGGAACAGACACCGTGAATGATCGGAGGAGGAGCATGGGACAGGGGATGATTCCTTCTGTCTGGTGAACGCTGAGTTTGAGAGGCTTATGTCCAACAGGCCAGGCCTCATCAGCAGATGAATGAATAGAAGGATCATGAGAACAGATAAGATTGCCTGGGGAGGGTAAGTAGAATGGAAACAGAAGTCCCTAAGGAACCCTGACATTTAAGGGAGAAGCAGAGAAAGAGGAGCCCCTTTACGGTAGATTTTCCTTTGAAAATGGCACCAAAAGTTCATACATATTTCATTATATCATGGTCCTGAACAAAAGGCACGATTCTACAGTTAGTACTTTCCCAGGGACACGATCGCATGTCAGACAAGAAAAGCAGTGACCGTCTATCCGAGGCAATGGAAAAACGTCAACCTGTTTATCCCAGGAAAACTGGCATTTTATTGAAAACTGGCATTTTATTGTGAACATAAGCAAGTCTCCTTCCACCCATATTATATCGTTCCCTAGGGCTTGCAGAGTAAGAGTGGAAGTACATTCAAGGGGAAAGATGCAGAATGAAAACAAGAGGCGTCCCTCTCCCACCCAAGTCATCTTCCCATGCCCCACGTGGGCAGTGACCTGGTCCAGCACATACCGGCTGGCTCTATACAAGTCACTTCTGAAAGACCATATATTTAAGAAACTCAAAAGCCAAATTCTGAACGTTTTAGGAATCGTAAGAAAGCCAGTTCCCCACTCATCGCCTTTACTGAAAAGCACGCTTCACATGGGGAGTGGTATGCAAGGAGCTCAGAGTCCTCAGGGACGGGAGCGGTGAGAGAGCAAGAGGAAGGGGACTCGGGGTCTGTAAGGGAGAGGCCGGTGGAGCAGCAAGGAGCGCCATTTCCTGAGGACCTGGACCAGGCTCAGCTGTTCCCCTACAAGTGACACAAGCACTGGAGTTATGTTTATACACACTTTATTCAGTTTATTATAGTGGGCGACTTCCCAGCTAAATGCACAGATACAGGCGAAGTATTCCTGGGTTAACGCAGCAGCCAGTGGGTTACATGGGACTGAGCATCGAGGCCAAGGAGAGAGCACCGAGGTTTCAGGGTCAGACCCGGCCGGAGACCTGAGCCGAGGGGGGGCCAACGTCCCGATACTTGGCAGCTGCTCCCTTCTTCCCAGGTGGGCACACTGCAAGGCATAGTTTCAACTTCACACCATTTCACTGATGTCAGGGGAACAGATATTAAAGAAATGGAACCTGGGTCCTGGTGCACCCTAACTGTTGCTTTGTAAGTCACAAACTAGTGTGTGAACAAGAATTTTAGAATATCCCGCTAACGGTGAGTCACAGGGTGGTTAAGACTCCTTTCCCCCTCAGTGCCTCGTCTGTTTTCATTCCTACCTGAATTCCTGTCCTTAAGCCTCACACCCTGATGTCCAAAGTCTCACGTACACAACAAAAGCCTCTCAGATGACAACAGCTATTCCCAAAGCAGCATCTTATGCAGACAGTCTGTGACATCGAAGAAAGAAAGTGTCTCCGGTCAGCTATCCTCTGTAAAAAGAGTCGTCCCCCTGACCAATGCCTAATCAAGAGCATAATTTAGAAGACAGATTTAGGAAGCGGACTATGGGTCAAAATAGGAAACAAACTCCAAAAAGCTATCGTCCGTGGAGACTGGACCAGAAAATGCCCAGTTCACAGATGGTCTCACTTGAAGACTACAGAACTGTTGCTCACATAATTATTAGAAACATATTAGAGTCTACAGCTGATAATCTGCAAACGGCTGGGTAAAACTCTGTCTACAGGAATGAGATGGTCAGTCGAGCTCAAACCTTCTCTAACCCCCAGGAAAAATGCTGGATGGGAAGGAGAGTCGCAAGACCTACAGCCTTTCAAGGGCAAGAAAGGCCTGCCAGGATGTCAGAGGTTCACACACAATATTACAATTTTAATTCTGAAGGGCACCTTGAGTCCCACTGGTCACTTTTCTGAATTTATCTACCAGGAACAGACTTGACATCTGACTGGGATTTAACTTTTTGGCAAAACAGAAACTTTGGTCACAGCCACAGTTCTATAAAAATGTGTTAACGAGGTTATTATTTCTGATTAAAACAATATTTTTAGCAAGTGATACATAACAGTAACAAGAAAGTAAACATCTTCATATCTAACGCAGGAGCAAAAACTCTTTACCAGCAACTTGTTTTAAAAACAGCGGAAGAGTCAGCAGTGTTTATAAACAGTAGAGAGTTCTCTTAAAGGGAATCAGAAAAATAGCAAAATAAGGCACAGCCTGTATTTGTGTTAGGCAGTAGTGTTCTTTCTGGAAGGCACAAATTGGAATCTGACTACCCAGAGGTTTAAAATGAGAGTAATGTCGTATGACGAGGACAGCTAACTTGGAACAAACTTCCTTCACTGGAATCACTGGCAGTTAATCAGACAGCATTACTGCCAGGTTATTACACTCTGCAACTTAAGAAGTCCTCTTCATCAGCCCATATGTAAATCTGAAAAGGCACTGTGCAAAATGGGGGCTGGGCTGACTACACCTCTAGTTTGGAGTGCATATTACAAAACAAAGGCACATTTCCTAGAAAACAAACTTTACAGTCGCTAACAGAAAATAATCATTTTAGATATAACAGTAGGTAAGCTTGATAATATAGCAGGTTCTAAATCAAAACTCTTGAAGAGGTTTCTTGAACAGCAGGCTGGACTTTCACTGGTTCTTCAGGAAGAAACACTCCACACTAATAAGCAGGGGAGATGCAAAAAAGCGGAAAAACAACAGTTTAGTCTTTCAGTGCAAATACAGAATAAACATCAAACGCTGCAGTCTAAGTGTGAACAGAAATTCAATTTCTGTCCAATTTCCTATTAGTGGCTTCTCTACATTGTTTGGAGGGCTAGAGGAGGCTGTCAAAAAAAGGATGCAAGATATATTTCTTTAAATAGTTCTCACGCACCGGGCTACGAATGGCAATGGGCTGTTCCAATATTGTATATAGTAGCAGTAGTAATGATCATAATAATAGTAATGATAGTTGTGTGTATATACATTTATTTATATAACTATTATTATTATATGCCAGGCACCATCCTAAGCACCTTTTATATATTAACAGCTTTGTCCTCATAACAAACATATGAGGTAGGTACTATTATTATCCCCATTTTATAAATGAGGAAACTGAGGTTCAGGGATATTAAATTACTTGCCCAAGGCCACACAACTGGATGGTGGAGCTAGGGTGGATCACAGGTAGTCCATGCTTTTAATCGCTAGACTACACTATTTCTCATAAAAGGAAATCTCTGATGAAAATATATTCAGAGAGAAAACTTACTTCCACTCATTCAGTGGAAATGAATAAATTTTCTCTAACTTCAAAGGATTAATGTTTATATTGGAAAATCTCAGACTCAGCACCCAAGTACTTAAAACACTTAATAATGAAAACAAAAACCTTTGGGATAAACTAACATCTCCGAGGGAACTTTTATTTGCAGTTCTTGTATATGCAGTCAACTGTGAGCAGAGAAGACTTCTGCAGTGAGCTTGGAGCAGGAGAACTCACCGATGATGATGATGATGATGACGACGACCACGCTGACCCCTATCGCCCACATCTGTAACGACACACAAGTCCAGTTCACATTCAAAACCAGAGACTAACGCGCTTACTGAAGAGTATCATATCATATCGTTCTAGTCACAGAAGGAGAAATGAAGGTGCACCACCATCTGAAATATTCATAATTTTTAAAGCCTAAACTTCATGTTCTCAATTAGGGCCTGGAAGTTACTTATCTGCTTTTTATAACACGTTCAAGTGATTTGTGGTCCCTAGATAGGCCTCTGTGTATACCTGTGTTCCACCTAAGGAAGGGCTACTAAGCCTGTCCCGTGTGTCAGAAAGTGTCACCTCCAACCCAGGAAGGGATGCGATCGCGGCTGTGTAGCCTCTGCTTTGGGCCGTGCTCCTTGTGCGCTGCTTCCTGCCCTTCTGTGGCGCCCGCTGCGGCTTTCGAGCGGCTCTTTCCTTTGACACTGGAGCCGTTCCCAGCCGCGTGGAGACTGACCGCCTGTCCAGCCCTCCCCTGTCAATCTCCGTGCAGGCCTCTGCTGGGGTGGAGGGCTGGAAGGGGCTTAGGTCCACGACTGATTTGGGGCACTCCCCTTCTACATGCTTCTGAAGGTCGGCCCCAGAACATGGAGAATTCCCAGTTGTGGGGACAGGAGGAGGATATGCAGTCAGTGCTTTAGATTCAGAGTCAATCCACACTTCCACGCGAGGGAAGGCAAACTCAAGGTTCATGAAAGTCCAACATTTGTAGCCTCTGTCTACCCTGAGACTACAGAGCGTGACTTAATGTAAAGACCAGTTAAAAGCGAACTACCTTGCAATTCTTCCACCAGTATTTTCTCTTCAGCTTGGCAGCGCTCGTTTCAAACTGGGAGGCCCCTGCCTGCAGCGCGTCTGCACGGTCATCCAGCTCAGAGAGCTTCTGATCTCTTTCCAGCACCTTATCCACGTTGACCCTCATGATGTCCACCACCTGACGAATACGATCACGCTCAGTTACACGTAAAGGAATGAAGAACAAAACTCCTCAGTGAAATTTACTGGCATTTTTTTTTTTTTCAGGTCAGCGCTTTACTACTTTGAGCCAAACTTTCATTCAAAAAAAAGAAAAAAGGGCTCACCCTTTCAAGTTAAAAACACGCAGCAAACTAGGAATAGAAGGGAACTTCCTTAACATAGTAAAGGGCATCTATGGAAAAACCCACAACTAACATCCATGCTCAATGGTGAAAGACAAGGAGGCCCACCTTCACTACTGTTGTTCAACATTGTACTGGAAGTTCTGGCCAGAGAAATTAGGTAAGAAAAAGAAATAAAAGGCATCCAAATTAGAAAAGAAGTAAAGTGATCTCTATTTGCAGGTGTTTCCATGTACAGAAAATACCAAAGTATCTACCAAAAAACCCTACTAAAGTTAGTAAACAAACTCGATAAAGTTTTAGGGTACAAGATCAATAGCCATAAATCAGCGTGCTTCTATACACTAGCAATGAAAAGGAAATTAAGAAAACAATTCCATACAATAACACCCAAAAGAGTAAAATACCTAGGGATAAATTAAACCAAGGAGGCCAAAGACTTGCACACTGAAAACTGTGAAACACTGCTGAAAGGAATTAGACCTAATGAAATGGGAAAACATCCCATGTTCACAGATTGAAAGACTTAATATTTTTAAGAGGGCAGTACTCCCCCAAGTGATGTACATATGTATAGATTCAACACACTCTCTATCAAAATTCCAATGGCTTTTTTTTTTTTTTTTGCAGAAAAGGAAAAACCAATCCTCAAATTCATATGGAATTCCAAGGGGCCCTGAATACCCAAAACAATATTGAAAAAGAAAAACAAAATTGGAGGAGTCACACTTTCCAATTTCAAAACTTGGTGCTGGGACAACTGAACAGCCACTTGATGAAGCTGGACCCTTACCTTACCCCAAATGCAAAAATTAACTCAAAATGGATCAATGATCTCCATATACAGCTAAAACTATAAACCTCTTAGAAGAAAACATAAGAGTAAATCCTTACAACTTTGAATTTGGCCATGGTTTGACATCAAAAGCAAGAGCAACAAGAGAAAAAATAGATAAATTGGACTTCATAAAAATTAAAACCTTTTGTGCATCAAAAGACATTTTTGTCATGGATGTGAAAAGACAATCCACAAGATGTAAGAAAATATTTGCAAATCATGTTATCTGACAAAGATTTAATATCCAGAATATATAAAGAATTCTTATCAACCAACACCAGAAACAGACTACCCAATTAAAGAACTGGCAATGGACTTGGATAGACATTTCTACAAAGAATATATACAAACGGCCAACAAGCCCATGAAAATATATTCAACATCATTTGGTCATTAGGAAATGCAAATCAAAACCATGATGAGTTACTAACTCATACTCATTAGGATGGCTATAACCAAAAAAATGGAAAATAACAAGTGTTGGTGATGATGTGGAAGAACAGGAACTCTTGGACATGGCTAGTGGGAATGTAAAATAGTACAGCACTGTGGAAAAGTTTGGCAGTTCCTCAAAAAGTTAAACATAGTATTACTGTATGATCCAGCAATTCTACTCCTAGACCCATAACCAAGATAAATGAAAACAGGTGTCCACACAGAAACTTATATGCAAACGTTTATAGCAACACTATTCATAACAGCCAAAAGGTGGAAACAACTCAAAAATCCACCAACAGATGAATGGATAAACAAATTGAGGTATCCATGTGCAATGGAATACTACTCAGCCATAAAAAGGAATGATGTACTGATAAACGCTACAACTTCGATGAATGTAGAACATGGGATGCTAAGTGAAAGAAGCCAGACACAAAAGGCCACGTATTGTATCCCTTTTATATGATACACCCAGAATAGGCAAAACCATAGCAACAGAAAGCCAATTAGAGGCTACCATTTGGGAGGAAGGGGGAATGGGGAGTGATTACTAAATGCATACAGGGTGTTCTTCAGGGATAAAGAAAAAACTGAAACTAGATAGAGGGAATGGTTGCATAACACTGTGAATATACCAAATACCCCTGAACTGTGCTCTTTAAAATGGTTAATTGTATGTTATGTAAATTTTACCTCAATCTAAAACAAAACAAAACAACTCTCTTTAGTAAAGAAAAAGGACCCAATTTGATTTCGTAAGTTAACAGAAGTTTCATGTAGGATGGAATTAGAATGGGTTTCTCAGCATGAAAATGTAAAAATTTCAGAATTAAGGTCATAAACAAAACCTTCAGACCAAAATATTACCATATGATTTAACAACAGAATCTAACATTAGTTTAACTCTGCTTTTTAAGGCAGCTAAATGCAGAAAGACCAAGATATCCTTGTTCAGCAGTGATAGCTTTTAGGACTATGGAAATATTAATACTAGCTTGAATTTCTCAAACAATTTTCCATTGTAGGTCTGCATATATAGGGCAGGACAAAAGATGCTCTGAGGGTCTTCTAACTCAAGAATTCCACAGATACGGATCTGTTGGGCTAGAGCAGTTTCCCAGCACCTGCCTTCTGCACGTCAATAGGCAACAATCTACAGAGACTTGCTGGACTGGGTAACTAGTACGTCATGCTACTGGAAAAAGAATTTTGATGAAAAATCTGGTCAGAAGGATTGGTCCTGGCTTGCGCAATCTATAGGCCTAATCCTTAAAATTCTATTATCTTATTTTATAAAGTGGTTCTTTTTTCTTCTCTAATTTTTTATTTATTGTGGCAAAATATACATTATAAAGTGATTCTTGAAGGAATGTTCTGAGAGGAGAGCCTGTACTTTAGGTATGTGATTTGGTCACAGGAAAACAAGCTTGAAACCAGTAGGATGTGACTTCTCAGGAGCTTAGATAAGGGCTTGCAAAACAGTAGCGGACAAAAATTTGTTACATTTATGACAGTCAAAATTTACTTTACATTCACACTTTTACGATCCTTTTTCTAAACAGAGCTATTCCCAGAGTGTTCCCATGTTGGCTTATGATTCATGTTTTCAGCACTTCGGGGCAATACCTCATCCACTTGATTCTGTGTCTGCTGAAGTCTTCTACTACTGCCAGAGGCAGCACTTGACCCTGCAGGTGCGCTTGTAGTCCTGAAACATGTAAAGACACAAGCGTGAGTAAATTAGGATTCCGAACACACTTCTGTAAGTATGAAGATGTACTGGAGGAGCCTCAGTGTTAGGAATTTCAGAACTAAAGCAGAAAAAGAAAATCCTTCCTGCAGCAATGAACAGAGGTTGAAATGACACCTCTTCTAATTCCTCTGTAACTTCAAAGATTCACCCACGTGTTCAAAGGGACCAAGGTCTGAAGTGAAGGTTTAACAGGATCTCCTTTGTATCACTGAAGGACCGGATCCTAAGATAGATAAACTCTGCTTTCCCATTTTTTATTACTTGTTTTAAGACCTACACCTACTTCAAGGCACTCAGTACTCTTCTGAGCTTTTCACTGTGGCAAGAATGGTCTTCATAGTTATGAACAATTATAGAATGCCCTTTTTCCAGTATGGAGAAATAGATTCACTTAGAGAAACAGAGTCAGAAACACCAGGACGTGGGGTTGAGGGGGCGTCAGTGGGAAAGGTAAGATGAAGCAATGCTCCCTCTCTCAAGAAGTACTTCTTTTAAAATCCTCGTCGAATGCTTTATTTTTCCCCCGGAAAGATCTTTTTTGACCACTCTGGCTTTGAAGTCCTAATTGCTTCCATGACTTGGTTGGCAATGCTTTGGTGTTTCAGATACAGAAATATATTGCTTTGCCTTCTCTAATAAATCACAGACTCCTGTGTCTTACAGGTCTCTTCCCCATGTCTTGCATACAACAGCCACTGACTGATTCACTGATTCAACCGACAGTTATTTTATACCTACCATGCGTCAAAGACCAGGGATGCGGCAGATCCCAGCCCTGCCCTCAGAGAGTTTATTGTCTGATCGATAATAGCGAAGGACCATGTACTGGTGCATTTTCTCCAAGCATTTTCTCATTTAATCCTCAAAACTCTTTGAGGGGGACACTACTATTAACCTCATTTCAAAGATGAGTAAAGTAAGGTTTAGAAAGTCCACACCGCTGGCTGCAGTGGAGCCTGTGTTTAGACCAGGTTCTGTATAATTCTACGGATCTAGGTTTTAACCACCGCGATCTACTGGAACAGCAGCCTCAAGCAGGAACACTCCAGAGGAGTGTCCCTAGTTCCTGGAAGGAACCCTGCGAAAGCACCCATTCCTTCCTCCTCTGTAGGTGACGAATGAGCAGGTTGGAGGGGGGACAGGGGGTCCTGGTGAATCTTGACACTTAGCGTTCTCCGAATGTTACCACGGGCAACTCAACGTTTTCAAGTACAAGAATGCTTCTGCTTAAGAAGAGAGCAGAGTCGCAAGCTCTGCGCCAGACTCCACTCTGACCGCAGGTGCCTCCACACAGGGCCCAGGTCTTTTCCCTTGCAACTTCCGGAGCCCAGCCCAGGCACCAGGCAGCGAGCAGGCTCTGCAGGACGAGGGCAGTGGTCACAGTTCCCCTCAGTGAACTTGGCGGGGGAGGAAGGGAAAAAGGGTAAGCGGAGGGGCGGGGGCGGCTCTCCCTACCTCCGGAAAACCCCGGCCGCCCCGCCCTCGCCCCTTCCGCGTCCGCCCGCCGGCCGCGGGGCCCTCCCGGGCGGCCGGCGGCGCCGCGGGACCGACCTGGCCCGTCTGCAGTCTGCACCCCCGGGGCGGCCGCCCGCCCCCAGGCCTCGGGAGCCCCCGCGAAGGCCCGCGCGGCCTGCGCCAGCCTCCGAGAGGCGGCGGACTAGAACCGGGCCGGGCGGGGGGTCCCAGCGGCGGGCCGCCGCCCTCCGGGCCCGAGGCCGCTCCGCGTCGCGCCGTGTCACTCACATTTTGGCGGCGGCGGCAGCGGGAGAGGATCGGCGGACCGCTGCAGCGGGACCGGAGACCTGAGACCTGAGACCTGAGACCTGGGCGGAGCGGCGGCGGCGCGGGGGCGGTGACGTCACCGGGATGGGCCGACGGGTGGGCGGGGCGCGCGCGGCCGCTAGGGGGCGCGCCGGAAGAGGCGGGGCGTCTCGGGCGGGGCCACCGCAGAGCGCAGAGGCAGGTTTCTGGGTTGTAGGTCCCTGTCCTTAACGCCGTGGGTACGGACGCTGAGGCACGTGGTGCATTAGGCTCTTTAAAGGGACTGTGCAGATAAATGAAGATGGGGGCATTTTACATTATTCTGGGCCCGTGGGTCATTTCTCTGGCCCTGACAGTATTGGAGACAGCCCATGGGCTTCTGCGTTAACCCGGTGGTCCTGGAGACCGCCACATTTTCCCAAGAAAGTTGTCAAAATGAGAGCGGAAGTTCATTCAGGGTATTTGTCACGGGCGTTGATTGGATTAGGTTCCCTCTCTTCGTGTGTTCATTTGTGACACGTATATTTGTCACTGCACAGACCTTATTATATAATCTGTTTATGGGAGCCTTGACATGAGGGACTGTACTTTCTACGTTTCTGTATTTCCGGACCCCCAAGCACAGAGTAGGTCCTCAACTTTTGATTTCGGGTTGAGGCTGAGGCAAAAATCTGAATGCAGTGAGTTACTGTGCAAGGTCTTTAAGTTGTTACTGAAAGTATTCCTATCAGCATAGGCAACTCCTACATTAAACAAACAAAACACCACAGAACACCAGTAAGTCAACTGGCAGATCAGATGAGAAGTGAAACTAAACACCAAACTGTCTTTTCCAACTCTAAATGGGATAATTTGAAAAGGGAAATATTAGTGTATATTAGAATAAACAAGAGAGTGTCACAGAGGAAGTGAGATCTGAGTTGGGTTAAGTAGCTAAAAAGAGAACTTTCCAGGCATGGGAGGAACAAACATCATGAACAAAGAAACAGTGGACATGGACATGGTTTGAACAGACCAACCAGGGTGTGCAGGTTGGGGCATAGGTGAAAATAAGGCCGAATAAAGACTGAAGATAAACAAGAAAGGCAAATGTCATTTCAGTGCAGTGGGTTGTAGAAACCATCAAGGCCTCACAGATCTGGGAGATCTATCACGCAAAACTTGTCTGGCAGCAGCAGTGGGATGGATTAGATGGAAGAGGGACCACCAGGGAGACAAGATGAGGCTCTGCATTGAAAGGGAATGAGACTGATGACAGAGCTCTTGGAAAGGAAGGCTGGTATTAGTAGTCAGCTGAAAAGTGCCTTTTAAAAAACTGCAAAGGGTTTTAACTGAAAAGGTGAATTTAGATCGGTGTCTTTATCTCTCCGATAACTGCACTTAGTCAAATGACTGATAGGTTGAGCGATGTCTGAGAAGAAAGTTGACAAGCAAGTGTTTTAGGAACAGTGGCTCCACCGAGAAATTTTGTCTTTCCTGTACAGATCTGAAACTGTGTAACATTCACGGTCAAGACACTGTATCGGGATAGAAGGAAATATTTGAAATGATTTCATATGGTGTGAAACGTGCTGATCACCTTGGATTTCAATATCAGTGGAGTTGAAAGCAAAACACACATAGTATGGGGAAATTTTCTTCATTTTTAATTTACAGCAGAAAGAATATAAAGCATTCAGAAAACATTTTCCATATTTTAAGGGCAATTCAAAACATTTTGCATGGTTTCCAGCAGCTGAGTTCTTCAACAGATCCATTGATTCAATGATGCTTTACATGCACAGTTACAAAAATAAAACTTACAAAAAAGAAGACATCTAGACTAGTTTTACATGCAAGTCTCAGGGACCCCCCATTGGGCGCCAACTACTGTGTGGAACTGCCATAAGCGACCGTGCAGCCAGAGAGGGGTTCTAGTTATTGTCTCGATTTCGTTCACACAGTACAGCTGATTTCAAATGGGTAACAAGAATAGCAATTAACTCTTCAGGAGACAGAATAAGATTAGCTATTAATTTTATAATGAAATCCTACTCCTGGCACTTGGGAATTCAGATTATCCAAGAAAGCTGCGCTTACCTATCGTCTTATATTCAAAAATTAAGATTCACAACCAAGAAAAAGCGGTCAGAAATGCTTCGTTTCAGTGGAAGTGCATTTGTACCTCACCTGGGATTCACAGTAGTACTGGTAGGTTACATGGGTAGGTTTCGAACCTACTTCTATGCCCTCCATAAGAACGCTCCTAATTCTATGTCAATCTTTATCTTTCAGATTTTCTAACTTACTCAGCTAATAATGTAGCATGTGAAACATAAAAAAAAAAAAAAAAAATGAGCGTTAAAGCAAATCCACTGAGGTCATTACTCTTGTCAAAAGATCGGTTATTTGTACCAAGATGGAATAAACATACCCAAATTCAGTATTAATAAAGGATATTCTGAAAGAGCTGGCTTTCACATTCTCTTCCCGTTGATGAATGCAACTGTGTGTCTGTAAATTACTCAGTGTCCTCCTATAGGTCAAATTGTGTAAAATAATAGGTATTTGGGGGACTGCAACAGCTGCAACATAACCCACACATTTAAAAACAAAATTGAGTCAGGTCAGTTTACAAATGTACAGGTGGCTGCTAGTTGTGGGGCTGTCACTGTCGTCAAAGCTGATCACAAGCAGTAAGACGTATACTGTACAAGTAATTCGAGGTTGGCAGTGAAAGGAAGTAATTAAAAAACAAGTACAATTATAGAAAAGGCACCAAGAGCACTGACCCCAGTTGTTACCACAATCTTTTTGTATCTACCTTCCTTCTAAGACACCAGTTTAAAAGCTGATTTGTGAATATTTTTAGGCTTCACAACAAGCCTTGAGTTTTCACTTACAGTTGGCAGCCAGAACCAAGGGGAAAAAAACTAGTCTCTCAGCTTTACACCAACTGATCCTGAAACTTAACCTGGGAATTTTAAACTGGCATCAGCAAATGCGAACTGTATTCTCTCAATTTAACATTAGTAGTTGAGTTGTGAAAAGCATCAGATTTCTTTGGCTCCTTATGTGGAAATAGTAATCATATACCATGACCTCCCTACGAGACCAGTTTGCATTCTTTTAATTTGTAGTTATTTTTTGTGCAATATTTATTACATTTTCTGATTTCCAGCAGGAGATATGAAAACGTGAGTCATTTTTCTACTTTTCATCCTATTTCTTTTGTCAGGTTTTGACCGTTCTAAGTGTTCTTTGTTGGAGTGAGTGGATGGTGTTAAGCGATATACTGATTCATCTCATGATTATCTGTTTAGCAAAAGTAACTTAATTTTTTTAAGCAATGTCAGCATTCACATTACTTGGCACCATTGGCAAAAAAAAATTTTAAATAAAATAAAATAAACTCCTGGTAGCCAAAATTAAATGTAAACATACCCTTTTTTTTTTAAGTAATGTTACTCTGCCTTTTTTCCTAAGTCTTAATACAGTAGCTCTTTTTTTTTTTTTTTGCAGTTTAGTCATGCTTTAGCAAAATGTTCTTCTAAAGAACATTTAAAATAAAGTACTCTTATAGTGAAATAAAGTTTTTTTTTTGTTTCATTTTACAGACCATAGCCACTAATGCTTTGCTTTTGTTCATTTCTTTTTTCTTGATTTCATGCACATATCTCTTTGTTTTAATATATACAATATATACAAACAATACATCCACATTTTTTCTCGCTCATTCAGACAAAACTATACAAATAATTTTATCTTGCCATGTTATTGACCTTTGTGAATAAAATATTTAGCAATTAATATAATCCCTTTCAAATATTTTCTCACTTTCCATTTCTACCTTCTATATATACACAGAAACTGCTCAGGTTGGATGAGATATAGCCAAAAATATGGAATTTACTGGCCAGAACGCAGCACCACACTGATCTTTTAGGTGGCAAATGTCCAGGCAAGGTTTATGATTCCTTAGAATGACTACAGTTTCCAAGGCTACTAAAAAAAGCTACATGCTTTACCAATTCTCTAAGTAATTCTCATTGCACATGAAAGTAAGGCAAAAAAATTAAAGTGCTGAACATGAGAAAAGGGACAAGATGATGACTACCCTCGCAGGTTCTTGGGAGGTGGTGGGGACAGAAAATAAATTTAAACTCTGTACGCTGTTCCTCATCATTTCCCACGCATTACCCGTTTACCACGCACCCGCCCCTCTGCAAATTTCCGCAAGACATTAATAACCTGCAGATTTTAAAAGTTGCATTAAGTGTGCTGTAAAGATTGAAACACAAACAGACAAATTAAAATCAACTAAACACAGTGAAGGAAATGAGAACACACGGACCCAATAAAGATTTGTATGATCTAAGCCCTCCACTGAGAATCAATCCCAAAGATTCAGCTTCTTGGAAATAACTGACAGGTGCAGGAACAGCATTCTCTTTGTTGCTAGTGCATCCCCACCTTTTCTTATCTATATTTTTGGTATAAATATTTGTACAGTTCCACACGATGTTTGAATACAGCCCTATGTGAGAAGGAAGACGGCTTCTTCCTAAGAGGAGGAAAGCCTCTTTCGATTCCTCGTGGTGTCTTGTTTGCCCATGATCCAACAGAAGATTGAATTCCAAGATGTCTTGCTGATCAAATTAAAAGTTGTCCATGAAAGTGCAAATGCAATGACCAAAACATTCCTGTTAAAATCCTGCAGCTCATCTCCCCAAAACTGCAGAGGGATTATGTTGTGTGTGTGTGTGTGTGTGTGTGTGTGTGTGTGTGTGCATGTGCGTGCATGCGTGTGTGTGTGTGTGTGTGTGTTGTCGCATGTCTCTGCTAAAAACAGAAATGAAAACAGTCTGAAAAGCAGTGTCACATTGCTAAGGGATGCTGCCGTATGTCTTCAAGTTCCTTGGCCTTTTTCAATTCTTTCACTCTGGAAGAGAAACAAAACAAAAGACCAGGTGATAACTACAGAGTGAAACTGTCACCACATAAAGGAAAGGGCAGGGCCATTCCCCCGGAAGTGAAAAGCCAAGACAAAAACCCTTCTGAGGACTGATGGCAAAGGAAACTCCTGTGAAATTGCTGGGGAAAATATTCCAAGAGGAAGACTGGGACCCTTCCTGAAACTTTGCTCTATATCAAGACCTCTAAACACAAAGCAAAACCGAAGTTGACTGCATTAAATGAAGTGTAACAATAACATGCACACTGTAGAAAAAAGTTCATCGCTCAAATAACTTTCTTTTTAGCCTGGTGGACGCCTGTTAATGCCCTGTAATTCCACAGGATGCAAGTTAGGGAAACTGCACACACATTTATTTAGCTTTGGCTACACCTAGGGAGTAAGTTGTTGTTTTGCTCACAGACCCAAGATCGTGAGCTGTCTTGAACCTGATCACTCATCTGCATAACTCTGATTTCGCTCATGTGACGTGCGGTCTTTATGACTTTCAGAATTGCTTACTTTCCTCCCATTCCACATTGTAGCCTTAAAAGATGTTCAGGTCACTCCCCCCAGCTCCCCCAGATGGACAGCAACAGGGTGCAATACCAGTAAGGGACTTTGTTCTGTTTATCAAACATCTTGTAGTAAACAAATTTCAATTGCTATAAATAGAGTCATGGAAAGTTCACATTGGCAAAGTATTTGTTAATGACCAGTTTCAGTCGATATGTTTTAATAGAAAAATTTGCCTTGGCTTTTCAATATGGCCACTTGATGCAGATGGGGTACCCGGGAAGAGATTCCAAGCTGTAAGAATGTATTTATTTCTCTTTATGGACAAATAACTAAGAGCTTGCCTGACTATGAGAATGATCAAATGCAAATGTGACTTTAGGGTCTCACTTCTGAAATCAGTGTATGCCCTGTAAGTCACAGATGGTTTGTAGCACTGCATACCATATAATAACGTTTGCTAAAAATGGGTGTGAGAGGATGATTTTAGCCAGATAGAAGTAGCACTTTCTCAGGACACATATACTCTACCTCAACAGCAAAACAAGAAAAGAACCTGATTTGTTTTCCTAATATGGGCCTATACTGAGGTCAGTAACTCCCAAATACAGTTTTCTGGTTCTCTAAGAGTAGGGCCTCTTTGTTATCTTAAGTTATACCAGTAAATTTAAATTTTATTTTAAAGTGAATGCTAGTTTCCTTTCTAGAGAACACTCATGTGGAAAGAAAACATTTTGAAAAACCAGTAATAAGTTACTGCTCTATTACCTAGGTTGGCATTCAATGGAATGGCATATGTACTATAATAGCAATTTAAGAAAATTATATTTACCACCTCCAAGCAGAATCGTTTCTGAGAATTCTGCCAAGTTGATACAATCTCTTCAAAGAGAAGATGCTCTCTTTCAGAAAAAAAGCTTTATCACTTTATCAGTACTAAAAAGAATTATAATGTTTGAAAACGTACTTATTTGTCTGATTATTTACTAAATACACCAAGCTCAGCTTGATCAAACAGTGTATCTTCGAAACTATTAAAGCCTTCTTTCTTAATAGGTACATTTAGAATACATTGTTATATTCGTAACTGGATCCAGGTATTATTTAAACTTTATAATTAAGTATACTATGGATTATTAACTTTTCAGGTGATTTGGATCATATTGCAGTACAGAAATGTGCATCATTATAGGTCCCTAATTTTGGACATGCATACTTGATAAATGGCTTTTTAAAAATTGAAACATGCTATATTCTGTGTTCAATTTTTAAACATGCAATATCTATACTAACAGCCCTTTGGCTGGAAAAATGCAAGGCGTGCACTGATGCCACCCTTACTTCTGGGCATGCAATGTATCTGTACTTGTGCAGACCTCCTTGCTGCATTACGGCAAAATGTGCATGCTACTTCAAATACGACATTTTATTTCTGCACGAGTACAGGACTCATTCACAAATGTGCAACAGAGACTCCATCGCTGATGAGATTTCTAGAATCTGCAGAATTCCGAACTCAAATCCTGACAGCATAAATACAAAGATCTCCATTCACAATTTTGCTAGCGTGAACAGGAAGGCTTTAAAAATCTTAAGTTCATCGCTGGGATGAAATAAAAAGGAGTGTGAATTATGAACCAGAAATGTTTTATATAGTTTCATACCAAAGAATCTGTAATCAGCTGGTCACTGTGGGTATAACATAAACTTTTTTTTTTTTTTTTTTAGTTAAAATGGTCACATTTGTTTCTGCAGTTTTTTTGGCAGTTTCTTTCTGAGCTAATTCAAATGTCAACAAAGTTTTCACAAGGTTTTAAAGTTACCACGTAAATACTCTGCTATAAAGCTAGTGCTAGCCTCACATAGCATTAAGTTAAGGAGAGATGCACGTCCACACACAGAATGACCACGATTGTCTACTCAGGAAAAATGAGACATTCCAATTTTCAGACATTCCAATTTTCTAGGCTTTCCTAACTCCTGAACTCCGCTGGAGAATTTAGTTTTTGGTTTCATTGTGCAGTTTTCACAGTCTACTAGCATTATAAGTACCTAATATTAAAATGAATTAAATGGCACAGGAATTTTTTTTTTATGGGAAGTTGTTAAAGGAGAAATTAGGAAAAAAAAGAACACTGATGTTGCAAGAGCTACATGGGTTCTTTATTATGTGTTGCCTTATGTAGTCCTCACAATATCAGAATCGTCTCCAGTTCATAAATGTAGAACCTGAGATTTACAGGAATTGAGCAACCTACCCCAAATTATATAGTTAATAAATGGCAGAGAGGGGATTTGAAGCCAGGTTTGTCTGACTTCACTCCTCCACTCTGCTGCCTCAAACAATATCTCAGGGCAACAACAAGAAAAAACATTTTTAAACCCAATTCTTACTTTATTGGTTTTCCTAAAAGTCTGTACAAAAAAAACATGCATTTGGAAAATTTCCATGGCATGAGATGAGTACATTGTTGAAACTGATGATGACAGTTACATTTTCTAAATTCTAAGACGTCATCCTTTAAAAGACCCTATGTTGATTCTATTACAATGTTTTGGAGGAAAAAAAACACCTCCACATAAAACGTACTTATGAATTTTATGACTGAAGTAGATCTGAAACATGAAACGAATGGGTCTAAGAATCAAGGCAACCGAAGACTTTTAGCCTCATTCTCCAATTTGCAGACCATGTTGGTGTTCACTTAGCTCTGCAAGTTTAGATGAACTTGAGAGACTTCTACAGTCTGCACTACTGAAATCACAAATGGAGGTTTATGTTACTTGAGAGTAGATTATTAGGATAAGACAGCGGTGCCTAATTTTTTGTTTTGTTTTGCTTTAAATCAAATGTCAATTGGATAAAATATGTTTGTTATTCTGCCTCCAAAGAAACAGAAAACAATTAATTATATTCACTGAAGTGAATGAGAACAACATCTGATACTAGAATTTTTGTTAGTAAGTTCTAAGAGATAGATGTTTCAAATCAGAGTGTTTCAAATAGTCAAAGAAATTTGTGGCCGCCTTGTCTCAGTCATTCAAGACATGAATAATGATGAAAAGGCATAGGTTAGCTGAAAATGCCTCTACCATGAGAAAGATACAAAAAGTTTAACAGTTATTATCTCTGGGTGATTTTCCTTGCTTATTTGTATTTCCAAAATGTACTACAGTGAGTATGTGTTTCCTTCATAATAATTATTTCTGCTTGTCATTCTTTTTTTTTTTTTCAATCAAATCAAGTTCAGAACAGAGGAAGGACTTTGTGGAAATGTTGATAATGGCATTGGCCTTAAAGGATGAGTAGAATTTTATTTATTTATTTATTTATTTATTTTGCAGGCTCAGCAATTGTGGCTCACGGGCCTAGTTGCTCCGCGGCACGTGGGATCCTCCCAGACCAGGGCTCGAACCCGTGTCCCCTGCATTAGCAGGCAGATTCTCAACCACTGCACCACCAGGGAAGCCCTGCTTGTCATCCTTTAAAAAAGTTTCTAAGATGTTTTTCTATCCATCTGTTACTACTACTGTGTCTTACAAATGTTGTATTCACGTGACATAAAAGAACAACTGAAAAGTTCAGTGGAGGGGAAAAAAAAATCAATTTTATAGACCAAAACCAAAAATCGATTGAGCTAGTTTCACTGATATTACCTATACTGTAAGTATGTTTTTCAGTGTGAAAACTTGGTAAAGGTAGAGCAGAATTTTTGAAATTGGAATGATACTTGAAAATTCTGTACCTGTAGTCACCATATCTATAGAACTGAGAATACAGAGGTCCAGTAAACTTCTGTTACGTTACGTTACACAAACTCAGCTAAGGGTTACTGAGTTTTGGATTCTCTTAAAGAATTGTAAGTGTTAGCCTCATTCAGGGCTAGGAAAGAACTGAGTCTAATAATGTCCAGGTTATCTAAAAACAAATCCCATGATAATTACACTTACTTCTGCATTTCTTCACATGGAAGACAGGCAGAGCAGTCTTCCTTGAGACTGGGAAGACAATTAATACAAGATAGAAACTGTAGCTTCTGTAGGCACAAGGCAATTGCTACTATAAGGAGAGCTGCCAGGACCACATTTCTGAACTGCGCATCAGTAACTTGGAAAATGGTACTCGTGTTACTGGCTTGAATTACGGTAATTAGAATAGCAAGACTTTGACCTGTGACCATCCAACTATTAAAATTAAAGACAATCCCAGGATTTCCCCCAAGCATTCTACAGGCTGAAAATAATCTTTGGGATACTGTTGCAGTCTCAACCCAAACCCAAACCCAAACCCAAACCCAAACCACATTGCATTGTAATGTACTGAAGTGATGTGGTAAGCAAGAGCACTGAAAGCCAGCAGAAGCCCACGGGGTTTCTTTCCATCAGACGTCCCATGATCGTTTATGGATAAATGAAGTAGGCCTGCTTCAGAGACTCGTAGCGAACAATGGCTCCATGGGTAAAGCATTAGGCAAAGCGGCTTCGTTAACATCTACTCAGTAATGCTCAGCCAGAGAAATGTGTCATGAGTCAGTGGATTTTGGCAGGTATATTCTCGCAATGCTGGACGTCAGAAATATACAGGGCAGCCAGATGCGGCTTTCTGCTTAGTTACCTGTTGCTCTGAGAGCTGCAATAGCTCGTGGGGGGGGTTTAGGAAAAGAGAGGTCTTGCCATTTTCCAGAAATCTCATTTGGATTGCAAAACAAAAAAGACAGAGAGGCCCAATAAGAATGACACAGAGCGTGTTGTCTGCAATGTAACACACGCCACTGTGTTCCCCAAAGATTCATTACCTAAGAGGCAAGTAAGACAGAATTACTTTGGAGATTTAAATTAGATGACGCATCCCACCTTCATTGCTTACTCCTTACCGAGCAGACTGGGCCACTTGGAAACCACACCTCACGTCAAATTTAACTAGGGAAGTGTGACATCCAGGCTGTTGACAGAGCACTGTTACTTTTCTCAAACAGTTCACTTGCAGGCATTGTTAAAGAACTGCCCCTTGGACCAACATGTAGAGAACAACACAAAAAGTCTAAGTGTGACCCGCAGAACTTGCTAGTGACCCACTGAAGATATCTTGCAGGGCTGCTCTCAAGAATCAGTGCTGTCAACGCTACTTACCAAGATAACTAGCAGCATCTGGCCCGGTTAAGTGTTTGGAAACCCAGTTGTCAAATAGAGAGAAAACCTGTTGTTTAAAAATTGGTGACCGGAAAGTGTTATCTCTTCTGCCTCCAATCAGGGCTCTTTTTATTCCAGTTGGATGGCTTCACCCACCTTTATTGAACATGGGTAACTAGGCCAGCAATTTACAAGAAATCGGTTATTTCAATACCAGGAGTCCTACTGTTTACAATACCTGCAGGGACTGATTTAGGTTATAAAGCCCTCTCACAGAAATCTGATCTCACTGGGGAAAGAAGAAATTTGTCAAAGGCATTGATTGTCCTTTTTAGTCTCAATACCTGGAGGACAAACCTGTTATGTAATTCAGCTCTTTACTATTTCCTTTACATCTGAGGCATCTTGGTTTTCTGCTGTAACACTGAATAACACCCTGTCAAGATATTCAAACTCCAACTGGAATATAGTATTCTCAGCCAGTGCACTTAAATATTCCTTCAACCTTAGAAATCCTTCAGTCATTTGCTGAAGTAGTAAAACACCTAAGTGAACTAAGAAAAATAATTAAAACTGTTGATTCAAACATCTCTCTGTGTATAATGTTTTCTCTCGACAAGTTATTGTGTCCAAGACAAAACAAATCCCTTTGACGGTATTAGGAACTGGATGACTTCATTTTAAGTTACTGGATAAATTAGGGGCTAAGTCTGGGGGAACGACTGAGTGAAAATGAGCTGGCTTCGGTGAAGACCATTTGGTGCTTTTTCTTAGCTTTCCCCGAGACTGAAAATTTGAAGACACATTGGTATTTTCTGATTGCTCTGCTGCTGGAGTTAGCCAGCTGGATCCTAATTCTGATAATTGATGTCACCTCCCTTTTTAGACATCCTTCTGCTTCATTAACTTAAAAGTTGGGGTCAAATCGTGTTTTACACATACTGTACCATAAAATTTAATTCTTCGTTTTTCAAATATTATCTTCAGATATGTAAACCTTAAATGTCTTAAATATGGTACACTTTATACGTTGGTAAGTATATTAGCTTCTTTGACACAAATTCCAGGGATATAAATCCTCCTCAGAGAATGTCCTGCCTCCCAAGAGTAACTTCAACTTGGGGACTCTTGGAGGACCATCGTGACTTCTCCGATGGACAGAGAAGACGAGAGGTCCTACTGGGAGTTAGAGAAGACACAGCTAAGCTATTCCTCAGTTCATTCGCTGGAGAAAAATGACCACACTGGAAGAAACCTGAAAGCTTCTGAGTTCCTCTCTCTCAAACCCCCTAAGACTGAGTGGCACAGAGGATGTTATGAAATTCCAACTTTCCATGCATGAGGAGGAGTTTTAGGAACTCACAGCAGAATGCAGCAAGCATTCAGGAAGTTAAGGTGGGGACTCTGGTTGGCATGGAAAAGCACTTTTAGAAAATGTACTCTTAAAAATGATCATTAACATACCAGAACCTAACAGGCTTCAAAAGTGCATAAGCAACCACTTTTACTAAAATGTTGGATCCTTGCAGCGGACGATATAAATTGCATATAACATGCAAGACACTACAACTTATAGTTAAATTGATTACTAGGGCATGCATCTGTTCTCTTGGAGGTTTTTTTTTTTTTAATGGAAAGAGATATCTATGTATGCAGAGAGAGAGAGGGACTAGAAAAATGGACATTTGTGTCCCCCTTTTCTCTTATATTTCAAACACAGACATCACTGAGCCAGCTCCACTACATGGGACCTGAAATATTTTAATTGGAAGCAACTGCCTAATTCTAGAGAGGTCTGACTAGTTAAATTTACAAAGACAAGTAGCTGCTTTATTATTATTATTTTTTTAACAAATTTCTCCTTCGGTGACTATCCATGGTTTTCAATAGGTGAGGCTTCAGACCTTTTACAGGGATCAGGTTTTGATTTAGGAAGAACTTATAAAAACTCAATTCTTCTATCACCCCAGGTTGGCAAACTACAGCCCATGGACCAAATCCAGCCCAGTGCAGGTCTGTGTATAAATACGGTTTTATTAGAACACAGTCACAACCATTCATTTTTGGATTGTCTGTGGCTCTTTTCATGTTTCAGTGGTAGAACTAAGTATAGTGGTTCCCCCTTATCCACGGTTTTGCTTTCAAGGTTTCAGCTACCCATGGTCAACTGCGGTCTGAAAACAGTAAATGAAAAATTCCAGAAATACATAATTCATGAGTTTTAAATTGTGTGCTGTTCTGAGTAGCATGATGAAATCTCACACTGCTCCACTCCGTCCTGCCTGGGACGTGAATCATCCCTTTGTCCAGCGCATCCACACTGTATACGCTACCTGCCTGTTAGTACAGGAGAAACAGTGTGTGTACGTACACATATACATAGCGTTCGGTAGTATCCACGGTTTCAGGTATCCACTGGGGGTCTTGGAACGTATCCCCCATGGATAAGGGGGAACTATTATATAGCAACAGACATTTATTATCTGGCTTTTTAAGGAAATGTTTTTGGACACGTGCCTTAAAACATAGTGAATAAATATTACCGTCAACATAAATGTAGTGATATGGGAAATGATCTCTCCAGAGACATTAGAAGTTTGAGATTTTTTCTGAAGCACGATCTTTTCTCTGAAATCTTGCAAATGACTAAATACAGTATTAGTGTAAGGTAAGAAGGGAGGGTGTTGGATGTAGCTCAGTTGATAGAGCTAACTGCCATGTTATATTTTACCTTATTTTTTTGCCACGTTAGATTTTTTTTTTTTTTTGCCACGTTAGAGTTTAAATGCATCTTCTCTTAAGACAAAAGTTGTCAAGTTAATCTAAATTCAAGTCTGATTTTGGTGAATTCAATTCCTGGCTTTTAAAAACCAGTTTTCTGCCACTAAACCGTTTATTATAACTTAAGATGTGTTATAGTCACATCTGCATACTTACAAATCAGCATCACATTCTAAGATCTCACGAACACTCACAGTGTCCGTGGAACACCTACTCACTATCATTTCTTTAAAACACCAATTCTCTCAGAACATCCACTCTTGACTGCAAAATAGAATATACAGATTTCGGACACTTCACACCACCCTGTCTTTCTTCAGCGCTGTCATTAAATGCTGGAAGACAGGTTTGCTCCCTATTGGATAATGAATGTCCTGAGTTGGTTCAGAAAGGGCAGCTCTGGGTACTGACTTACCTCACAGCACCAGGGAAAGGGAGAGTTAGAAGATGAAACTATGTAACTCTAAGCAAGAAATAGAGGAGTTAAAAGAAAAACATCAGTATTGCCTAGTGAGCCTTTTTCCTTTAGAAATTTTGACACGGCAGTAGCTGAATTTCACGTGGCAGATTATTTTCATCGCAAATAACCACTTGCTTAAGGCTTTGTTCTAGTGCAGGCTTGTTTAGATTTACACCTGTCCCACCAGCCACTGTGTATTTCACACTGACGGCTTCTCCCACCACGTGCTACGCATGCCCTACGGTGGCTTCAGAAGGCCCTCCCTTTCACTCGCTCATGCATTTGTATGTCTACGGTTGTATGTGACTGTTTTCCTGTTGTATAAAGTAGCAGTGTTAGTAATTAGGGTTAGTTTTTATCTTATTTCATTCGAAATGGATGTGAAACTTTACGGGCATACCTAGACTGCAGCCCCATGCAAGCAAGCAAAAAGCAAAATATTGAAAATGGAAGATAAAGAGAAACTGGCTAGCAGGCAGCTAAACTCACCCTTTTGTACAGCCTATGGTCCACCAGGGGGCTTTGGACAGTAAAACAACACCAAAGAGCTATTAGCATGTGAGGGTCACAACAGAAATCTTATAAATAGCTTTATTTCAACAAAAAAGACTATAAAGTGTTTTGTTTTGTTTTTTTTTTTTTGGAAAAAAAGAAAAGGAGAGTGGTGGTGGCATATGTGAAATGAGCAGGTAGGAAATTCACCAATTTCTTTTTCAGTCTAAAAATGTTGGGGTCCATGACTGAGCAAAATCCTTAAAGAAATGGGACACTTCTTATTGATTCCTGAAGCCATTTCCTACCTACCTTTTCTGAGAGGGTGTCACATGAGGTTTCCTATTTTAATGCTTCTAGGGGACAATACAGATGACAGTTTCTCTTAAAATAATATTCAATAACCCAGAATGGCAACAGGGTGACACTCATTCTAGGGAAAATGAGTTCAAACTTCCAGGATAGATTTTTCAGGATTTCTTCAGGTTCCTTCATTGAATATATGGGAATGGAAAGTGAATAGTGACCTTACACAGTCAGTAGACAAAGGTTATTCCAATTTGCCTGCACATTTTTCTAGCATCTGGAATATCAAAGGGCAAGTAAAGAAAAGAGCCAGTAGGGGTCATTGTTTAATCCCAAATAAGGAACAGAAATTCAGACCCATAATCTGATGCTCTCTTCATAAAAAAACCTTCTTATTAGCTTCATGAGGTTATTACTGGTTAAAATATGGACCAAAGAAAGGCAAAATCCTCAAGAAATGCTTTTCTACTCGTTTACAAAAGGAGAACTCTAAAAACACGAGTGAAACGATTCCTTCGTTCAGCCTTCTGTGGGAAGCAGCCTTTCAGGCGTTTATGTTTTGCTTAAATATCTCACCCTCTCAATTCACTCAGTTCACCCAATGTAACCACGGTAGGCTTTGGCCAAAAAAAAAAAAAAAGAAGAAGAAGAAAATGAACATGGGACTTTATGTAGTTCTGCTCACAATGACCAAGGTGGCATTACGTATACATATTTTCAAAGTTTGAGGATAAGACCAGAAGAACCAAGGAGAATTTAACTTGTGAACATTTGTTTGACGTGGCTTAAGGAAGAGCCATGTTGAGGCGATTTCCTCGAAGATAAAACCTGCTAGGAAAGTGTTAACCACTGACTCAGCAGTGCTGGATTGAATCCTCCTGGGTTTTTTGTTTTGCAGGAAGAAGAGGAAAAGGGGAGAAGAGTGTGAGCACGTGTGAGAATATATGAAAAAGGGCCCAGGTAAGGCCTTGATATTTTCACCAAAGGAAGAAAATCAACTCCTCTATTTGGCTGCAAGTCCCCTAAGGCTAAATCAAAGGTATGAGTAAATACTAAGGAAAAGAGACTGACTTTGGTAAGGCCTGGAGGATTCATTTCATTACATCCTGGCCATGCCGAATATTCTGATATGCATTTCCTAACAAGACTTGCTATTTCAGAGTATTGATATGGGCACCTCATTGCTTAGCGTCAAGGGGAACACCCCATCACTGCGTGGTGGACAGCAAATGCGCAGCGGAGGAATACGGTAAATGTGCATGAGCTGCCCTGGCAGCATTCTAGCTAGAGAACACCGTATATAACCTAAAAAATGTTCCTTTAAAAGTTGTTATCACTGTGCATGTGTGGTTCTGTCCACGTTCCCTTCCATGGTCATGTAAACGAATTATTTTGTTAATTTAAGTAAAAGTGCACACAAGTAGCCAGTTAACCCCTAGTAAGTCTCAAAGTTAAAATACTGTCAAAGTTAGCAAGTAGACAGTTTGAGGGGAAAACAAACTAAAGTGAAACCTCTGCGGAATCAAACTGCACCTGGACACTCGGGCTTTGGGTACAATTAAACAGGAAAGAGGAAATCAGACGTTAAAGAGCTTGCTTTCAAGTTTGGGTCTGTAAACTGCATAGCTCCCGATGCACAGAAAAGCGACAAAACTACGTGGAGAGCCATCTAAACACAGCTCAGACGGCCAATGTCACAGAGGTCAGGCCGGAATATTAACCCAAGTAAAGAAAAGAAAAACACGGTTCACCAGCCCCCAAAATCTGAGTTAAGGACCTCGTCTTCACCAAGGCATCCCAAACTCAGGAAAACAAAGAGAAACCCCCCTGGCGTAGCTCCGCAGGAAGATGCTGGGGTCACCGGAGCCCACTTCTAGTCGGAAATGCGCCTCCATCTCGGGTGCGTTTCCTGCCCTGCCCAGTTTCATTCTGACCACCTCTCTCCTGTTTCTCATCACAGACTAGCTGGAATTGATCACTTGATGGAGGGTGTTAGCTCTGACACGGCCAGTAGAGGGCACCAACTATTTAGTGGAAATTCTACATCAGAAAATTTGGATGGCATGAGTGGTGTCCCATCCTTTCCTTCAGAATAGAAAACTCTGTGTCTTTTCTGTTTGGACACACGTTAGCACAGTAAGGGTTTAGAGTGAAGAACACACGGCTAAAGAAAAATCTGGAATGAAAAGCCAGTCCGACTAAGTTGTCCTTGCACCCAAACTGAAACAAAAACACTGGCACGATCTCCGTGGTTCAGTCTCTACACAGCATCGTCTGGAACAGCGACCGGTATTCTCACAGCAGCAACTCAGTCCCTAGTTAAAGAGTTCTGTCATCCTAGTGTCACTTGGGACGTGTACCCTGATTATTTGTGGGGGATTAGCTTCACCAAGGAGTTCATGAGTGGTTAAGGCGATGAGGGTGGTTTTATTATTCTCGACGAGGAAAATGTCGGGATGAGGGTTAATGTACCTGTGGCGACAGCGGCGTAGAAACCTCATTATTTTTCGAGCAGCCTGGTCCTGCTTTTTGGTTAGCAAACTGCTCCTGAAAAAGCCAGAGTATGAATTACCGTCACGAGAAGGGTGCTGTAAAGCTTCATGTGCGAAAGTTGAAAGCAGGTCAGCGGTGAGAGAAAACTCTTAACCAAACAGTTTTCAGTTAAGAAAACTCTTAACCAAACAGTTTTCAGTTAAGAAAACTCTTAACCAAACCAAAACTCAAACCAAACAGTTTGGTTAACCAAACTCTTAACCAAATCCAACAGCACAAGCCTATTTTATGGTTCTGGGTCTGGGCATCACTGGGAGAGAAGGAAGGAGGGGACTACAGACACTTTCTCCTACTCGGAGGGAGATAATAGAAAGACTAAAGATAAGATGTCCTGTAACTGTTCTTCCCCAAGTCTTTATAAGCTCGTTTGTTCAAAAAGGCATTAGACAGACTTTCTCGGTGTAGAAATTGATTCGCCTGTGTTTGCCGCTCTCTTTGGGCTATTATTTTCTAAACTTCTTTCGTCAGTGTATTTTCCGGCACTAGAAGTTTTTATTACACTCTTCAAAATGGAGTGGCTTAGTGCTACTTACTCTCCCAAGGTCTTAGGTACAGAAACGCTACAATTTAGACCATTATATTACAGTGCCACCTTTCTGAGTAGGAACTGTGGTCCGGCCAGACTCTGATACAAGTTGAAACTGGGTGGCGGCATCAAAATGATTGGATGGGGGGTGGAGAGAGAGAAAGGAGAAGCTAAATAGACAAAAACAGGCAGAGCGCACAGGTGTAACCGTACGAACACGCGCCATCTAGACTGGTCCGGGAAGAAAGGAGCTGCAAGACGCTTTACTCCTTGTACAGGCCTGCGTGTCAACACGGGGCAGTTCTTTCGACTCAGTCGGGGTTCTCTTGGCCGCCACGAATCTTGACCCACCTGAGTTTCTGCTGTACGATGACTGCCGTCCGCCGAGCCTGCCGTCTCCTGCCACAGTTTTTATAACTCCGGTAAAACTTCTGGATCAGCACAGCAGCACGCCGGCTCTGCTGAAATTTTTTTTGTTCGTAGTAACTTCGGAATTTGCTCTGGATCAGGATGGCAGCCTGTGTCATCTTTTTATAAAGTGCATACTGCAGGGGGGACAAGAAGAAGCACAGCAGTAACAAGGGGGGCCACGCAGGCCTGGGTGCCCTCTGAGCCCACCAGGTGGGGACGGCAAGAAGGAAAACTTTTCCCTTTCTTTTCATATTCTCTGGGGTCGCATCATTAAAGAGGCAAACTAGGCATCTTTTCACCTACCTTTCCAAAATGCAAAATGTTACTTTAAGGGTTGCCTTCAGACAATGCATTGCTTTAAATGTGGGTGTTTTCCCCCCCCAAATATCAAAATTGTTTGCTCTTTTTGGAAAAACGTTTTAATGGCAATAAACTGAGACATTTATGAATCAAAAAAGTATTATTTAGGAAGTAAAACTTGAAATGCTGAAGATGAATATTTCCTATCCAGTTTGGAAACATTTTAAATTAACCTCCCATTTTTAATTGGATGCCTCCCAATTCCTGCCAAACACAAATCTACTTAGCAGTCAGCATCTGATTTCTAACTAGCATTCCACTCGACAAATTTCTGAGTTACAAGGTCCCAAATACAAGGCTTATCATGAAACGCTGACACCTTTAAGCCATTTTAACCTGCAAAAGATTAACGCTTGTAAGACCGACAGGGGGGTGAAGCCATGAAACTTGGAAAGCGGCCCCGGAGCCGGGGATGGCTCGGGAGGCAGGCCCAGCACCCTCCGGCCAGCTTGCCGCAGAGATGGAAAGTGAGGCATGAAGGCACGGTGCGGGGAGGGTGGGTCCTCTTCCCTATCAGAGTTCAGGCAGGAAAAATGCAGAGCTCTCCAGATTTTAAAAAAGACTATGTCCAGATTGCTAACGACATAGACTACAACTCTGGGGACGAGAAGTCACAGAGAAGCGCTTTGCTCACAAGAAGGCGACTTACCATCAGAGGGACAAGTATTCCTCAGAAAATCCCTGCGCCTAAGTATCTCTCTGCATGTACAAGGTGGAGTGAGGGAAGGAAACAGACACAGGGCCCTTCTGCAAGAATCCTGTTTAGTCTTATCTGACCCGCCTGACATTCTCATTTGGCCAAAAGTCTTTTAAGACAAGAACGCTGCATCCTACAGCGTTTCCATCACCTTGACCTGTGCACTCTGCATTGTCAGAACCTCCCGGGCCACGGTGAAGCACGATGGGAAAAAGGGAAATATCTTCAGTGGCTCACAGGGTTCATGGCAATTGTTTTCGATGGATTGTTTAGATGGACACTGGCCAAGAAAATGTCCAATGACTGTTACTGCTGAAACCCACTGCAACGGCATCACCACGTGGTCCCCAGAGGATAGATGTGCTGTGGTGAGGTGGCCGGGCGAGGGGGCTATGCCTACGGAATGACCGTGCCATCTTAATGGCCCCTTCTTGTAGCTGGTGATGGGTGTGAAGTGTGTGACTCTGGTGGAATGGTTTGTGAGAGGACTTGGGTGTATCATTACCTTCAAGGCTATCCATGTCAGCTTGGGGGAGAAACAGAAAATACAAGATTAATGTTAGATTGCCGAATAGAAGGAAATGAAAAACCAGAACCAGAACCAATGAAACTCCCAACCAAAAACAAAACAAAAAGGAAAAAAGGCAACCTGGCTATCTTCATGCCTTCCATCTTCTAAAATACTTGTCTTATATTTGTCAGTATTTTTTTTTAAATGCCTTCCGTCTTTCTGGTTGTAGCCAACACTTCTTTGGGAGGGGATTAAAAAAAAAAACCAAACTCGCATTTTGGAATAAATACCTGCTGAAATCACAGACTTGAAACTTTGATTCTGAGTACTGCTCGGGCTAACAATAAGCCAGGATGGTTCCCTGCTGTGGGGCTACAGGGACTGTGGTGTCAGCGTTTACACAATAAACCTTCATTTCCTGGGATCATGAACTCGATTGGCTATAAGCTAAAGAGGTTCCCCGCCCCTCACCATTAGAGCTCAATCCTAAAGAAACTTGAGAACATGGCAACCTGAATCAGACAAATGCTAGAAATAACAAGAGAACAGAATCCTGAATTTCTGTGTGGCTGGTATACATCTCAGCATTTATTATTCCTTAAATAAAAATGTAAGACCTACCGAAAGCACAACCTAATAAAAGGTTCTAGAATCTACTGACAGGACCGAGCTTTATTGTATGAACCGGTCAAAACTCAATTCGGCAATTTTTAACATTTTATCACCACCTAGGTGGTTAGAAAGGTCTAATATTTACTTAATCTCTCTGAGCCTCAGCTTCTTCATCTGTAAAATGGAAATAAAATTGTTTACTCCAGATATTTTTGTAAGGAGAAAGTGAGATGATGAGCCTAAAAGATCCAGGACGTACTAGGTGCTCTCTTCCCCAGTGATGGGAGCTACGTGACCCTGCAGGTAGTTTCAGAAATAGCAATACTGCACGAAAGAGTAACTCAGATACTCTTCCTGCAACACTTAACTAAGGAATACAAAACAGTTTAAGATATTCTGGGCTTCTTCAGATTTTTACAATTCTTCATTTTAAATTGGATAAGAAGAAGCCAAAAGGAAAACCCGCTAAGGATGATGTAATGTATATAATTCAAGGTCAACGATAACAACTAGTATTTACCTGCTCTAATCACCATATTAAATTCCCTTGAGTTCTTTAATTACTAATTAGTTTATAGGTAAAATGCCTGAGACACAGAGCCTTATTTCAGACACAAATAACTTCCTCGGTATCAGACCAATGTTGCAGGCAGGTGATACCACTAAGAGGCCAACGATCCGAACAAAAATTATTTTGTGGCATTAGTTGCAGGTGGCTTTTTGTTTGCTTGTTTTTGTTTTTTTCCCTTCTGGAACATTTCCCTTTGGTTTTTAATCAAGACAATTCAGAGTCAGTCTTTGGATCAGGCACTGGATGTTGTGCTCTTTGCCAAACCACACACCAGACTCCCCAGGCCTGTTTGGATGCTGTGTGAATAAGGCACGTTCCCATGGCGACCCAGAAGCTGGCTCACCTGTTTATATTTTCTGTAACAACGCTGAATGACAGCTGCTGCCACTTCCTGCTGCTCCCGCAAGGGTCGGCCCTTCAAGGGAAAGTGAGGCAAGAAAAGAAATAATGATGTAGCATAAAAAATGCAACTTTCCCAAGACTTAAATGGAATCATGACTCATTTAATTGACTTTCTCAGAACTGAGACCAGAGGTTTACCAAAATACAGTGATAAGTTAATACCAGGATAAATTTAAAAAATGAATTTACAGAATAACTCTCTGATTATTCCCGCTTCTAAATAGAACCATCATATTTGGATGTTAGGAGGCCTAAAACAATATTCACTTTCAAAGTATTTAAAGAATTAGGTATTGCACTATTTGTCCTTATAAATTTCCGCTCTCTGCTGTCTTTCCTAAGATAACACCAAGTCCTCTACTTTTGTTTTTATTTATTTATTTTATTTTTGGCTGCGCTGGGTCTTCGTTGCTGCGCTCAGGCCTTCTATAGTTGCGGCGAGTGGGGGCTACTCTTCGTCGTGGTGCACGGGCTTTTCATTGCGGTGGCTTCTCTTGCTGCGGAGCACGGGCTCTAGGTGCACGGGCTTCAGTAGTTGTGACATGCGGGCTCAGCAGTTGTGGCTCACAGGCTCTAGAGCACAGGCTCAGTAGTTGTGGCGCACGGGCTTAGTTGCTCCATGGCGTGTGGGATCTTCCTGGACCAGGGCTCGAACCCGTGTCCCCTGCACTGGCAGGTGGATTCTTAACCACTGCACCACCAGGGAAGTCTGAGTCCTCTACTTTTGGATCAATGATTGATGGCTCGTAACACCTTCTTAGGGAGGTCAAAGACTCCTCTGAGAAACTGTGGAAGGCTCTGGACCCTCTCCCACCAAAAATGCACTTTACCATAAAATTTTAGGGCAATCAGTCACCAGGCCTCCAGCTAGAAACCCCTGCTCTAGGTCATAAATTCCTTGCGGCAGAGGTGTCAACTTACTTTATATTAATTAGATAATAAATATCCATTATTATTACCAACAGTTAAGTTCAGATGGTGACAACCACCACACTACTTGTCAGTTTTATTTCACTAAAGCTTCTGACAATTATTAATAATCTCATGGGACCTAATTAATAATGTCAAATAACAATTCTATCAACTCAGAAGAAAAAAAAAGGAAACAGCATATGTTTTAGTTTGAATGACTCTGACTTTTCCAGATCTTAAGAGTGTCACCACATCAGGACTCTATTGTTTTTTACCTTGTATTTCCGGAAAGCTGTCTGGACAAGCCTGGCCGCTTCATAGAGTTCTCTCTGTTCGTGATCAGACAGAGTCAGCTGAGCAAATTCATTCTCCACCTTCTCACTGGTAGACGCACTCAGGAATTCAGACCAGTCTGCGGCGGAGGGAAGGCTGGGTTTCTCGAAAGCTATTTCACTGACTGGTGAGCCTACAGGGCTCAGGCTGGTATTAGAAGAAGGGGTTAGAGGCTCGTTATATGCACTTCTGAAACAAGAGGAGACACAGGGGAGAGAGGCTGGTGATTGGTTTGCATGGTCCATTGCACGCTGGTCAATGAGACAAGATGGTACCTACTGTGGACCATGAAGGATATGCCTTCACTCAGCCCAGAGAGCTGCTAAGCAGACTCTGAATGTCCTTCAATTAGTAACTTCACATTGAGCACCTGTTATGAGTTTAGTACTGTGCTAAGTATTAAATCCACTGAGTCCACTATCCAATTGTGAAACTTCAGTTGAACTGGCGGGGGATCACTAAGATACATTATCTCCTGTGCTCTGATGTGGGAAGAAAAATCATGGGAGAGGTGAGGACATGAGGGGGCCTTGGAAGAGGCAATGGAACTCGTCCTAACGTTTCCTTCCTTCCTTGACAAGGGCGTTCATTACACGGAACTCCTCAGATCCAGTGGGCCTCCTGAGCCTCCACGTAAACACAGGAACTTGCCCTGACCTGACACTACTGACCTGATCTGGGCGGCATTTGGCAGATGGTCTACGTCAGCTAGGTAACCGGCCAGCCAGCTCATCGTACTGCTGATGGTGGCCGCGTCTGTCCTCTCCAATGCCGGGGACTCCATGGGCACAAAGTTCTCCTGCTTGATCCGCTCAGGGGTGGCTTCAATGATGTGCTCTGCCAAGGTCATCATGTTCACCTGGAGCCCGGAGGTCACAGAACACTCAGGTTAGGGTGGCACCTTAGAGGTTATCCAGGCCTACCTCCACTCCCCCCACCTTGGAAAGAAAGAAAGGAGAGAGTGCGGGCTTACACCTCAGTCCAGTGCCCTCCAATCTCATCGTAAGGTTTTCCGATTCACCTGAATGTGCTGAGATCCCAGATCTGATTATCTCCAAATCATAGTTTGGTCCCAAACCTTAAGTCTTCGAGAACGTCTGGCTTGTGCCTACTTTCTACTCTCAGCTAGGACCAACCAGTTAAGGATGCTATGACTGGGCAGTCCTGGTCATATTATTGTAGTGACACTACTGGTTACCTGACCACCATCACCCCATTTTGCCTTGCCCAGAGAACCCCAGTTTTGTAGAGAGCAGCAACGAGCCAACATCCAGGGGACAGCTCGTGACTGATACAAGCCAACTGTCCTAATCCCCTTCTTGGTTTCCCACCTTCCGTGCACCAAGGAGGGGAGAGGATCTGTGACCCACTTCTGGACAGGAGACTGCACAGAAGTCTGCTGGGTGGGCTCTGGGCAAAGCTTTTGCTTTCCTGATGAAAGGTATCGATGCACCTGGCCCTTTCCCTTCCTCTTCCTGCTCTGACTACAGATGAGCTCCAGAAGCCACATTACAACCATAAAGCAACAAGCACGAAGAGGAGAGGCAAAAGAACAGAAAATCCAGAAAAAATCCTGGTCCCGGATGGCATTACTGAGCAACTGAACCTCTGGACTTCTATGAGAAGAATAAGTCATTTTCTTATTAAACCACTGGAGTTAGGTTGCTGCTACAGGCACCCAAAATACATTCCTAATGGATGCATTTAGGAATCCGCAGAACTAGCCTGGAGTAGATATATTTGGTCAGAATCAGAGATATAACCTTGTTTTTAAAAGTTTCCTTGCACATCTCTTGAAAATGGAAGTTGAAATATAGCAGTTTAAGTTTTTAAGTGAATTGAAAATGTTCTGAAAGGATCTATACAAAAATGACAAAATGCTTATCTTACAACATGCGTGAACCTGAAAAACATTATGCTAAGTGAAAGAAGCCAGACACAGAATATGACAGTTTATGATTCCATTTATACAACATTTCTAGAAAAAGCAAAATTCTGGGGGAGGGAAATCAGATCGGCGGTTGCCCAGGGCTGGTATGGGAACAGAGGGTGACTGCAAAGGGGCACAGGGAACTTTTGGGGGGTGATGGAAGTGTTCTAAATGGGACTGCGATGATTGCACAGCTGTATAAATTCACTGAAGTTCATTACACTGAACACTTAAAGTGAGTGAATTTTATGGTATGTAAATTACACCTCAATAAAACTCTTAAAAACACTTATCTTGGGTAATTTTCTAAATTTTCAACAAAGAACAAGAATTATTGTGACAGGAATAAAAATGAAAACATTTAGGGAAAAAAATATCACAGCTTTTCTTTTCCTTCTATATTGGCTCTCTTGGTTTGTGAGTCAAACAGGAGGAGGTAAGTCCTACCTTGATTTATTTTTCATGAAAGTATTAAAAAGTGGAATTTCTGGAGACGGAAGGTTATAACTATCTGTAGTCACTCCTCTCCCAAATCCTCTATTCTATAAACACGTGTCAGTGTAAGAACACCTTAATATCATAATAAATGCAACATTCTGAGATACCAAGTAGCTGATTTTTCATTGTGATAGCTACAAAAAAAGGCCATGGAATTTAAATGACTTTCAGGTTTTTTATTCAAATGATGTTGGGTTTTTATTTACATTCTCTTTGGGTCCTAGTATATGAGCAGTTTTCATAAATGGGCTTGGATATCTAAAAAGAACACTGATATGTATATTTACTATGTGTATTCATACATCTACATAATTATATATATCATATATTAAATATACATACAAAGTCAAACTTTCTAATTGTATTGTCAATATTTTCATATCCTCTTCATACCTGAGCTGACAAATCTTGAAACAGTTGTGTCAGTCTCACACTATGATTACAGTTATGGTTTCACATTTCTTCATCTTTACTTGCTTTAATATTTGGAAGCTATGTCGTTAGGTGCATAATGGCTCATTACGGTCATATCGTTTTGACAAATTATATATATATATATACCATTTGCCTTACCTGTACTTTCTATCATTTTTCTTTTTATATTCATTTGTCTGTTATATCTTTACCTATCACATCATTTTCATTCTTTCTGTTTCATTTCATTTTAATTCTTTTACAAGCAGTATATAGTATATTTTGCTTCCTTTTTTTTTTTTTACCCAATCTGAGAATCTTTTAATAGAATTAACAGTTTCCAAAGTGGGAATAAGTCATGTTTGAAAATATTCCTATAATATTATGTTATAGAGTATTATTTTTGTTGTTGCTTTTTTCTTTATTACCATTACTGAACTTTTCCTGAATGGGCCAAATTTTCTTTTTTCCCCCTTAAATGACACAGAAATTCTGTAGCCTGTTTTTACACTACCTATTAACTTGACATTTCTAACAAGCATATTTCAGGCTATACATACCTATCAATATCATAATTGGAACAAACTTTGATTTTCCCTGGACAGGGGAACTGCTTTAGTACACTTTTACCTTCCTCTCCCTACCTCCCTGGTTTTGTTAAAACAATTTAGAATCTTAGTTCTAGGTTATTTTTTGAAACATTATTTCTTCTATTTAAAGAATTGCTTATCATGCAACCACACTATCAATAATTATTCAGAGATATCGCTATTACCGGTTTTACTGTTCACTCCTCCATGAACTCTGGCTTGCCATTTCTTGAATTATTTCATTAATTTTAATTGTTATTTTTTTCATTTGGCTAAAATGCTTCTTTAGACTGCTGCTTTTTTCACAGGTATGTGCTCTTAAATTAGCAAAATATTCTCTGACGTTTCAGTGAAAATATAGAGTAGATTTTTTTCAGGTTATTTTCTATTTCCTGCATCAACTGTTTCAGTAAGGGCCAGATGCTCTAAAGCTGTGCTATCCAATGGCTATTCAAACTTAAATTAATTAAACTTAAGTAACATTAGAAATTCAATTCCCGAGTCACACTGAATACATTTCCAATGCTCAGTACCACACATGGCCACTGGCTACCATATTGGACAGGGCAGACATAGAATGTTTCCATCACTACAGAAAGTTCTGGTGGCCAGCACTGTTCTAGATGCTCATCTTGGTTCCCCTCTTTTAAGCTGCTGATTTTCATAGTCTGGTGATTTATTATTATATGTTTATATTTATAAATATTGTTCTGATTGCTCAGAATTAATATCTAGTATGGGCTCCAACAGAAATTGTTTAAAACAGGGCTTTAACTATGGCAGGTCAAATCTAGCTAGCTGTTTGTGTAAATAAAGTTTTATTGGCACATGGCCCACTCATTTGTTTAATACTGTCTAAGGCTGCTTTTGTGCTACAAAGGCAGACTGAACAGTCATGACAAAGTCTGTATTGCCCACAAAGCCTGAAATATTTACTATTTGGCCCTTTCCAGAAAAAATGTGCCAACCCCTCATCTCAAATATTATTTGATTTCCTGGGGAAGGCCTCCCCACAATTGTAGTGGTTGGTAGATCAGTAGCGGGGCGCCCACCACGCACCAGGGATGGAAACATACTGGTAAGCGTGCATGATTCTTGTCCTGTGCTAAACAGTGGGGGCTGGTAGGAAGGGTCCCCTGGGATGCAATGAACAGGAGTGTTTTAGCAACCAGACCTATCTAGGAATGTTGTCTGGGATACGAGATCCCCAATCATTTCTACAGGCACAGGTGCCCTAGTGAATTTCTTATGGGAGTTTTCTCCTTTTATATTTGTTTTGGATTCTATCAATGGGAAGAGGGGAAGAGAGGAAGTCAGACACATGTTCTGAGGATGCTCATTTTGTCCTCCCCATAGAGTATATTTTAATTAATGGAATTTGCTTGTTTAAGAGCCTAACCTCAAATTTACTTCAGTATGTATTCTCTTAATCTGTAACAAGTGTGATGCCCTAAAAGGATCCTGGATTTATTATAAAAGCAGTCAATTATCAGCTTTAGGGATATTCCGCTGCCCCTCATGAGAGCCTCAGACGATAGATGCCTTTACAAGGACAAGATGCTTGTTGTGCTTATCAAATCACTTACATCATTCAAATTCTACCCACAGGCCTCCTGTTTTAGCCATTATCAGGCTGTGACTCTCACTAGTACTTAAAACAGCAAAATCAGTCACCCTGGATACAAGGAGGAAGCAAAAGACTTACTGTAGGAGTTCTGAGGAGCTAGTACAAGGCTCTACTGAGATCTGGGTCCCTGGTATTTAGGCCCTGTTCACAATGCTTGAGTCACAAGTGAAAACGTGGCCCAAGTAAAGAAGACAGTCCAAAATTCTTATATATAAGCCCAGACTTCGAACCCTTCACTGGTGAGAAAATGACACGACCTCTCGAAATTGGCAGTAAAGATCAAGGAAGCTAGGACGGATGGACCAGCCTCTGCAGGTTTACCTTCCCCACGCTCACCTGTATATCATCCATGGGCTGTGAGCACTCCTCACTTTCTGCACTATCACGGTAGGACCCCAGCTCTGTGTTCACCACCTCTCTGTTAGCCATCATCAGGACACTCATTGGTTCCCGTGGACGCACCTGTGAAGGTGTTGCATCCTTTCCTACACTGGTCCCCTTCGGATTTCCAGTCACCTGTACTGTAGACACACCAATGTAAAGATCTTTGGAATTCCACTTTACTACCGGCTGAGATCCAGAGGCTTGGAATCCTGCAGTCTCTGGAGTGGGAGGGGAGATTTCCCGGCTGTAGTCCCTCACTCCTTCACTGGGGCTGATTCTCTCGGGGACAGACTGCTTAGAACTAGGGCTCTGCTTCCTGATATTTGGCTGTTCCAGACTCAGTGCAGTGGAAAGCAGCTTCTCCTGCCTTGCCTGGAAGTACTCAGGGTTCAATTTATGCTTTTTGGGAGCTGGATAATCTTTGTGGCTCTCACTGCTGTAGTAATTAGAGGGTTCAGACCGAGGTCTTCTCAGCTCTGAAAAGTACAGTAGAAAGGATAGTCAGGACAGGCGATACGATTAGGAATCCTAAAGAATTAACACTTTCTCTATGCCTGAGAGACACAAAGCGCAAAGCCAGAACTCAAGACATGTCCCTCACATTTCAATACTCCCCAGCAGCATATACTACAATCAGATAATCCTCCTCCAAAATCTGTAGCTCTTTCTTGCACGAACATAGTTTTTTTCTTTTTTTTTTTTTGCTACTTTCTGCAGTTTTGGGGTGGGATGGGCCGGGGGAAGCACTAGGCATTCTAATAACTAAAAGGAAAATTAGAAACACTAAAAAAAAAAAAAAATCCCCAAACCCTTAAATGTATGTGAATATCCTATGGACTTTTCTGAGGGTAGCTGCATGAAAGCAAAAGGGAAATCTGCCAAGTTCTGAGACGTCATCATTTAAAATGTTTACCTGGATTGGTACTTGCAATAACGGTGACTCCTTTGGGTATTTCTGGGGAGTTGATGGTTTCGCTGTGCCACTGGGTCATCCAGCTCTCTGCACTGGGTTCCTCGCTTGGAGGACAGTGGATTCTGGGGTTCTGTCCAAGCTGAGCCTGTTCGTCCCTCTGCAGGTGCTCCAGACACTCTGCTAATTTCACATGACCCCTTGACCTGGCAATTCCCAAAGGCAGCCTTCCTAGAGAGTCCGGAATAGAGATGGCCCGACGGTCCCACTTGTACAGCACGACAGCTGCTTCTAAGTGCCCGAGAGCACATGCCCACATCTGAAAAACAGAGAGACAAAGTGAGCTTCCTCAGTACGAGTTAAAAAACATATTTGACTTTTGCCATTGCTGCCAATTGACAAATTGGTCCTTGGCACCGATCTCAATGGGGCCATAAAACGTTACCATTACGAAGTAGCTCCGATACATGTCGTATGTTCAATGAGGGATAATACAAAGGGAACCAAGCACATCCCTATGCCAGCCTAGAAGAACAGTTCGGGGAATAAATGAACCCATTTCTTACCAGAGGAGTACAGGAGAAGTGGTCCACATTCAAGGGGTCAACCTCCAGTTCCAAATCAATGCTATCTGCATGCTTTGTGCTGGAACGAACAGCACCAGAAATTACTGCACAATGAATCCACGTTAAAAAATACCAGAACGTTATGAAACTCACAGAGATGAAACCAAACTGGGCGTCTCACATTCCTGGAGTGAAGAAATACAGCCCCAGACTCCCTAGGGTGCTCTGGGCTCTCCGTTTTGCCAGAGGCCCAGGGGAAATAAAAAGTCCAATGTTGGGGCTTCCCTGGTGGTGCAGTGGTTGAGAATCTGCCTGCCAATGCAGGGGACACGGGTTCGGGCCCTGGTCCGGGAAGATCCCACATGCCGTGGAGCAACTAAGCCCATGAGCCACAACTACTGAGCCTGCGCGTCTGGAGCCTGTGCTCCGCAACAAGAGAGGCCGCGATGGTGAGAGGCCTGCGCACCGCGATGAAGAGTGGCCCCTGCGTGCCGCAACCAGAGAAAGCCCTCGCACAGAAACTAAGACCCAACGCAGCCATAGATAAATAAAATAAATAAATTTAAAAAATTAAAAAAAAAAAAAAAGTCCAATGTTTAGTTCAGCATCTCACTCAGGACTTCTCGGGCAGAAGTTCATAGAACTTCTTGGAACTGTCCACAGAGAGAGCCCTTGGCTCTCAGGCTACCACGCTCCCCGAATGGCCAGATTGCCCTCCACCAGTGGACCCCCTAAGAGGAACTCCTGTTGAGGGGTGAGGATGACAGCGGCCGTCGGGCCCCAGCCTTACCGCCATTTGATGAGGGTCTGGATGAGGGTGGCGTAACCCTGGGCCGCGGCCAGGTGGAGGAGGGTCATTCCACGGAAAGTCTTGGAGTGGATCAGATGCTTGGACTTTGCCCAGCAGGCGCGACTCATCATCTTCTCGCACACGACAACCACGCGGCTCTCAAAGCAGCTCCCCAGGGTCCCGGGGCCAGGCGCGCACTGTAATAAAACGGCACGCGTTCCGATCGGAGGACCAAAGGCCCTGCAGCAAGTCAGCGTTCGGATGCCGGCGTGGGAAACCAGTGCTTTATGATTTGCAACAGAAAACGGGAAGCATGAAGCTGAAAATAAGACATCTCGAAAGGGAGAACAGAACGTGCTGCGTCCAGCTCAGCGGCACATGTCCGCAGCCGGGCACATGGTAATTTTCTGTAACTCTAAGGACGTCAGAGTCTGTCCGCTGCAGCTGACGCTCTGATTGTGAGCTTTGTGCTGATCCAGCTCAGGGAAAGTATATACTGCTAAAAAGGAAACGAACAGAAAACATGGCCCCAGCCTCCCAGGTGAAGCAAACACTGCAGGCAGTAAACTGTCAGGGGACAGCAAGGCAGGGTAACTTATGCTTCCACCACCGGCTGCCTGGAGCTCTTGACTCCCCTGCTCCTTCTGAAGGAGAATTAAGTCACTTAGATGGGGATTTTTCTCCCTAAAGAAGCACTTAGAAATATCCAGTAATACATTTGCAACAACACGGATGGACCTTGAGGGCATTACATTAAGTGAAATGAGTCAGAGAAAGACAAATACTGTATGATGCCACTTATATGCGGAATCTTAAAACACACACACACACACACACACACACACACACACACAAAAGCCTCCTGACTTCATAGATACAGAGAACAGCCTGATAGTTGCCAGAGGAGGGGGGAGGAGGTCGGCAAAATGGGTGAAGGGGGTCAAAAGGTATAAACTTCCAGTTATAAAACAAGTAAGTCCTGGGGATGTAATGTACAGCATGGCATTTATAGTTCATAAGACTGTACTGCATACTGGAGAGTTGCTAAGACAGCAGATCTTAAAAGTTCTCATCACAAGGAAAAAACAATTTGTAACTATGTGTGATGATGGGTGTTAACTAGCCTTATCATGGTGACCATTCTGCAGTGCACACAAATACCGAATCATTATGTTGTACACCCGAAACTAACATGATGTTGTATGTCAATTATATCTCAATTGAAAAAACAGATTTTTAAAAATCCAGTAATAACCCAGTCCTTTATATAAAGCAAAAAGGACACTGGGGAAGGCATGAGAGACCGAAATTTAAGCGTTCTTGCTAACAACAGAGGCACACGAGAAAGAGAAATTCACTCATGTTAGCCACCTGGCTTTCTTCTCTTTTTTGTAAAAGGAGGTTGTGAAAGAAGAAAAATAAAATCAAAGTTAGGAACCTCAACAGCTTATCTGAGTCTCTGCTCTAGCACGTTTACGTTTCACACACCCCCCCCGCCCCACCCCGAATAAATGGCCCTTCTGGTCTAATTCTCCTCTCTGGTATTATTTTAAAGGTATTTTGTCCAGTTACAAACCCCATGAAATTCAATTACTACAGAAACACTGTTGCTCCTCATTGTTTTTTGTTTTGAAATCTGGAAAAAAAAAATGCCTGCAAAAATAAAAAGGCAGAGGATGGTTATAATGTCACCCTCACTAGAACTGTCATGACATGTTTAGAGGAGCACAGTCGGGCAACCCCGACCTGCAGCAGAATGACCTTGACTCGAAAGGCCCAGGCACGGCTGCTCTATACACACCAGACAGACACATTCAGGGGCACACGGAAGTCACTTGGCAGTGACCAAAGAGGGAATTTCTTTGCATTAACAAAAACAGTTCCATCTCTATCACATAAGGTAGACACAGATATTTATTGAAGCCAACTTAAACTGATGAAAGAGTATTCAATAGCAGTTAATATGGGATCAGACAATAGGACAGTTGCCAGATAGTTGAGCTATAAAATGACACTACTCTCCATTCCCTTTATGCAGCCTTTGTTGGTGAAAGAAAAAGGATTTCATGGGAATCTCTTATTTTAGCCATGAGGTAGATAGCAAATAATGTTTACTTCTTTTTATAAAACAGTAGTATCAGGCAGACAGGAAGCCTTAATAATATTTTACTTTGTGCCAAGTCTTTCCTTTTCCATTGATTTCTGAAGATAGGAGAGAAATAAGAAGGAAATTCCCGGAAAAAGGTTACTTTCGGGGGTGTGGTACCATATGCTTTGTTTTCATCTATTGTGATGAAATAGATGTGTTTCATCTATTATTAAAAATATTACTAACACTTGATATTTACAAGGATCATAAAACTCCAAATGTTCACTTAAAAATGTAATTGTTCAGAAAAAAATCAACATTCATCTTGAAGAGAAAGAGGGGGAATTATTTGAGGTTTTTAGGTGATATCTCAGTGGTGGAGGTAAGAAACACCATCAGTCCCTTTAAATTCATTCTAGGGGACTTCCCTGGTGGCGCAGGGGTTAAGAATCCGCCTACCAATGCAGGGGAAAACGGGTTTAATCACTGGTCCGGGAAGATCTCACATGCCACGGAGCAACTAAGCCCGTGCACCACATCTGCGGAGCCCACACTCCTAGAGCCCGTGCTCCGCAACAAGAGAAGGCACCGCAATGAGAAGCCCATGCACTGCAACAAAGAGTAGCCCCTGCTCGTCGCAACTAGAGAAAGCCCGCGCGCAGCAATGAAGACCCAACAAAGCCAAAAAAAAAAAAAAAAAAAGAATCAAAAAAATTTATTCTAGGGCCTCCTGAAAAATAATTTCTGCCTAGGAAACTTCCCCAAAATGAAGCTCCTAAATGAAATTGACATAAAGCCTTCAAGACTAATGGGACTCTAAAATAATATTTGATGATTTCCCTGTACCTGACAATAATAATGCATTCATCACGGAACTGATGAAAAAGCATATATAACAATGACAGAATGTATAATATTCTACTGTTCTGCACTGAAAAATTACCAAAACAGTTTCTCTGGGCCCTTATAAAACAATTATGTTCTTTATTTATACTTGAGATAAAGATAGAACACAAAACACAAAATAGGTTCTAATTGAACTCTGAGCCCAGCGCATCTGAGTCATCTCTTGGCCTCTGTTCTGTCACTGGATGCCCGCCCTCCCGCTGGCAGCTAACTGCAGTGACTTCTGAGATCAGTAAGTGATTTAAGGCTTAGGGAGATGAACCACTGAGAAGCCCCACAGTCCAAGGCTTCTTCCCCAGCACACGGAGTTGAATACTCAGAAACACAGGGACTACAAAGCACCCCCCTGCCTTTTGCCTCTTCCAGGAAGGGCGCCAGCAGCAGCAGAGAAGGGACTTGTGATCGACAGCCTCACACATCGATCAAACATTAGACACCACGAAAGGCGACAGTCCGCGCCGACTCGTACCTGAGCTTGGCTTCCTCCGTTCCCACTCCCGCTGCCCCCTCCTCCGTTCCCCTGCTTGTGCTGCTGGGACCCGGTCATCTCAGCCATCCTCCTTTCCATCTGCTCCAGTCGCTCAAGGATGGACATCCTGAACTGGTTATCTAGGGCAGAACAAGGAAGAGTGAGGTTGTGTTCTGGAAGAAGGGCCATTAACACGTGGCCTAGGCGAGCCTGCAGGACGGCCATCCAAGATGGCCACCGACTCAACCAAATCACACGGGGTTTGTCCAGGCTGGATTTCACCAGCGCGGTAGTAACCCTGACACTTCACACAAGCCTGCAGCCTCGACAGCAGCCCACAGTTCTCAGCTGAAGGAACAGAAAACCCCTTTTTGTCAAGGTCCTGGTTTCAGGTTCCTGGACCTCATTTCTTTGGCAAATTCCCCAATGGAAACCGTGAAGAGAGATCTGGTAGATAGGCCCCTAGAGCAAACAAATGAAATGAATAAAATTTAATTTAAATCACTGGAAGAAAGCAATCATTATGGGAAAGAAGAACACACACAACCCCACACAGATACAGATATCTAGATTTTTTTTTTTAAAGTAGTATCTTTTACCCACACACTGAAAAAAAAAAAAAAAAAAAAAAAAAGATTTTATTTTCTGATCCAGGCTCTAGCCACAGACACACACATACATTAGAGCTGGGGTTAGGTAAGAGCAAATGCAAAGGCCCTGAGGCAGAACGTTCCAGGAGCAGAAGCCATGTGGCTGGACCACAGCAGAGAGGAGAGAAGATGAAGCTGGAGAGGGGGGTAAGGACCAATCAGGACACAGTTAAGAACACTGGCTGTGCCATATAATAGCTGTGTAACTTTGAACAAAACCTTTGGTGTCTCAGTTTCCTGAACTCTTAAATGGGGATAGTAACTGTCCTTACCTCCGAGGGGTGTTGAGAGAATTTAACGAAGTAACAGATGAAAATGCTCAGGACACGGGTAAGTCCCAGATAAGTGTGCCAGCCATCAGCGTCACCTTGTGGCATGTGAATGAAATGTCTTGGGAAATTGATCAAACAGCTGTGACAACATAGTTCTTCCTCAAAATTGCTAATGGCGTCACTATTCTCAAAATACAGCCAACTGAATCATGGAAAGGAGTACCCCCGGAGAAGAAATATTTTATCAGCGTTCCTTGCCACCCTGACTGCAAATCCTGACACTAGTGAGTAAAGCGTATCGATCCTACGAGAGATTAAAAAGTGGACGGAGCTAACACTTACCGAATCCGTGCCAGTCACTGTGTAAATAACTTTACAAATGTTAACTCATTTACCCTCACGGCCATTGTGTGAGGTCGGTCCTGTCACTGTCTTCAATTTACAGATGAGGACACGGAGGCATGAAAAGATACCTAGCTTATCCGTCTCCAGGACCCGGAGCTTAGCCCCCATGTGACAACAGGAAGGGAAAGTTATGGGAAGAAAAGATGCACAAGGATTAGACGGTCTTACCCGAGGGAACAGAGCTTTTTTCTCAAAGTAAAAAGATAGTAAATACCTGTTTCACGGGGAAGTTTTCAATACTGAATGTCAAATTGATCTCACTTTTCTAAACCACAAAAGCAAGAGGAGGTAGACTGCTTTTCAAGAATTGTGGTATTATTTTCTTAGTAAGCTATTTCCAGGAACAACATGAGAGGAAATAATCCTTCCTCTTTAAAAGTGAAAGGTAACATCTCTGTTCCAATTTCATGCAGACAGATGTGACCAACTCTGAGGACCCTCTAAGCATCTCAGTGGCACAGTCACGGGTGGGGGAGTAACCCTGAATGGATCTGCTTGTGATGCACTGGCCATGGCCGTGGTCATCCTGTGACCACTAATGGAAAACAAAGTGACTTCAGAGTTGATTCTAGAATCCTTACTCCATGCCCTCCTCCTTAGAAAACGGAAATTTTGTAGAATGTGGGACTTCTCCATCTGGAGCCAACTGAGGACAAAGAATTTTACCTTTTAAAAAGAGTGTTATTCCAACTGGAGCAGCGGTTATCCTTCGTGGTCTGTTTATAAACTCTCCCTGCTCCCTCTTGATCCTGCTATCCAGACAACCACTCATCTCTGAGCCCACCCAGAGACCCTCACTCATCCCACTGAAACAGCTTAAGCCTCTATAGCCATGTTCTGATGATTTCTTCTGCCAGCCTGCAAATCTTGCATCTATTAAGTGAGTGTTCAGAATCAGATTCGCTTCTCTCGGAGATCGGCTTGCGCTTGTCTGGAGCACAGTAGCCAAGGTTAACATGCCACGTCACGCCAAGGGGCAGAAGGGCACAGAGCTCGCCACCCGGCTGTGCTCAGCCCGTCGGGGTGGCTCTGTCCTGGCTGTGGCGGTGACAGCGCAGGCAGCCCCGGCTCGTCCCCCCAGCTCCGCCCATCCCCCACCCATCCCCTGCCAAGCGTGGACACGGCAGACCGACCCTCCCCGACATCACGGAGCCAGGCCCTGCCAATGCAGCTCCCCGCCAAAACACTGTCACCACGACGCCTTGTCTGCCCCAGGGGTCACTGGCTCCTGCTCCTGGGCTGCGTGTCCAGCTTCGGCGCCACAGTGGACTGTGCAGTCAGCTCTCGCACGTGATTAAGCTGCTCTGAGAAGCACTTCACGAAGATACTCAGAAGCAGTTTTTTGCCTCTTAAGAAAATTATATCGTGCAGAACGGCATCTCTGAGCCTCTTGACTCCAAAGCGGGGAGGTAGTGATGATTAAAACATTAAACAACTGAGCTGGCATCCCAGAGAGTCAGGTCTGTGCCACCCTGTGAATCAAGAATCGGAGCCTTTCTGATCATATTTCCTTTCCTCTGTAAGGCTTCCTCAGAAGGATAAAATGATGGTCTCCACCTCTCTGTGACTGGCAAGTCAAAAGCAACAACTTGATGCTTGTTTCGGCTTTACAGCTTTATTAACTAAAACATTATTGTAAAACACTTGGCAAATTCAGAGCTATCTCTCATCTTAATTGTATATTGTGAAATTATAGGATGAGGGTAATACAATTAGAAGCAAAAAACTTTTTCTGATTAAAAAAGTACATTTAAAGATCTATTTGTTCGTGCACAAATATTTATTGAGCACCTACTGTGTACCAGGCACTGGGGGATGGCTTAGTGAAGAGACCCCTGTGCTCCTTTGTTGGCCAACAAATAATTTCTGCAGCCTGAATGAACCTGGGTTGTTAAATTAATGCACTGTGGAGGCGGGGAGGAGAGGAAAACAAATAGCGTACAGATTGAGGGGGCTGATGAATGTGGCCGCAGTCTTGCCCATGATGTTTCAAACAGAGCCAACAGTGATTCAGCTTTGAGGGGTTGCCACCCCGCTGTCCTTAGGACAGTCTGAGTGAAGCGACTGGACTGCTACCTCGTGAGACCCGGCTGCACGGAAAGTAAGCTGAGGGCACCCGCTTCCCGAAGCACATGAGCCTCCAGGGTTATGCGTCTGGGTCCCCCCTGCGGTGGCAGCGGTGTCTGGGTGCTTACCCTCCGGCCCGTGCCCGCCGCAGGCAGTGTGCCACCCGAGTGGAGGCGTCTGCTCAGCCTAGTGGTTCTCAGGTGTCAGCAGGCATCAGAATCACCCAGTGGGCTTCTTGAAACACACTGGTGGGGGCAATGCCCAGCTTGTTTTGGTGTGAGTGTTGGTGTTGGTTTTGCTAGGTTTGGGTGAGCCTAGAGGTTGCATTTCAAACACGTTCTCGGGTGATGCTGATGATTATGGTCTGAGACCACCTTTCAAGAACCGCTGCTCTAAGACCCCAGCCTCCTTCCTCGAGAATGAATCCTCTTTCCACCCCAGTGCCTGTTAAAGAAGGACCCCAGGACCACCTGCTCGAGCCGAAGCACGGGTTCCCACCCAATGTGGACACGCAAAATGTCACCTCCTGTACATCACACCCGGTCCATCCACACGGGCTCTGCCAACAGCGTTGGGCTGTTCATCTTCTCAAGCACACAGCAATTCAGACCTGACGACACTCGAAAACGATTTAAAATCCACCTCCTTGTGCTGCTCTCTGCAACTAACCAGGCACTACTCTCTCATCCCCATCAAATCTTACCTCTTTATTACTTTCTTCTTCTTCTAAGTGGGATGTCTTCCCAGGTGTCTGTCTTTGCCTCCTGCTTTTCTCTAAAGCAGTTTATTTACTTGCGTGGTTTCAGGGAATGAGATCTTTCAACTGTCACGCAGCAATTCCTTCCCACTACATTCAAGACACACGCACCCACCTACCTGTACCCCAGACAAAAGGTAAATGATGCTGATGGCTTTGCAGCAAGTCTGGCTCATGATTCATTCCAAGCCTCTTCCCGAGCCTGTTCGAGCTGCACCCCTTTTAGCAGAAGCAGCATTTCTAGACTGGGCGGCGATGATATAGTGGAAAGAACACTGGAGTAGAGAGAAGAGCTCCAGGTTTAATCCTGTCACTGTGTGACTCTGGAAAAATAATGACCACTTTGCACCTCAGTTTTCTCTGTAAAATGGGAATATCACTATCTGTGCTGCCTGTGAAGATGAAATAAACCGAATTTTTAAAAGTGTTCAGACTCTCTTAAGTCTGAACCACTATTGGACAGGGACCTTTTACCCAGTCATACCTCTGGAACATTAAAAAAAATAATAAATGTTTTAAAATTTTTGAATAATTGAGATTCACAGATGAGTTGCAAAGATGGTCGAGTTCCCACATACCCTTCGCCCAGTTTCCCCTAATACGAACATCTTACGCAATTAGGGTACATTTGTCAAAACTCAGCAACTAACACTGGTATATCACTCCTATTCACTAAATTATAGACTTGAGTTAGACCACACCAACAGAACTGAATTAGAATTAATGTATTTTTTTCTGTTCCAGCATCCAACCAAGGATACCATGTTGCATTTAGCTGTTAAATCGCCTTTCTCTTCTCTGATCTGTGACAGTTTTTCAGCACTCCCTTATTTTTCACAATTTGAGCAGTTTTGAAGACTACTGGTCAAGTACTTTGTAGATGTCCCTGCCTTGAAGTTGGCCTGATATGTTTTCTAATGATTAGACTGGAGTCACGGGTTTTTAGCAAGAGGATCACAGAGGGGAAGTGCCCTGCCCATCACACAAGCGGGGGTAAATGACGATGTACTGCTGATGTGGACCTTGATCATTTGCTCTATAAATCTAGAGTGCTCCATGATAAAGTTACTATTTTTCTCTTTCCATACTCTATCCTTTGGAAGCAAGTCCCTAAGTCCAGCCGAGCAAGGGGAAGAGAATTAAGCTCCACCTTGTGGATAGAGGAGTATCCACACATATTATTTGGAGTTCTCCTACAAGGAAGATTTGTCCTTCGTGGTTTATTTACTTGATCAACCTTTTATCTGTACCAGTATGAACTCATGTATATTTATTTTACACTTTGGTCATCATCCGATACTACATTAATTGCCCAAATTGTCCCAGCACGGCCACTGGGAGCTCTTTCAAGCTGGCTCCTGTGTCCCTTGGACATACCCTCAGCCTTTTTCCCTTCTTTTTTGAGCACTCCCTTACTTTCTGGCATTACCGGTTGCTCCAGGCTCATCTTTTACTTTCCCTGTCCCAGCCCTACAATCAGCAATCTCTCTAGGGAGCCCTGGTTTCTTTTATTGGAGAATGGCATTTAGAAACCAAGATCTGGGTGCTAGGTGTGCTCATTACTGCGGGAGTGTCACTGCTCCTGGGCCCTCTCAGCGCACAGAGCTAGGACAAAGTTGTAAGTATAACAGCCCATGTATGTACACGTATCTATAATTATTTTTCTATCTATATGAAAATAAACATGAGTTCATACAATGTCTCCAACTCTAACACAGCACTGCAGCATTCATTCTACCCTTCTAGGGGGCATTTTAAACATAGATAAAATGATGGTGGAAGTAACTGTGCTACCTGGATATAATAAGTCGATAAAATAAATGCTGAAGAGAAATCTTCCTGATACATTAAACTACAAAAAGAGAAGCCTAGGCCTAATTTCTGTATCTCAAAAGTACAGGTACAGGATACAGCATGTAGTATAGCCAACTACTTTGTTATCCTTCAGTTCCTAGAGTTTTCCAACAACACTAGAAAACATAAAGAAAAATACACTCCTAATCCCAGAATAGCTCTGAGTACTACAAAGATCAAGAAGATGAAAAAACATTTCTAGCCAACTGCTGGCCCGCTTCATGTCCCCTTTTCTCTTGCTGGGTGCACCCTGTCCAAGTGTCTCCTTAGGGCTACTGCACAAAGTGTCACACAGCACAGCAGCAGTCACGGGTCATCTCTGCATCTGTCTTTGACAGGGATTCCTAACCCTCAAAGCGACTCATTTTAAAAATGTCCCCAATTAATACTGACCTAAAATTCCTAAGCGGTACCAAAGTTTTAACACAGAAAAAACTTCATGAAGTCAGACACCCACAGCATATTCTAAGTTTAGAAGGATTGGGGTTTGCTGCTGTAAAAATGGAGAATCCCAAGTGTTTGGGCATCTGATGAAAGAAAGCTTCTGTGTCAGGAACCAACGACTAGCTAGACTTAGGTGTTCAGCCGCACCTAAGTGTCTCCTCTAGATTATGCACAACTCACTTTAAATCTTGGAACTGATTTTCATGGCTGTATTGAGCAATACAACATGAAGCAATTTCTGACTTTGTATCAGATAATCTTGCTAGAAAACACTTCACTGCCTCCCCTGTGACCTACAAATAAAACGTCAAGTGTTTGGTATGGGAGGGAATGCTCTTTGCTGACGGCCTCGGGCTACTTTTTAGGGGTCCTCTCATACTCACTGTTCTCCAAAGCCATCAGGAATCTTACACGTTTTTGCGCCTTGGGTGATGCCAACCTTTCCCCATGTCCACATGGCGACCTTCTTATTCTTCAGAGTGTGGCTCAAACATCCCTTCAGTTTTATTATTCGTAGCTGCCACTGGGCATCTATGTAGGCCAGACATTCCACATGTATTATTTCTAATCCGGAAAACAACTCTGATTTTCCTCTTCCTTTTACAGATGAGGAAGCTGAGGCTCCAAAAATGTGTTACTTACCTGAGGTCATAAGTATCAGGGCAGGGACTTGAGCACAGGTTAGACTCCAGACCCACGTGCTTTCCAGTCTACCCAGCAAATCTTCATGTCTTGCTCTGTGTCCTGATAGCACTTAGCAAATGAATGTATAGTTATTTTCTTACACATGTCATTTCTACCAGAGCGAGCTGTCTGCACGTCTTGTATCCTTGGTATCAGATACAGAATGGGTGCCCAGTCGGTGGAAAGGAATATTATTTTCTAATTTAAGCTTCTTCAGAAGCCAATTATGGATGAGGTCATCCAAACTCTGGGGCAAGGGCTCTGAGTGACCTCTGCTCTCCACAGTGGGCTCCCAGGGACTATACACCAATTAGCCAGTTTTACCCCTTACTCCCTGGGGAAAGAAAGAGCAGTCAAAGTGATCAGAGCCCAGTGGAGGTGCCTTGAAAGCACGTGAAAAAGCTCTAGGCATTTACCTGGCTGGCTGCCCTTTCCTGGGGGCTCAGGTAAGGAAATAATGTAACTGTGTTGGTGAAGACCCTGGCAGAAAAGCTGAGGAAGATCTGCCTCTTCATAGACACAAACTGGAATTTCACAGCAACGTCACTTTCCTTTATCCGTTGAGCTTCACATTATAAATACAGATCCCTACCTTCTAGGTATTCCTACTTTTCCCTGGTGAAACGGAGTATCTGGAACGCAGTGGCTGGCAGCACACCTTGATCTAATTAGTTACAAAAGTGCTGAACAGGTTAAGCTGTTGTAGAATCATGACATTTTTACCGTGTGAGACCAAAGAGACATTTTCTAGAACAGCCTCAGAAAGTGGGCATGGATTTGCAGGGCCTGAAAATCAGCCAACAAATAACATCTGCAAACCGGAGCTTGTTATTACAACTGCTCGACCCGGGCCACCGCCGGCCTTGCTGCCAGAGCAGAAGAGAAAGTTTTGCCTTGGCAGGTAAATGAATGAAGGCGCGATCATCAAATACCATCTGCTATTTTAAAACGCGTTATTTGTGGCTTGAGCACACATGTGTCCTCCTGTTGCTATTTGGACTGGGGACCAGAGGCCATGTCTCTCGTTCCATTTCCAGCCCTTGGCTGCGCTGGCAGGAAGGGTTGATGAAGCAAAAGGAGGCATGACTTGGGCTATTTCTGTAGAGAACTGTAACTGCCGCTTTGGAAGCCTCCTGCGTTTTGCGGGACGCTCAGAAAGACGGGGAACACAAAGTCGCTTAATTCCTTCCCAGAGTCGAGGGGCCGCTGGAGTGCACAGGGCTGCTCCTCCCCAGTGAGCTGCTGAAGACGTCCAAGTGCAGAGGAGAGCGTGAGGCCCGGCCGGACATAAGGCACAAGCTGTACCACTCTGATTTTCCAAAGCAATGGCTAAATTTAGCCTTAGGAAAAACTGCCATCCTCCACTTTTTCAAAACTCCCCAGCGCTATGGACCAAAACACTGGAAATGACATCAGCAATTCTTCTTCAGGCTTTCTTCATTGGCAGGGATGTGGGATTCACATTTCTTCTTGGTATGTGTTTCACACTGTTCACAAATTTAGAGTCTTAGGCACGACAGGGAAAAATCCTTTAAGCTGATGAACAGCGGTGAGGAGACAAGCTGTTAGAGGGCTGCAAAGCCAATTTGCAAGGATTTCTCCTTTGAAATCTTTCAGTGCTAGAGCTGGAGCTGCACGAGGGCGAAGATGTCCAACCTCTCCTCCAAGGACACGAAGGCTCAGGGGAACCCAAGGAGCTCAGCTGGATCACGACACGGCATCCAGCATGTAAGGGCACCTGAATTACGCAGCAGCCAACTTCACCGTCAGTCAAGTAGCGAACCAACTGCAGTTCAAGGCAGCAAAACTGCAGCTAATTAGCGTGAGAGCGAAGGAGATCGGGAACTCTGACACAGATTCTATACCTGCCGTCATCTAATCTACAAAAAAGGAGCACGTTTCAGGTTTGCTAACGTCCCCCAAAGCAACACAGCTGGAGGCCACTGCCTCAACAGCGTAAGTACCCAGTGAAAATGAGAGAGATCATTATAAGCGCGGATTGAGACATTCTAGAAATGGATGAAGTGACGGAGGAAAGCCTGTTACCGGACACCGACGGGGTCTTTAGAGGGAAAAGCGCTGTAACAGGACTTGGAGATGAACAGCCATCTCACCTGGACGTAAGGATGTGAGCGGGGGATGAACTTTAAATGACTTGCACGGAGGAAGTGGAAAAGGGAAACCCTGCCTTTAAGAACTACAATTGCCAAGACGCAGTACAAGACGCACGGGAACTGTCAAGGGGCGGGAATCCATTAATTAACCGCCGGCAGGTTGTTCTGGGGTGCCCAGCTGTACCAAAAAAACCACTCCGAGTCCTCGGGGAAGCAAGATGGAGAATCAGGGCCAGAAAAGACTCATTCTGCGAATGTCGAATGTCCACTGCACACCCCCTGCTGGGACACCACTGCCGGGCACTGGCCAGGGCCCTGGGGATGGAACGGCGAACAGGACAACTCAAGTTGTTGTGGTGGCCACCAGGGACGCAAAAACCAGATAAGACATAAATAAGCCTTCATTCCCAGAACCTCAGCCTAATGGAAATAAAGGGGAAGGAAGAGAGATCTCGACAGTTCTACGGGGCCAGCGCCTGCCTTCGCTCTGCTCACTGCCGTCTTCCCGAGGCCTGGGACACAGTAAGCCCTCAATAAATACTGAACAAGGGACTGATTTCATCTGTTCAAAATTGAAAGTGTGGATTTCAAGCAGAAGAAGGTAAAGGAGACTGCGTAGAACAAAATATTTGTTTCCCTTCATCATTTCTAGGTGACTTTTCTCCAGCCAAGTTACTAAAAGCAGTTGCTTCCCTTCTCTCGGGGCCATGCTTTCCTAATCCCATCAAACAGATCGGGGACCAGGCATCTGAAAACAAACAAACAAACAACTAACTGAGACCGGTACATGATAACGCTTTCACCTTAGCAGCTGTGCTTTACAAGGTTGGGATGGAGACGATGGGGAGAAAAGTTGAAAATGCAATAAAAAAGAAAACTCTGTAAGATGTGTTACAAGGTAGGGCAAAAATGTTAAAAAAAAAAAGATGTTAAACAAAGATGTTTAACAAAAAAAATGTTAAACAAAGATGTTTAACAAAAAAAAGATGTTAAAAAAAGATGTTAAACAAAGATGTTTAACAAAGATGTTAAAAAAAAAAAAATCCTGGCTGCTTCTAGTGAACGCTTCTAATCATAAGAGGTGTTATTTGCCCTGAGTTCCTGGTGGTTTTCAGTATCTGACTGAAAAACCACATGTCCGGATTCTAGTTCAAACACTCCTTCTTTCGCTGTTTCCAACTCACTCTCCATAAATTATTTAGAGCTGCTGCTGGCAATGCTTTTCTTCCAGGCTAATTGTAGGGATGCCATCTGCACAGATGTTCCAACTGTCCTGCTACCTCATGAGAGAGTTGAAGTCCAAGAAGTTCCACAGATATGTATTTTTTTAAACACTGGATTCTACAGAGAACTCAAAAGTGTATTAACTACAATAATTTTTTTTACAATGCCATAAGATTCTGTAAAAATCTGGAATAAATATAGGCGAAGAAGTCCTTTCCAAATCAATAGACTGAAATGCCTATATTTTAAAAGAAGTAGCTGTATTACTTTAAAATACTGGATGTATTAAAAAGTAAGTCAAAATAGATAAAACGATCTAAAGATACTATTTTACAATTTACCATAGGCCTTTCTGACAAATAGAGAAATCTTTTAAAAAATCCAAGTTATATCACTTTAACCATTTTATGCCGAAATAAAATATTTCTCCAAGGGAACCACCGGAGCTGTAGAAAAATTTTAGCCATTAAGCTCCTTTTTAGTACCGTCGTGATCCCTGTGAGGACCATTTTGTGTCCTGGCTTCAGACACCACATAAAAACACATCAAGGGCTGCTCTCCTGTGTCTGCAGGCTACTTGCTTCCGCACTTTGAGTTTGGGAGGCTGTAACTTGGTACTACATTTCCCATTAGGGCTCCACCCCTAAACCAGAGTCATCTTCAAAATTTTGCAACTTCCAAATGAGTGAGGCCTGAATGAATGTATTAGTGAGGCCGCTATTCAAACATCCCTTGGATTAGGTGAAAAAGCTAAAAACAGAGTGATTTTCACGAAATGGGGATGCAACTTGATTTCATACAGTTGTGGGGTTGTCCCATCTTGCTGTCCTCATGGAAGTCCCCAAATTGGGCTTATTTAATCACCCCACTCCGAGTGTATAATAAGTCTCCGACGTTCGAATGAGGTCCGTCCCGTGAGCGCATTCATTAAGCCCAACTTTTTCGTAAGTACAACAAAATTAGCCTAGGTACCCAACTAACACATGGCTATATAGTACTGTACTGTAATAGGTTTATAATACTTTTCACACAAATAATACATAAAAAACAAACACAAAAAATAAACATTTTTAATCTTACAGTACAGTACCTTGAAAAGTACAGTAGTATAGTACAACAGCTGGCATACAGGGGCTGGCATCCAGTGAACAGGCAAGAAGAGTTACTGACTGGAAGAGGGAAAGGAGGTGGGAGGTGGTAGAGCTGAAGGATGGTCAGCAATAGGAGGTGGAGAGCAAGCTGCAATTTCACTCACACCTGACATTGATGGCACAGGTTCTGGTTCCTTGGTTCCTTGCTGGATTCAATTCCATCTACCCTCCTGAAAAAACGATCCAGTGATGTCTGGGTAGTAGCTCTTTTTTTCTCATCATAGATGACACGGTAGCACTGGATCGCATTCTGAACGGCTGCTGCAAACATCGTGTACCGTTCTATGTTCAGGTCCTGTGCCTCAAACACTAACAGTGCCGCCTCAAATAAAGAAAATCCCATGCTCTTTCCTGCGTCGTGAATCTCTTCGGTTCTTCAGTTACTTCTTCTTCCTCTTGTCTCTCTTCATCCTTTCTCTGGGCCTCCGTTTCCATCAGGTCTACCGTCTTTTCGCGTCGCTCCACTCTCTCAATTATTTTCACTTTTGTTTTCCATCGTGATTGCTTGGAGCTTCTTAGCACTAACAGCTACATCACCACTGCTTTTACGCTTGCTTCCACACATCCTGGGCTTGAAATAAAGACACTGTACTACTGTACGCTATACAGTACTATAAAGTACACAAAAGCACAACCACTTGTAGAGGATACATGCACATGACAATGTATGCCAGACACGTGAACTTACGTGATTGGACATGCGAACACACGTTCGCATCTTTAAAAGTTCACAACTTGAAGGTTTGTATGTAGGTGACTTTGCGTAGTTGATCTAAAGGTTCGGGAGCAGTTAAATGATGGAACAAAAGGTCAATAACTAACTCAAATGGCAGTGGGCGCGAACCCTGGGACGCATCCCTCGCAAATCCCTAACGCAGCTTCACCTCTCTTTTCTCCCCTCTTCCTCTCTTTCCCGATTTCCCTTCCCTGCCCTAATCCATTCCCTCTCAACCTCTCTATTTCCCTCCCTGCCCTCACTTAACTGGAACCAATCCTGGATCTAGGTATGTCTCTTTGAGGTGGCTGATAAAAACACTCATGATTAACAAGAGATTAGGTAAGACGACGATTCATGAAGAGAATAAAATAAAGCTCAGGTAAAGCCGTTATACAGAAAAGACATATTAAATCCTCTAAAATGGTTAACTGTGAGTCCCAAATTTGGCTGAACTTAGCAAACAAAGCAAAAAGGGAGGCAGTCAGTTTTAAGATCACTGTCAGTTGCTGTGGATAACATGGCTCTTCCAGGTACTAAGAGCTGAAAGAAACGTCTCCTACAGATGCTTATTAATAAGAAAGGCTGTGATGCAATGGACCTCCACATCCTTGCAGTAAAGGCAATACTGGGGGACTTCCCTGGTGGCACAGTGGTTAAGAATCCGCCTGCCAATGCAGGAGACACGGGTTCAAGCCCTGGTCCGGGAAGATCCCACATGCCGTGGAGCAACTAAGCCCGTGCGCCACAACTACTGAGCCTGCACTCCAGAGCCCACGAGCCACAACTACTGAACCCGCGAGCCACAACTACTGAAGCTCGCGCGCCACAACTACTGAAGCCCGTGTGCCTAGAGCCCATGCTCTGCAACAAGAGAAGCCACCACAATGAGAAGCCTGTGCACCACAACGAAGAGTAGCCCCCGCTCGCCGCAACTAGAGAAAGCCCGCGCGCAGCAACGAAGACCCAACGCAGCCAAAAAGAATAAATAAATAAAATAAATTTAAATAATAAAAAAATAAAAGTGAGTTGAATGTCTTACATTTCTTGAAGGAAAAGCTTTCTCTAATTTAGTTGGTTCTTAACTGTTTACCATTAACTCTCAATGGATTTCTCTTCTGCAGGCCCTTAACTTTCAAAAAGTCCCTTTACTGCAATAAAATAACCTGTTCTCTTCTTTGTTTGGGAATGAACACATCTGGAGTTAGCGATACGGCAGTGTAATGTATAGGGCATTTCTTTCCACAATTCTTGACAGAAAGAGAGAAGCTGCCAATTTTTAAATCTATTTGACAATAAACACAATCAAGTCAGCTCCCCGTTTACAAGGTGGATCCCTCCATATCTCTGGGCACCCCCGGAGTGACTGCCCAGACCCGCTGAGTGATACCCCTAGGCTGACATAAAACATACCGATGAGGGATATTTAAGGGAAACTGGACTCGGACTTCCCTTGTAAGAAAAGAACCCATACCAACGATTCTTACCCATAATGTTCATGGGCTCTTAGACGGTGAGGAAAGCTACAAATCCTTTCCCAGAAAAATACATACATACAAAGTTTTGCATGTAATTTCAGGAGGCTCAGAGCCATGGGACATCTATGGATTCCAGGCTCAGAACCATTTCGCGAGGTAACATCTCAGCAGACCATAAAAACCGCATGTTGTGTTAAAGATGTTTTGGAAACACTGGGTTAAACACCACTAAGTACGTTTGTATTTCTTTAACATATGACCTTTCTGAACCTTATTATTCTAACGTGCACTCTAAATTGCTGGGGAAAGCTACTGGTAGGTGTGTCTCCTAAACTTATCTGAACCTTTTTTTTTTTTTTGTAGGGGGAGCTTCTCATAAGCATGTCCTGTAAGTAACTCCCACAGAAGAGTTTAGGAACTGAAACTAGTCCTAAAGAATACCATGAGATAGGGCTTCCCTGGTGGTGCAGTGGTTGAGAGTCTGCCTGCCAACGCAGGGGACGCGGGTTCGAGCCCTGGTCTGGGAGGATCCCACATGCCGCGGAGCAACTGGGCCCGTGAGCCACAACTACTGAGCCTGCGCGTCTGGAGCCTGTGCTCCACAACAAGAGAGGCCGCGACAGTGAGAGGCCCGCGCACCGCGATGAAGAGTGGCCCCCGCTCGCCGCAACTGGAGAAAGCCCTCGCACAGAAACGAAGACCCAACACAGCCAAAAATAAATAAATAAATAAATAAAAGAATACCATGAGATAGACAGTCTCTGAGTTATGAAATTCCTGGTCCACTTTCATCAACCACAGACCCCAGGTTATTTAGGTTAATGATGAAGGTCCCCCAGGGACTAGTATGGGAACCCGACCCCACATCTGTTCCCACTGCCTCCTTTCTTCCTTCTTCGGAGGCTCCTCTTCTTACTGCTTACGGTTCAGTCAATTCCTCCTCAGACAACCTTTGACACGTACGTGACCACCTCTTTAACCCACATTCTCCTTCCCTTTTCATTGTTGTAACTCTTCGAGATACTAAGAAGGATTTCTCTCACTCTCTCTCTCTCCTTTGTTCAATTCAAGAATAAAAATATGATTGTAATTATCATGGATAATAATAATAATGGGTTATGTTATCAAGAAACTGAAGTTATTTACTCTCTCTGGGTTTATTCCTCTAAAAAGTTAGAGAGCTAGACTTTGTTAATTTCAGAGAATCATTTTGGGTTCTACCCTGTGAATTAAGAATCTTCACCAAGAAGTCTCCCTTGACTGCAGTTATTTTACATATACATTTATTTCTATTCAAGCCGTATATTTAATATTCAAATGTGAAGTTCACTTTTTTTCATTTGCTTTAGAACATGTAAGTGTAGGCTATGTATTTATATATCATGTAGATTAGGTAGTTCAGTGTTTGACAGTTTATATGTGATATATGCATGCACACACATTATTTTCATTTTTTTCTCCTGCAAATTCAGAGTATCTATTATGGATTCAAAAGGTTTTAGTTCTCCGTCTAGCCTCGGAACCCACCCACCATTTGTTGCACTGTTTATCTGGGAAATATTATTCAACTGATTTATAAGCTTTTAGAAACATCATCAGCTTTAGGCTGGGCCCTTCCTATTTTTTACATTATTAGATAAAACATCTTTCACACACACACAAATGCCAGGGACATTGATTCTGGCTGGAACAGAATGAATGGTCTCTTTCACTAGAAAAGACAAAAGGGTATTTAAAGAAATTCTTTGTTGATTATTCCAAACCACAGAGTGAAATATTAAGGACTTGAATCCTATTTTCTGAAAATGGTCCTAGGGATTGTTAGTCAGCACCCATTTAAAGGTCTACTGAAAGGTAACGATTCTGGTGTGTCTTCATTTAAAATGGGACCGTGAAAATGAAAGCATGTTTGAAAGCCTCGTTATGAGCTTCTGCGGTTTCAGAACGAAGGGTGCTTTCTTTGGGAATGTGATAGTTAAGGGTGAAGATTAGCACAGTGCACCTGCCCAGAATCTTTTTCCCGGTCCCTGGCCATGGCACCGTGCTTCTCATTTGGGAGATGCCCTATGCTCAGCTCAGGTGGTTCTCACCACAATTCTTGTCTCCAGGGGTGGGTGAGCCAGGTCTTCCTAATGAGAGTACTACCCCTCCTCATTCAAGTGATTGGACACATGAGTCAAGCTGGGCCAGTAAGGACAGAACATTTCCTGGAACTACTGGGAAAGAAGTGCTGTCTTCCTGAAGATATTTGCTAAATTGGCAAAATATAAGCCTGGAGCTTTGAGCGGGTCATCTTGCTATTGCTCCAGGAACCCCTGCCCGAGAATAAAATCAACAGAGAGGAGAGGAGAGCCAAGAGAGGGAGAGACAGGTTTCTAATGACATCACTTGAGCATCTGGAACCAGCTATACTTAAAGACAACACCAAAACTGGACTTCATGAGAGTCAATAAATTCTCTTTTTTACAGAAGCCAGTTTGAGTTGGAGCTCTGTCATCTAAAGCTAAAGGAAGAGCCTCAGGTGAATCCATCAATGTGGATCCTTTTAATAAATAAATCCTGGTTAAATTCTGCTTCCACAGACACACACACACACAGACACACACACACACACACAGACACACACACACACAAATCAATATCATTAAACAGACCTTAGTGGTAGTACATAAGAATCATTTGAAGCTCTCTATAAAACATGGGATAAATTTTGGCAGAAATAAGCTGTCATGCTCATTTGAAACATTCTGATTACCCAAAAATCAGAAAAACAGAGAAAGGTATACTGAGCTCCTGTCTAGCTGGCGATCTTCTGTTGTTGAATTAAATACCTTCAGAAGTATCCTAACTCATTCACGCCTTAAGTTACTGCCAAATTGACTATCATAACTACAGTTACATCCCACACAAGAGAATCATTACAGAACACTGCGATTTAAAGAGAGTTATGAATTATCTGGTCCAGGCGCTTTCGATAGGTTTTGACTGTGGCCCACAGAAAGAAACAGAACCCAGTACACACACACATACACGTGTGTGCGTGCGTGCACACACACACACACACACACACACACCCCTGAAACAAAAACTTCCCAAATTGATACTTACCCATACTATGAGCAGTGCATTCTGATTTTAATAACTGATGATGTTGACCACTAAGTTAATTTCCTGAGCCACTACTAATAGGCTTAGAAAACAGGTAAGGCACTGATCCAGGACTGTAAGGTGATTTACCTACGATTTCTCATTTACTTAGAGACAGAGCTAAAACGAAAACCTAGTACTCATCCTACCATATTATATTCAAGCAAACAGTTGTTACCTCTACACATTCCTAGACAGCAAGCTTCTGGCCAATCTTAAGAAATCCCGAAAGGCGACTAAGACCCTGCTATTTTACACTGACACAGGCCAAGACTTTTAGGGCCACTTCGAGACCACTTAAATGGCAACCCAAATCCACTACGGACCTTGAATGGACCTGAATGGGAGACCCTGTGGAGTTTGTGTCTAAATTACCAACAGGCAGGACTGAACTGAATGCATGAGATAGGATCAGAGTCGGGTGTGTTTTAGAACTTTCTTGTTAACGTTCTTCTCACTCTATCCAAGGAGTAACACCATGCATATAATTTTCTGGTTAACTAACAGTATTTATGAAACTCCACCTCCCAGGTTCCACTGCGCTAGGGGTAGTCGGGGAAGATACAGCTTCAGTGCCACCCTGCCCAGCAAAGAGCTGCTCATCTAATCTGGGAGACGAGGGGAAAGGGTTCATTAATGAGATCAGGCGTGAGTTAGGCTCAGAGAATAAGGAGGAAGAATTTTAAATGGAGAGCGGGAATGCAATACACGCTGAGTAGCTGCTGGCGGACGGGGGAAGGCGGACTAACAGAGTGGGAGCAGATTTGGAGGGTGGTGAAAGTCAGAAGAAGGAAGGTGAAGAAACATAGACTAACTGGTCAATTTTGGTACTTGATAAATGGTAATTTAATATATTTGGAGGCACTTATAACAAAGAAAAGTCGGTCTTTTGACTTCAGGACAATCCACTCAGGAAGGGTTAAGGCCATCACTGATGACCTTCATGATCACGAGCTCCAATGTCCTCAGGTGAGGGGTCACCCAGCAGGTTCCCAGCTGCTTCCTAAGTGTTCAACGTGACCAATGTTAACATGCAGTCTTTAAGGTAATTCAATGCAGCGTGTCTAGACTTCTCCCACCATCACTCAAACTTCATTGATGGCTGTCAGAATTTCCATGGAATATAAGAAAACGCATGGTGTGTAAGGTGTCATAAAGACAGGATTAAGCCTGTGTCACTTCTTCTACAACCGACAGAGAGCCTAGAAGGCAGTTCATGGCCTGCCTCTAGAAAGTGTGGGAGGCTTTATGGAATGAATGTCGTTTACTAACTTCATTCGTCCCCATTTCACCTTCCTGGACCCTCACTTTCCTTTTGCCTACTCCCTCTTTATCTCACCTATTCTCACTGCTTAATATGTATCTCTGTAAGCTCCCTTAAACACCCTTTTTAAAAAAAAAAAAAAAAAAAGGTTAGGTGTATGCAAATAAACTACATCGCGTGTGGATGCCAAAAGCTTTTTGGCAAAGGAATATATAACTGAAATAAACTCCCAAATATTCTGCTTATATAGTGTGACAAGATGCCACGGTTGATATTTAACAACGAAGACCTGGCACCACTCAGAGGGTCTTCTTTCAAAAAGATCGATGGGATACAAATATTAACCCACGTTAAGTCAGAGAGAGCAAAGCCCTTTAAATGTGAGAAGATACAGCAGGCACAAAAAAACAATTGGGAAAGGGATGGGGAAGTAACACTGCTAAGGAAGAATAAAGGACTTCCCGAAACCACTGCACCGGCTAAAGAATGGTGCCACGTTTAACAAAATGGTCTTTACTGCCCCTTCTGGGTGAAACCTAAAGTTGAGCTTTAAATAAATGTAAATGTAAAAACAAAATGTAAAAATAAAATTTTCCTTAAACATTTTTAAAAGGCAGCCTACAAGTACAGTTCTGCAACGTCAGAAGTTCACAATCCAAGTTCACAAGGATTGAAAACATCAGAAAAATTATGATGGTTCCCAAAGGAAATTCTAGGTTACCAAAATGGACATTTCTGGCAGTGCCAGAAGGCGAGGGATCTTGAGCCGAGCATCTGAATTGTAGCCATCGATACCAGTCTCATACCTTTCACGCGGGAAACTTTCAAGGTCAACTGATTCTTTAACTTCACCATCTTTCTCATGTGAAGTAAAAAATTTTCTGTGCCACCTGTTACCCATGTTTTCTAGGACAGCCCAACATGAACGTCCTGCAGCAGGGCCAGATGCTGTTACAGGCAGGAAGGCCCAGCAGAGCCCTCCACAGAGAACCAAAGAAAATAATAATGTGTCTCTGCGTGTCTATCACAAAAGCGGAAGAGTTAATAAGAATCCTTAAAGGATACAATGTTGTTATTAACTACTGCATTAAATACTGTGTTTCCATTTAGGTTATTTGGAACACAATTAATTAGAATGCCTGGGTCCAGGTCCCTTAGGAATTCCAGGCAGTCCTCTGCTGTTTTCACCAATCGGAATTTATTTGGGAAATGCATACCCTGTAAGTAAATGCTATTTTCTAGAACATTAAACATTATTATTCCCGAAATCTAACACTAAGAAAAAGAGAAACATAAGCTTATTTGCTATCGTCTAATTTTGGTCTTAAAATAATAAATATACTTCTATAAACAAACACCATGGAAAGCGCTACTGCTTAACATATTTCTTTTTATCAGGTTCCCAAGCAACAGTTTCTCTATATGACAGATCCTGTAGGGAAACTCTCCAAACCATTCCTTTAGACAGAGAGAGAAGAGGACTCCTTTATATACAGCCAGCCATTTTCCGTATGTGACACAACTTTGGGGGATCACAATTTTTAAATTTCAGGTTTTGGCCTCACTGATGGGAAAAATATAATGCATTCAAACAAACAAATACACGAGGCACTTCATAATTATCTGAGAGCACTTCTCATGTTTACTGTATCTGCTTTGCCAATTACATCAATATATTTCAGACTAACCAGTAGAAATCATACCAAGCAATGGTGGACAAAATCCAAAACAGGCTTTAAGTCTGCCATCATTCCCTGGTGAAGTAATTGATTAGGAAGATTATTTGCAAGAGTACTATATTTTCGGAAATTTGATGCCTGCAGAAATCGACGAAGATTGAAAAATGGTCTCAAACATTTGACCACCGTCAGGACCGGCCCTGACATTGGGCCATCCCTAGGAAACCAAAGCAGGAGAGATCTTATAAATGCAAGAAGGCCACGCGGAGCCTGGCTGGTGGAAGCAAGGGTCAATGCGCCTCTCCAGTCCCTGCTCTGCAGGGAAGCAAAGCTCTCAGGAAGTTCTTCCAAACCTTTAGTCTCTGAACTCAACCAACTTTCCCCGCCGTGTTCTACGCACGGATTAATAAAACGTTCATTCACTCCATTGGCCTGCTAGGAAAAGGCAGCCTCCAACCGCCTTGTCCCGCAGAGGCGTCTGGGGCCGAGGGCCAGTCTGTCCCGGCCACTCTCCCTGCCAAGCGGGCACTTGTCCCTGCTGCTCTCCTCTCGCCCTTCTCCCCGTGGAGCGGGCGCCTGGCCCCGCCCCTCTCCCTGCGCCCCAACCAGGGGGCACCCGGCCCCGCCCCTCTCCCCACGCCTGGCCGCGGGAGCGAGCACTCGATCCGAAAAGCCCGCCGCCCAGACGCGCCTCGAAAACGAAAACCAGCCGGCGGCCCCACGGGCGTCCGCGCCGCTCGCGCCCGGCCGCCCCCTGCGCCCGCCCCGACGCGGCCACTCCCCGCACGCGCGTCCCCAGACCGCCACTCACCCAAACACTCCCACGAGCTCGCGCGCACACGCGTGTTCTCACACCCACGCCAGCCCCCACCGCCTCGCAGCAACACTCGCGCGCGCGCTCCCGGCCTCGTTCCTCCCGCTCCCCCACTAGCTCCACGAACACGCGTGGTGCCATCCCCCTCACCCACGCTCGCTCGGTAAACACGCCGGGCGCCACGCGCACTCGCGCCTCAAAACACACTCAGTCCCTGCGCTCTCTCCATCAGCTCACGCGCCCCCTCACCCTCCCACTCGCACCATAAACACCCGTGTCCGTACCTCCGCTCCGCAAACACGCTCACGCCCTCCCCCTCGCTCCATCAACACGCGCTCCGCACGCTCAGCCAAACACCCCCTCCCGCACGCTCGCCCCGTAAACACGCGCCGGGCCCCACGCACACTCGCGCGTCCAAACACAATCCCCCCTCGCGTGAACACGCGCGCCCCTCCCACGCCCCCCCATCCTCCACAAACGCGCGTGTCCTCGCACGCGCTCCTCCGACACACTGGCTTCCCCCTCGCGTAAACACGCGCGCCCCCGCCGCGGGCACGGGTGCTCCCCACGCCCCGGCCGCGGCGCGCGCCCGGGCCCGGCCCCGCCCCCGCGCGCCCGGCCGGCCCGCGCGCCCCCGCCGGCCACCGCCCTCGCCCCGCACGCGCCCGGCCGACTCTCCCCTTGGCCGCACGCACACTCACTCCGACTTGGTGAGCACGACCAACGCTCGGTCGGGCTGGCGCCGAGCCGCCTCTGTCTTCCTACTCCTCCCGCGCGGCCCCGCCCGGCCCGGCCCCGACAGCCCAGCCCTGCCCCGACCCGCTCAGCTCCACACGCCGCGGCTGGAACGACTCGGGCTCCGGGTACCGCTGTCTCCCCGCCACAGCCCGAGTGCGGCGCCCGGGCCAATAGCGGGGCGCGGCGGTGAGCTCACCGGCCTCGGCCCCGCCCCCTGGGCCCCGCGGACCAATCGGAGGGCGCTACGTCACCCGGAGCCGGGCAGAGGCAGGTGTGGGGCGCGGAGCCGCTCGGCGCGGGGACTGCGCCGGAACTGCGCCCGAGACCCGCGGCGCCGCGCTGGACGGCGGCGGTCCCGGCCCGGAGGGTGCGGGCGGAGCGCGGTCCCGGGCTCGCCACGGCCCCTCGAGATGCCGTCGCCCGCTCCCCCGCCCAGATTCCGGGAGGCCCGCCAGCCGGGTGGCCACGGTCCCCTCGAGGGCAGGGACGACTCCGAGCCCGACGGCCGCGCCCGCTCCCCCGGGCCCACAGCCCCGGGCGGCCTCCTCTGGGGCCCGCGCCGCGCGGGAGGGGCGCTCAGGCCGCGTGCTCCCGGCCTGCGGAGCCACCCCTCGCCCGGCCGCCGACTCCCCGCCCCGCGGCGCCGTCGGGTCCGCTCGGGAGCCCCGCACCCTGGGGCCCCGCGTACCCGGGCCCGGGCTCCCGGCGCAGCCCCGGCGCGCCCTGCGGCGGCGGCGGCGGCGGCGGCGGCGTCTGCAATGCAGCCACGGGAGGAGCCGGCGCTGCGCTGCGCCGCGCCGCGAGCGGGGGAGCGCGGAGGGCTGGGCGGGAAGGAGGGGCGCGGGGCGCGGTGAGCCGGCCGACGGCTGCGGAGCCGGGGCAGCGCCCGGGAGGCCGCCGGGGCACTTGGGCGGGTCCCGGGGTCGGAGTGCGGCGGGGCCCGGGTCGTCGGCCAGGGCGGGGCCGAGGATGTCTGGGCAGGGGCGCTGCAGGACGGCTCCCGTGGGAGTTCAGGAGTGTCCAAGGCGCCCATTCCGGCGGCGCAGGGCCTGACCTCCTTAACTGAAGTTCTAGGGCCTTTGCCCATCCCTCGGCTCTAACCCTGGTGTCCAAAAGTTCTGGCTTCGGCTTTCTCACTTGGATGCTTCTGCATAGTATCGCTTGCTTCCCGCCTCAAGCCCAAGTCACACCTCTCCATCAAGACTCAAGTCTGCAAGCAGCCTTCCCAGGCATCCCAAATGGACACCACCACCCCTTCTCCTTTCCCTGTAACAGGTGCAGTCCTGCCAATTCAATTAACCCCACCCACGGCCTTGCACATAGAAAGTGCTTGACCCGTGCAGACTTGTGATGAGTCCATCTTCTCTTTTTTCCCTCATGTTCTCAAAGATCGTAAAAACTGGTTATGTCTCCTTTCTGCCATCTGGGTTAAAAAGTCTCGAAAGATGGGGGCAGAGTCTCTTTTACTGAGCCTACCCAAACGCACACGAAAACAACCACAGAATTTTGCACAGCCGTCAAGACTGTACAACCAAAACTGAGTCGTTGTTTAGAGACCAAGCCCAAGGACATCCCTAGTGGGGCTGGCTCCCATCCTGTGCCACGCCTCTGAGCCAGCAAAGCAAGCAGGTGGAGTATGGTCTCACTCTTGGGGCCGACGGCTGATTCTAAACCTCAGCAAGTCCCTCACCTGCCCCGGCAAAGTCAGAACACTCGAACGCACTCACAATCCAGCTCCAACAAGTCCTTCATATTCCCACCCCCATTGCCTCTGCCCTGCTCTCACCACACTGGACCCCTGCGCTTCCCTGCTCTGCTTATGCACTTTCCCCCCCTTTATCTGCTAGGGGCATTCTTACCCATTCATTGAGGCCTGGCTCAGATCCCCTGGCTGCTCTCAGCGGAGCAGACCCAGGAGCATTGTTATGCATTACTATTTCAGCACTCTGTTGCCTCCAGGAGAGGCAATGTAAGGGTAGTAGTCGGGGACAATGTTAGATTCTCCCATTTGCTAACTGTGTTCCCCATGGGCTGTGCCTTCAGATCTATGGGTGAGAATTAGATGAGCCAATAGATGTCAGGTGCTTACACCAGTGGTGCCTGACACATAAGTTACACTCAATACAAGTTCGCTCTTGTTGCCATCAGAATCAGGGTGTCTTGGAGTGGTGGATAGTGGCTGGAAAGGAGTGGGGGTGGGTTTCTGGGTTTCTGGTAATGTTCTCTTCTTGACCTGGGCACTGGTTTTAGTTTGTGAAAACTCATTGAGCTGAGTTTCACGTACTTACGATATATGCAATTTCCATATGTACTGTACCTTAATAAGAAGTATTTTTAAAAGTTAGTTGTTGTTAGCTGGGAAGGAGACACCTCTAATCTCTTTGAGAACAGGAATGGAGTCTTAACTTATCTTGGCACCTTGCACAATTCCAGGCACGGTGGAAGGATTCAGCTAATAGTTGTTGAATTGCTCTGAGTAGATTGTGAGCAACAGAGACCAACTGGGGAGGTGGGATCATGAGGGGCAATACCTGCCTTTATACACGCAGTGCAGGGAACTCAGGATGATTGGGTCCAGGTTCAGCCACCTGGACCCCAGCTAAAGAAAAAGCCTCCAGACTTTTCTTTCAGATGGGGAACTTTGTTGTTGTTGTGTGGTTTTTGTTTGTTTGGTTTTGGTTTTTTTCTTCCCCCTTGGATTTGCTTTTGAAAAGGCAGAAGTTCAGCTCTCATTCAGCCCTGGGCATCCCACCTGCCTGCCATGACCCTTCACCCTTCCTCCAGCAGCTCATGTCCACCTGGCATGAAAGAAACGTTTAGCCATGGCTGCTTCAGCACATTGGCTGGTCCCTGATGTCAGAGTTGGGGTCAGCAGCCTGGAGCTCTCCTTCCAGGCAGCCCGAGGTGACATTTCTGCACTAAGAAAGTCCTCAGCTGGGGCCATTCCCCTCTTGGAAGATCTGCCGCTCTCCTTCCCCTCTGCACCTCTGTCTCGGGGTGGAGGCCACAAGAGCAAGTGCCCTCCCTGGGCCCACACCTGGAAAGGCAGGCGGAGCTGGGGCAGGGTGAGCTGGATGCTTCCGGAGTAAGCTCAGAGCTCAGGCAGTGTGCTGGCAGGGTGTCTTTCCTCGTGGGTATTCATGCTCCTCTCTTCCAGGTTAGGAAATGACAGGGTGAGACAGGCATGTGCTTCAAGCAAATTCTTCCACTAGGTTTTTATGGGGCTTTGAGTATACCTGGGTCATTTTTTTAAATAGTGAAGAAGAAAACTTTGCTCGGTGATGACTTCACTTGGTAGCACCCAGACCAAGTGCAACTGTTGCATCTTAAAGCAGAGATGGTGTGTCCATATCCCAGCCCTAACCTCTGCTGAGGGTCTCAGGAGGATGAAGGGAACTACAGTTTGTCGGGTACCTGATATCTGCCTGCTATTACGCTAGACACTCACATACACTGCTACTATTTCTCCTGCAAGCTGGATATTGTACAGAGGGAAAAATGAGGCTGCAAGGAGTCAGATAACTTGCCTAAAGTCATACAGACCGTATGCAGCAGGTCTGGGTTTCAAGTTCTGAACCTGCACTCATTCTGCCCCTGTGATGGCTCTCCAAGTACCTAAAAATTCTTGCCATCATTAAGATTCCCTTTGTTTAAGAAAGCAGTCTGGGAAATTTCTAAGAAACAGGACTTCTTTTCTTCAGCCCCGGCAACTGTGATGATTGTTTATGTCAAGATGTAGATTCTACTGGGCCAGGTTCCTGAGTAACTATGATGAATAGGACCTTCCTTACCAACTGGCATTGGACTTGAGCGTGAGAGAGAAATAAATCATTTGACATGGGGTTGTTTGTTACTGCAGCATAACTTCACTTTTCCTATCTCATAAGAAATCAAATATGTTTCTGCATATATCAACTTCTAATAAAAAATAATCAAATAGTAGTCCTAAACTAAGTGACAACTTAAAAATAAATGCAAGATGCATATTCATTGTATCTTTAAGGCCTTATGAAATATAAAAGTATTTTTAGAGACCATGGGTAAGAGTGACAAAATAATTCAATGGGGAAAGGATAGTCTTTTCAACAAATAGGGCTGGAGTAACTGGATGTCCCCATGTAAAAGAATGAAGTTGGGCCCCTACCTCACACCATTTGTAAAAATTAATTCAAAATGGATCAAAGACTTAAATATAAAAGCCAAACTACAAATGTCTTAGAAGAAAATGTCGAGAGAAATCTTCATGTCCTTGGATTTGGCAATGGTTTCTTAGCTATGGCATCAAACCACAAGCAACCAAAAAAAAAAAAAAAAAAAAAATTGGGTTTCATCAAAATCAAAAACATTTGTGCTTCAAAGGACACCATCAAGAAAGTGAAAAAGGCAATTCACTGAATGGGGAAAATATTTGTAAATCATATACATGATAAGGAACTTGTATTCCTTATCATTCTTACAACTCAAGAATAAAAAGCAACCTTTTTTTTTTTTTAAAATGGGCAGAGGATCTGAATAGATATTTCCCCAGAGAAGATAAACAAATGGCTAATAGCACATGAAAAGCACGTGAAAATATGCTCAGCAACATTAATCACTGGGGAAATGTAAATCAGAATCACTAATCAAAACCACAAAAATGCAAATCAGATACCACTTCACATCCACAGGATGTCTATAATAAAAAAGATGGGCAATAACAAGTGTTGGTGAGGATGTGGAGAAACTGAAACACTCCTACCCTGCTGGTGGGAATGTAAAATAGTGCAGCTGCTTTGGAAAATAGTCTGGCTCTTCCTCAAAAGTTTACTCATAGAGTTACCATATGACCCCACAATTCCACTCCACGTATATACCCAAGAGAAATGAAGACATATGTCCACACATATGGACATTTATATGGCAAAAAAAAGGAATGAAGAACTGACACCTGCTACAACATGGATGGACCTTGAAGAAATAATGCTAAGTGAAAGAAGCCAGTCCAAACGAACACATATGATATGACTCCAGAACGGGCAGACTTATAGAGATTGCAAGTAGATGAATAGTTGCCTTAGGCGGGGGAGGAGGGAGGAGCCTGGGGGCAGTGGGACAGGACTGTTAATGGGTAAAATGGTTTCTTTTTGGAGGAATAAACTTGTTCAAAAATTGGGTTGTGATATTGACTGTACAACCCTGTGAATAGACTAAAAAACTTTGAATTGTACACTTTAAATGGGTGAATTGTATGGTATGTTAATTATATCTCAGTGGAGATATATACACACACACAATAAGAGGAAGAGAAAAAGAATGAAGTATAAAAAGAATCAGTGGATTTATTTTAGAAGAGAAAACTGAGTGATGGGAAAAGGAAAACCAAGATCAGGAGGGTCTGATGGCTGATCCTTTGTCAGTGGGTCCCCTCTTGCTCACTGAGCCCCTGTGTCCGGCCCTCGGTGGGATATGGTGGCAGCAGGTGGAGAATGTGGCCTGGCTAGGTGACTGCTCAGTGAGGAGACAAGACAGACACAGGGGAGGCGCTGAATCCCGTGATGGTGACCCCATGGGGCAGAAGGATGATGGAAGAGAGCACCTGTCTAATTGTGCTTCTGAAGGATTGTGAAAAGGCCAGGGGTGAGTCCATCAAGTTCCCACTTGTTGTGACTGCCTCCTCGACAGCTAGGGATCCTGGAGAGAACCGTGGCCTGAACTTGGGGTCCCCTTGGAGAGGTCCCTGATAGGCCGGGCTTCTCCATCACAATGGTTGGCTGATTCAGGGGTGAAGGTGAGCTTTGCAGAGAGCCTCAGACACCTCAGCTGAGCTGCCAATGTCCTTGTCAGACCCCTGAGCCTCCCATGGGAGAGAGGCGCTGGGTGGGGGCAGGGCAGCCCGGACCCTGGTTCCTGCATCACCACTAACTACCTGTGTGCCAAGCTCCTTTCTCTTCCTATGCCTCACTTTCCTCTTCTGCAAAATGAGGTCTAAGGCCATGCAGATGGGGTCCTGGTGCAGGTCCAGTGGGACCTGACACAGCAAGCACCCCTGTGCTTTGGCTGCAGGGACTGTGGATTTGAAATGACCAGTCCCGTGAATGCAGCTGTGTGCATGCCCCCAGGCAACCCACAGCATTGAGGACACTGGCACATGCTTGCTGTTTTGAGCCACTCAGCTTTGGGGTGGTTTGTTACGCAGCATTAGATTACTGTAGGGGACAGCTGTATGAGACAAGGTGTTTGCTACCAGGACAAACCGTGCTGCCGGGATTGGTATCAGCCCGGGAAGACTGTCAGCTCAGTCTGGGAACTTGGGGGTTTCTCTTAAGGGCCAAGATGCAGAAAGAGAATCCAAAGAAGTTGGAGGAAAGAAACCACCTTCACACACTCTCCCTGATGGCTCATACAGGCCCATCCATTCCCTCTGCCCCCTCCCCCAGGATTATACACATGCCAGATGGTAAAATACATGGCTAGTCTCCTATGAGAGTGGGGGACGTGCTCTGCTCTAAGGAGCAACAGAGTCAAAAGGCGGATAATCCAACATACATTCAGGAAGTGGTAACATGTGGTGATAAAGCACCCAATGGGCTTTAGTATCTGCAGCCCTGAGCTGCGTGACAAAGGACAAGTCACCTGACGAGATTCAGCTTCCTTGTCAGTAAAATGGGGATGGAAACATCACCTGGGAGAGGATGAAATAGGGAGAGGATGAAATTGGATAATGAATGTAAAGTGGGAGCCCAGGGACTAGGGGGCGCCCTGGGTGGGGCTTGGGGACGAGGACCAAGGACCCATGCCAGTGTGGCTCATGGTCCCACCCAGGCCTTCCAACTCACCAAGGTCCCATCTGCTCTAGGACTCTGGGCAGAATGGTCCTCATGGACAAGGAGGTATAGCCTCCATGGACAGAATAGTGAAGACAGCTTAATAGGCAGATGCCACCTGGGGAGGGGAGAGACCTGGTTCTTCCTCTTGGGATGGGAGCTGCCATCATCATCATCACCATCACCATCATCATCACCATCATCATCATCACCATCATCATCACCATCATCACCATCGTCATCATCATCATCATCATCATCATCACCATCATCATCACCATCATCATCATCACCATCATCATCATCATCATCATCACCATCATCATCATCATCATCATCATCATCATCACCATCATCATCACCACCATCATCATCATCATCAAGATAATATTTGCTGGGTGACTACATTCTTTACACATGTTAATTCCTTTCATCGTCACACCAAGTTTGTGCAGTGGGTGTTCCTATTACCATGGTTTTACAGAGGAGGAAACTGAGGCACAGGGGGTTACGTAATTTGCCCTGGACTGTGCACTAGTGAGCAGCAGAGACCCCGATCCCCCGCACTCCTGAGCTGGAGCTCTTAGCTGCTTCTCTGCTCGGCCCCATGTGAGAGCTAAAGAAACAGCCTCCGTGACAGTACAACGGGGTGAAGGGCCCCTCCTTAACCAAAAGACAGGCTTGGCAGCTTGGCTGGCAGGGCCGAGGCCCCTTCCTCCCCCCAGCACTCTCCCTGAAGCTGTGCCTGTCAACGCAACACCACCCTTTGGTACCAGGAGTCTGGGTGGCACACCGCAGACATACTCAAGGAGATGGGTTCTGTCTGGCCTGGGGACCCTCTAAGCTGGGCCAGCCAGGCCTGGGCTTCTGCCTGGGCTTTATTCGAAGCAGGAGCCTAAAAGCCCTTGAGGGCAGAGTAGCCAAGTGGTGAGGTCCCTGCTCGGGAGGCAGAAGGGCCGGGGCACTGTTTCCAGCTCTGACCCCTTGGAAAGACTCTATTCTCTGGCCTCAGTGTGCTCATCTGTAAAACAGGGATGATAATAGTAGCCGCATCCCAAGGTCATCATAAGGACTATTTGTGAAGCTCATAGCGCGGTGCCCAAAAGGTGTTAGCACCGTGTCTCAGCTAAACAATAGGGCAAGGTGACTAGTCCACACCTTGGCCAAGATAGCCAGAAAACTCAGGCGCAAGCCAGCAAAACTCCAGATGAGGCCTCTGGCCTGGGGTGGGGGGGGGTCTGAGTTGTGGGCCCACCATGGGGTCTCAAAGGGCAGGTCTGGGGCCTTGGCAAAGCCCTCATGACAGTGATGAAATCCTCTTCATGCAGGACATCTCATTTTTGGAGAATGGCTCTGTTATGGGCTGAGTTTTTACACCCCCAGAAATTCATAGATTGAAACCCTGACTCACAGGACCTCAGAACGGGACTGTATTTGGAATCAGGACCTTAAAGGAAGTGATTAGATTAAAAGGAGCCTGTTAGGGTGGACCCTAACCCAATCTGACTGGTGTCCTTATACGAGAAGGATATTGGGACACACAAAGAGACAGCACACAGAGAAAAGGCCGTGTGAGGACACAGCGAGAAGGCGGCTGTCTGCAAGACAAGAAGACAGGCCTCAAAAGAAACCAAACCTGCCCACACCTTGATCTTGAACTTCTAGCCTCCAGAACTGTGAAAAAATAAATGTCTATTGTTTCAGCCGTTCCATCTGCGGTATGTTACCTGGTAGTAACAAAGACAAGCTAAGACAAGCTTTGTCTTCTAAGCCCGGCTCCCCACGTGTCCATGCATCTCTTTACCTGGCTGAGGGCTCATAGACCTTCAAGTGCAGAACGCTATGGCTCCCTGTTCAAGGTCATGCTTGCCAAATCAGGGCCCAACCCTCCTGCGGATCTTTCCAGAGACGATCTCAGGAAGCTTCGGTCTTTGGGGTCTGAGAGCATCACAGGCGCCCACTGGGCTGCTGTTGTATGGCCCAGTGGGGTCACAGTTAAGAACAGCGGTGTTTACTCAGAAGGTACACTCAAAATGCACTTACTAAAGCTGCTGTGGTATACTTTCTTACGAAGTAGATATTATTCATTTTTTTTAAACTTGGGAACCTGATTAAGGAGAAATGAGTATATTCGACTGAAGGTGACAACAGTCAAAAGACCGGATATTTACGCTGAAGACCACTTTGAAATCACCATCCTGACAGTTGCTGTGACCAAACCCTGAAGCTTAGACACTGGTGGTAACAAGAGCTGGGAAGTTCCCCTTTTAGGGAAGCAACCAGCAGCTTTCTACAAATAATCAATCATTACCGAGGTCACCAGGGGAGGGGCTTGTCAAATCCCGCTCTGTTACCGAAACGAAGGAAAAGCAATCAAAAGGGAAGGCGCAATTAGAGGCCAGTGCATCTTAGGCTACAACCATCTCACCACACGCCTCGGAGAAGCAGAGCTGACAGGTTGAGCTCAGGGAGAGTTTTGGACACCTTAGGTGCTCAACACCGTTACTGAGAAAAACAAAAGAGTGGCCAGGGAAAAGCACAGATGTGTTACACACACATGGGTGCCCCCATCCCCAGTTGGTCTCTGACACCCTGGTATCTGCTGTGGCCCCTCAAAGGGCAGCCACATCCCCACGCAGGCCTGCAGCTCGCGGGCTTCTGGACCACTGAAGCCGGGTCAGTCCCTGGCTTGGCCCTGCTGCCTGAGAAGCACCATCCGCATCAAAGTGAAATCCCCTGGGATGCTGTCACTAGAAATGCAGCCCCACCCAAGGATCCTCCCAGCTTTAACTCACTTTCAAGTAACTTAAAACAATGCCAGGGCCTTTCAGCAAATATAAAATGAGCCCCCGCTCACTTTCTTCTGGGAATCAAAACCGAGAATGCTGGGGGAGGAATGATGTCTGGAAGTGCAGTCAGGGGGCCTGGAGGTTCACACTTCCTGCTGCACGACTGCTCTCTGCTCAGAGCTGGCTTTTTCTCCTGCTGCTTTTCCAGGAACGGGCAGAAAGACTCGTGATAAATGCATCAGCCATCTCCAAGTGCCAGGGCACTGGAGGCTTCGAATGCATCAAGCCGGACCTCGTAAGGCCACATCTGCAGGACTTCTGGGCGGGCCCTGCTTGGAGCTACACACTAGAGCTTCCCCTGGCTTTAGCTGTTCCTGGGGGACCCAGGCCAGGCCTTCTGATGTCATAATAAACATCACTGAGCTTATAAAATTAGAGCATTGCTGCATTTTTCATGTCTGAGAATCACACTGAATTGTTCACATCTTAGAAGATGGCCGAATGCTGCATCTAGGTTTTCTCTTTCTCTTAAAGGTGAATTATTGAACAGGAATGCTCTTTGCCCAGGACCCCACCCTGGCTCTGAGATTCCCATGTGCACCCAACTGGTTACCATTTGCAAGGTCAGATCCACTCCCATCGGTGTTGGGGGAAAAAAGAGGAGCACTGTTGGAGGAGGGGCTTCCTCCAGGGGGTGGGGGGAGGGAGAAGGCTGAGTGGCAGCTCCAAATGGAGCTGCTCACAACCCTTCAGCAGCAAATGGAGCCAACAGGAGAACACTTCAGTGAGGAAAGAACACTGCTGGAGCCAGGGGTGCTGTCTGCAGGATGGAGACGGGATGCAGGTTCATTTACAGAGCATCACGGGCCGTGGCACAGGTGAGTAATTTAAAGAGCTAATTGAGATAATATGTGAGAATAATAACCTTAGCCGTCAAAGGCTCTTAAAATTTCTCATTGGACTTCACATCGAAGTGGATGGATCTGTAATGTAGTGAATTTCACATCTCTGCCCAGGAAATCTTGAGCTTTGCACAGGATTCTCTGCAGAAGACAAAGTAGTTGCCCAAACCATTTTTCATAATAAAATGTGTTCTTGAGCCCCAGAGAATTGCTGAGCACTACACAATATCCGCGTAGGGGTGACACTTTGAAAACAACGGCAACAACAACAGCAAAAACCATGTCAGACACTCAGCGTTTCCTCTCGAGACAAGAACAGCAAGAAGAAATTGGTCTGCTGGGTGAGGAGCAGGGGAGACAGGCTGGTGGGGGCAGAGGAGGGGAGGTGCAATTCTGCGCAGTAGAGACTTTAACCTTGACCAAAGAGAGGTCTGGCTTTTGTCCTTGCCTTCCGGGAGGTGATCTCTAAGCCCTTGGAATGTCCTGCTGGAGGGAGTGGCTTAGTTTGCCTGAGTCACTGGAGAGTCCTCCAGTATGATTTAAGGTAGGAGCCGGTTACAGTGGAGAGTTGTAGGGTAGGGCTGGCCACTCTAGAAGGATCAACCACGCGATTTAGGGTAAGAACTTTAGGTTACACAGTTTCAGCCAACTCGGGAGAGACCGGAGACCGAGATCAGCCATGAGGGCAATCCCTCACGCCTACGTGGCAGAGCCCCAAGAAAAACTCTGGACACCAAGGCTCAGGTGAGCTTCCCTGATTGGTGATTTTCCATGAGCACTGTCACACATCGATCCAGGGACATTAATGCTGACCACAACCCACGGGAGAAGACGATGGAAGGTGGGTGTTTGGTGCCCTCCTGGACCCTGCTGGACACACTTCTTCCCTTGGCTGGTTTCCATCTGGATTCCTTTGATGTAATAGGCTGTAACTGGGAGTATAACAGCTTTCATGGCCTCTATGAGTCCTTTCCATGAATGATGGAAACCGAGCATGGATTGTGAGTTGGCTGACTGTTTGCACATTCTTTCTACATATGGAGAGCGTTCCTCTGAACAAACATAGTTTTCATACAGAGTTAACCCCTGTCAAGTGCATTCTCTTCCTGATGGGAGCACAGAGGGACTCCCTGCCCCTCTCACGTGCTCCCCTAATACTCGGAACCTGCCTCTATGGGGCACTCATCACACCAACTGTGCTGTCTGGCTTGCCTCATGTCCTGGGCCATGCACTCCTGGAGGTAGGGGCACGCCCAGTTGACCCAGTTGACTCAGCAGGTACCAGTGACCGATGGGCAGGTGTACAGGCTGCCTTCTACCAAAGCTGTTTCTTCCATTGTGGTTTATGACCTGGCTGAGGAGGGAGGTGCCTACCTACGAATGTGGGGTCACAAGTGCCGGAGGAGGTGGATATCGTGAGGCTTCAACAGGGTCATGAACAGGAAGCTGTTGGCATGGGGCCTGGCTGGAATGGCTGTCACTGTCATACCAGAGCACTTTGGTGCAGTGAATTCCATGGAGATGGGTGTGGATAGGCAGGTTCTCATGGGTCCTGACTCAGCTACCCACCTACCAACTCATTCATTCACTCACCAGGCTAAGGTAGGGCTGGGTCAGACAATGAGGGAGTCACAGAGGGTCAGATGAGGCCCTCCTCCAGACCCCAGCATGGTGACACACCATGCAGGGACTTGCCAAGGACCTGATTGGGAAGTCCCCATCCTCTCTGAGGTCCAGAGGGGAGATGGGTCTGAGCAGCTCAGGGAGGAGACTTGCTTTTTCTCTTCCTTTTCCAAATCCAGGGAGCTGAGTAGTGAATTCTCTGCCCCTGAAAAGCTCTGAAGGCAGCCTCAAGGGCACATTTTTAATAAAGGTCAAGCTTCTGCATTCTTGCCTTGAGTTATTTGCCTGAAGCTTGTCCAGTGACAGGGAAACCAGAAAGGGGTTGATGGTGCCTGGTCAGTTCTGGACACCCTCCTCAGCTGCTTCTGACATCAGGGATCCTGTAGCCTAAAGCTGGAGTCAGTCAGCAGTGTCACAAAGACACCACTGTCTGTCCATCCATCCGTCCATCCATCCATCCGTCCGTCCTTCTGTCCATCCGTCTGTCCATCCATCCATCCGTCTATCCCTTGAAGAAATATTTATTGAGCTCCTACTGTGTTCCTGGCCTCTTAGGGCATGATTATAACTAAGACAAAAGTCCTTGGCCTCAGAACTCAGCTATATTCTCAACTTTGTCAATTTCACCCACACCCTTTGACCCATTTCTTCCCAGGCCACCTCCATGCAGTCACGTCACAGAGGTCTCTCTCCTGCCCACATGCTTCTCTGAGCTCTGGAGCCTAAGTCCACTCACTTGCTGTTGTTGACTTTTCCCATGGATGTCCCAAAGGCCCTTCAAACTCAGCCCAACTCGTGACCGGTCCTCCTCCAGGGTGCATGACACGGAGCCCCCATACCTAACCCATCTACAAGTCCTACTGATGCTACCTCCTGAATCTCTCTTGATGGTCCCCTTTTTCCAGAACCGCCAAGTCCAGCATCATCTCTAGCCTGGAGGATTCACTGGTCTACCCTCGCCAGCTCTGGCTCTCCTTCAATCCGTTCTCCGTGCAGCAGCCAAGAGCACTTCTCGAAATGCAAACTTGGTCATGTCCATGCCTCTCAAACCTTCCATGGCTTTCCTCTACTTGGGGATAAAGCCAGCACTCCTCAGCCTGGCTGGTGCCTGGGTACCCCCTCTAACCTGTCTGGTCTGATCCCCACACAAGGTGGCTCCCTTATATCCACGAGGCTCCCTCCCACCACAGGGCTGTCTGTGCATGCTGTTCCCCATGCTGTTCCCTCCCCTCTCCATGGAGTTAACTTCTGCTCCTCCCTCAGACCTCAGTGCAGGGGCCACTTCTTCAAGAAATCCCTCCCAGACCTCCTCTTAACCCTCCATTACAAGCTCCCCACACACTTATTTGTGCAAAGGCTAGGCGTTCAGGTCTGGTTTTTCCTCTGCTAGATGGTAAGCTGGGTGAGCACAGGAAACTCATCTGCTCGTTTTCATTCACTCCTTTGTTCTAATCCCAGCACTGGCCCAGGGCCTGGCGCCTACTGGGGGCTCCAGTACCAGTTAGGGAATAAATGATTACAAAGGAAGAATTGCTAAGGGAGGAATTTACAAAGTGTAATGGAAAAGCCAAATAAAAAGAAGGCATCCTGTGTGGGGGGCAGTGGAATGAGGGGGGAAGTCAGCTTTTAGAGGGAAAGGGCCTTACAGTAGAAATTTTCAATGGAGCAGGAGTTCTCTAAAGCAGCCACAGGAGAAATAACCTGAGAGACCAGAGGGAACGGCATGTGTGAAGGCCTCGAGGTGAGAAACACTACAGTATGTTTGGGGAAATCTGGGTATTTTGGTAGAGAGGAGGGGAGAGCCTTGTGCAGGGGGAGAGGAGGGGAGGGCTGAAGATGAGCCGAGAAAGACAGGCCGAGGGCAGCTTAGAAAGTGTCTTGGATTCCGTGCTGCAGAGTCAGAGTTGATCCTGACCTTCCCAGAAGACCACGCCCCTCCCAACAGGTGCCGCTGGCAGCCCCGCCTCCGTTTCTAACTCATCGTGCTGCACTGGGTTACAATCACCAGTTTTTGGGTCTGTCTCTCCCAGGGGATCGCACCTTGCACAGCGCCTGGCACACAGTGGGTTCTCGTCAATCCTTTCCAAAGGCATCAGTGATACACAGCATGGATGGGGAGGGAAAGAATGTGGCGGGAGGAAGGCCAGCGGGGAGGCTCCAAGCCCGGGTGTGTGATGCTGAAGGCCTGAGATAGAAAAATGGTAGAGGACCCGGAAGATGGGAGGAGGAAGCCCTGGGGGTCCTACTTTGCAAACTGCTTGGCTGGGGGGAAGAGGGTCGTGGGGAAGGGAGAAGCAGGGATGAAGGATGTTTCTAGCTCTGGAGGCCCCCATCGGATGCAGCATAACTGCAGTAGGGAGAAGAGGCGCAGAGGAAGGCTCTCATTGTGTGGAGGTCAGGAGCCGGTGGGTGGGGTCAGACCACTATGTATGATCCTCTCGGCATCACCTGCTCACTGTGTGTCTGCGTCCTCATCTGTAGGATGGGGGACCTCGTACGTAGTTGGGAAGTCTGAGTGAATCGATACGCGTAAACGCTTCGTGGATAGGGCCTGGCAGGTGGTGGCACGTAGATGTCAGCTGCAGTAACCTCTGGGTGGGCAGCTCTGTGCCAACAGGTCTGCCAGCTCTCCCTCGTGTCTCAAGACCAAGGGATGCAGCTTTGGTGCCGTTGAGGCGACCCAAGGCGTCAGCAGCTCTTCTAAAAGTGGGTGCCACCAAATGGGGTGAGGGCCCATCTCGGACCTGGGCAGGAGAAAGGACACTCGGGGGACCTCTCCATCTGCTGATGTCAGGACTGGCCCAGGGCCTCAGCCGGCTGGTTTCTCACCTGCCCTGTGTCCCGGCTTCCGGAGTCTGTGAGTCTGGCTGTGGGATGGAGAAGGGGAAGTGGGTGGAGGGAGCAGGGCACACACTGATCTAGAGTCGGGAGGGCTTCTGTCCTGATCCGGCAGTGGTTTGGGGCAAGTCGCCGCTCTTCTGGTGGCCCAGATTCCTTCCAGAGGGATGAGGAGGTTGGACAATGCGACAACCATTTCTTTCAAGTTCTAACTCTCGAAGATTCTAAGTCTGTTTCTGATGTATCAACTATTTCCACTCTGCCACGGATTTTTTTAAATGTCTCCCATTATTAAGTATGGAACATCTGACACGTACCTGCCTGTCACTTTTTTTTCCTCAAACAAAGGACTTTAAGTTCACAGGTGGAACATGTCAGCAGTTGAGGGAGCTGGTCTTCAGCCTATCAGACTCTTGTGAATGTCTCGTTGTCACAGAGGCGGGAGACAAGGTCAGTCGCTGGGCTGCTTGGAAAGGATCAGAAACGTGTGTATTTGGGGGAGTTTTTAAAAGGAGAGGGCTTGTGCTCGCCCCACCCAGAGGCTGGGATCTGGGTCATTGGTAGGGGAGGCGGGGGTCTCCTCTCATCCAGCTCCAGGACCTCCAGGACCCCGCTTCCTTCTGGAGGCCACACCAGCCCCCGCTCCGCCCACGGCCCCTTCTCCTTGCTCACGGGGCGATGTCCTGGGTCTCCCCGTCTCAGGACCATTGCTCCCACTGCTGGGTAAACAGATCAGCATCTCCATTATTTTCCAGGGAGGTGTATTCCGGGGCCGGATCCTAGGAAAGGCTAAGGAAGCCTGTAAAACGCTGGCCTGAACTGGCCGTCTCCCCAGGCGTGCTGGTCTTTCTGGGATCCCAGCTCTGCCAAGAGGCCTTTCTTCGAGGCTATGCCCCCTGCAGCACAGCTGACCCGCGTCTAAATGACGTGGTGGAGGAATGGGAGTCCGATGTAACTGATTTAGGAGGGAGCAGGACTTCCAGGCAGCCGTTGGGCCTATCTGCAGGATTCCCGCATTCCGGCCACAGCCAGTGGTCGGGGGTTGAGAGCCGTCTCCACTGGGTCTGACATCCACCTACCGTTTGGCGGGTGAGTCACAGTTTGTTCCTGCTTTGGGACTTGGCACCAGTCCCTGCACCCCAGTGGGGAGCAACTGGGAGGGAGTTTGTCCCTGGGACTCAGAGCAGGTGTGGATGTCTCCCTGAGCCCGGGGCCAGGGAAGCTGCCTCTCTGGGGCCTGCAGACCTGTGGGATGGTTTTCTGGGCCAACAGCAGAGGGCAAGGCAGGAAAGGCAGGGCCCGGGGCTTTTTCTCTGGCTGCACGAGGAGGGGTTGGGGGCACAAGACCTCCTGGGCCAGGTCTTTCCTGTCCCAGCCTGGGGAGAGTCAGGGATCTGAGCTCAGAGACAGGCTACCAGAGTTTTCAGCCACTTCTCCGGGTTCTTTAAATTCACGGAGCTCCCTCCTGCCGTGGGGTCTTCCTACGTGTGGTTTCCTCTGCCTGAAACGCTCTGCTCCCCTTCTCCTGGTATTAAAACGGCTGCCACACCCTTTTTCTTGAAACACCCTCTTCTCCTGGCCTCCCCGTGGTCACATCCTCCCCGACTTCCTCCTCTCGCTGGATGCTTCTCCTCAGCCCCTTTGCCAGCAACTTTTCTGCTTGACATTTAAATACTGGGGGAGCCCATGCTTGACCCTGTGCCCTCTCCTCTCCTTTATCCACCCTCTTTCGTGGAGCAACTGCCTCTAGACCCATGGCTTTAAATTCCATTGCTGAGCTGATGACATCTAAATTTTATCTCCTTTCTGGGCCCCTCCTTGGCCTGCAGACTTTCCAACCCAACTGTACACTTGGCAACTCTAATAGGCTGTCAACCAGAATATGACCAAAACCCACTCGAGATTCCCTCTCTCCCACCTTCTTCAAACTCCTCCATCTCAGGAAATGGTCCCCTGTCCCCCACCATTGTTTAAGCCCCAAATCTAGGCACTGCCCATCCTTCTCTTTCTCATCCTCCGTGTTCAAATCATCAGCAGGGCCCATGACTCTACCCCACAAAAGTCCCCAAACTGTGTCTCTTGGGATTCATCATCACCGGCCTTGTCGGAGCCACTCTCATCTCTTGCCCGCACTGATGCAAGAGCGGCCGGGGTGGTCGCCCTGTGAGTAGAGACACAATTCATGCTCCAGACAGCAGCCGGGGCGGGGGCGGGGTGGTCCTGAAAACATAACTGAGTGTGTCACCTCACTGGCTTATAACCCTCCCACTGTCCTCAGGATAAAGTCCCAGCCCCCTGCCCTGGCTGATGGGCCCCCGGAGGCCCGGCCCCTTCTCCTTCCGCTGCACCTCCCCTTAGCCTGCTCACCAGGGCGGCCCCTACACACCAGGCTCCGTGTCTCCCAGGGAACTCTGTTCTGTGATTCCCTCGGCCTGGAACGTCCTTCCCAGGATCTTAGCGTGTGCGTCCTTTCTGACATAGCGCCTCCCCAGAGAGGCCTCCGCCGGCCGCCGACCTCAAGCAGCCACCCTGGCACCCTCTACCAGGCTGCCCGCGGTAAGTGCCCCGATATTTCCTCTGTGATGTGTTTGTTATCTTTCTCCCGCCTCTAGAACGTAAAGCCCACGAGAACGAAGGTCCCCCGCAGTCAGAGCGGTGCCTGGTGATGCAAGAAGGGATGACCCTCGTGGAAGGAGGCAAGAGTGGAGGCCAGGAGCCAGAGTAGGATGTGCAAGAACATTTGGGGCCGAGTCAGGGTGGTGGCAGAGGGGATGGAGAGAAGTGGGGGAAATTAGGGAGAGAAGGCCACTAGGATGGTGACGGGCTTGGGGGGGGGCAGGTGTGAGCAGGGGGTATCAGGAATGACTCTGGGGTGGACTTTCTGCCGAGGTTGTAGGAGGTATAGGGTCGGGAGGGGGCGCGTGGCAACAAGAGAACAATTGTGAGTAACATTTGGGACACGTTGACTTGCCCAAGAAAACCGGAGCAGCGATGTCCTGGGGCAGCTAGATGGAAGGTTCTGGATCTGAGAAGAGGCACAAAGGTGGACGTATCAGTGCACCTTTACCTTTACAGATGGTAAAGAGGGTCCTGGGCGGGGCTAAGCCCTCACGGAGAGTGGGCAGAGGGAGAAGGGAGGGGCCTGGAGACAGCATCCCAGGGCCTGCGGGGTCTTTAATCCACTGGATGCTTTCCAGCACCTCGGACCCCAGGGACCACCTCTTCCCCCTGACCCTAGGCTCTGAGACCCCACCCTCTTCTGTGTCCCTCCGACTCCCCCGACTGCTCCTTCTCAGTCTCCATCACCAGCTCCTCCTTCTGGAATGTTCTGTTAACGTTCACGTAGCCTGCGCTCTCTGGGGCCTCTCTCTTCTCCCTCTGCCTCAGAACGTGACCTTATTTGGAAATAGGGTCTTGGTAATTAGTTAATTACAGATGTAACTAGTTTAAGATGAATTCATTGGATTGGGTGGGGCCCTTATCCAATGACCCGTGTCCTTGTAAGAAGAGAAAACAGAGACACAGAGACACACAGAGAAGGAAGACGCCATGTGACGACAGAGGCAGAGGCTGGAGTTATGTTGCCACCAGACAAGGAGCGCCAAAGGTTGCCAGCAGCCCCCGGAAGCTGGAAGAGGCAAGAAGGATTCTCCCTTAGAGCCTTCAGAGGGAGCATGGCCCTGCCAGCACCAGGGCCTCTAGAACTGCCAGGAAACTCATGCAACAGTCAAGGATAAGTTGGCTGACATTGACGATCGGAGGGTCTCAGCCTCCCAGCTTCGCGCCTCAGGATGAGCCACCTGCCCCCTGGTGGCCAGAAGCTGCCCCCGCGGGAGTGGTCACGTCTGCCGGAGCCCCGGGTCTTCTCCCACTGGTTTTAACTTTGCCACCTGCCCCAATAGCCAGGACGAGGACCCAGGGGCTGTCTCCTCGGCCTCTGCAGATGCTGGGCTTGCCGTTTCTCTGCAGGGCACCATTTGTCACTGACGCAAGGAGGCGGGTGAGGCCCAGCCCCAGGGTGACTCATCCCTGCCACCCAGATCCATTCGCTGTGGCCCCAGCCGCAAGCAGCAGGAGATCACGCCTCCGGGGGACATCTGAGCACCAGGCCCCTTGGTTTCTGCCTAAGGAGGGCTAAGGACACCCACCCCCATCTGTAAGGATGTGGACCCCACAGAGCACAGAGACACTGACTATGCGGAGGGAGCCTGTGCTTTGGAGCGAGGCCCTGGCTGGGTAGCTGCAGCTCAGACCAGAGGCCCTTCCTGCCACTCAGCTTCATGTCCCAAGTAGAAGACTGGCTCACTGCGCATCTGGAGCCTGTGCTCCACAACGGGAGAGGCCGCGACAGTGAGAGGCCCGCGCACCGTGATGAAGAGTGGCCCCCGCTCGCCGCAACTGGAGAAAGCCCTTGCACAGAAACGAAGACCCAACACAGCCAAAAATAAATAAATAAATAAATAAATTTATAAAAAAAAGACTGGCTCAAATCAGTTTCTGCCACTACCGACTTATCTCTTAGGTCCCCGCTATGTAAAGAAATACTCAGACACCCATGAGTTAACCCACTGGAGCATGCCCCAGACCCCACTCTAGGTGAATGCCAGAAGATTCTTCTCAGTGCCCCTTCTTACTTACAGAGAAGACCCCTGCGTCCAAGCTTCTGAAGCTTCTTCAAAGTGCTCCCAGAGGCAGGAGGACGTGGGCCCTCGGGGCACTGACTTTGCCTGTGGTTCAAGGCACTCTCCAAAGTCAAGACCATTCACTGATGCTCTATGTCTGATCTAAAAAACTCTCCTGAATTTTGTATTCTACCCCATGAAACAAACTGTATTTGTTTCAGTAAAACAGTGGCATTTAAACTTCATTACAACTTAACATTTACTCCTCTCCCCACATTATCTGGTAAAAGTGATACACACTTTCTGTCTGGCTCTGTTGATGTTCTCCCATGTGGACAGTTCATCACGGGTCCAGAGGAGGGAGACCGGCAGGCGGGCTGGGGGATCTGCAGGATGGAGGGAGCCAGGCCAGGAGGAGCCAGCAAGGTACACTCAACTGAAAGCCCTGGAGTGTCCTCACTGGAGGGAGGAAGCATCCAGAAGCTTCCCAGGGGCCATTCTCACAGCTGGAGTGGCCCCTCCTGCTGCCCCTGGGCTGCACCCTTGGTCTCTGGCTCAGTGTGTGGTCTCCCACTCCTGGTGGTTGGAGGCTGCTGTTAGAAACCAGCCAGCAGGGGAGAGGCTGGCAGGAGCATGGCCACATGCCAGGGACAGGCAGCTGGGAGGCGGGGGGGAGGGGGACAGAGCTGGGGACCACCCCAGCTACACTTCTTCCATCTATTAGCACAGAAGGTTTGGTCACAGAAGGCCAAACCAGGAGGCCAAATCTTGCTTTTCCTTCTCTCCACTTCCTTACAGGGGGCAAGGCTCCCACCTTCCCACACCTCTAACCCGGAGCGAGGCTGCCCCAGAGGCTGGCTTGCCAGATACCCTCCTCTGGCCCCGGTGAGCTGGAGGGCAGGCTGCCAGGGCTGTCCGCCCTGCCTCAAGGCTTCATATGCTGAAGCAGGCACCTGGACGATGAGATGTGAGTTCCTGCTCCCTCCCTCTGCCTGAGATTACAAGGTCCCTCCCCCACCCGAGGGTGGCAGGAGACCTGCCCAGGTGGCTGGCTGGCTGAGCCCAAGAAAGCTGCATCCGTGCATCTCACCAATCCTCTCACTCAGGCAGGAGGCTCAGCTGCCCGAGAGGCAGTTGAAAATAGAGTCTAAGAATAAGCGGCTTAGTCCGGTTTGGAGAGGGGCTCAGCTGGGTAGGGGTGGGCCCGGGCCTTGGGGAGCATCAGCTGGTTGCAAGGGAAAGAACCAGGCGCCCAGAAGTTTCACTCACCTTTCTTCCAGGGACAGGGATCTCTTAAAGGTGTCCCAGTGCCCTTGGCCAGATGTGCGCCCCACCCCGTCGCTCCAGAGCCGCAGGGTCAGGTGGCCTGGCTTTATTCTTTTTGCAAACACAGGCCCAGGCGAGGCCATCTAAGCACACAGCACAGCCTCCCCACGCTCAGCACAGCCCTGGCTGTTTGTGTCCACAGGACCCATGGCAGGCAGAAGGGACATTTCCCAGAGGCCCTCAGAAAACGGTCCCTGGGTAAACTGGCTGCTTGACTGCCTCTTGCCTGGAAGAGGTCCCATTGCGCCCCAGATGCACAGCTGACCCACCCCGGACCACTCTGGGGTCCTGATGCAAGAGGCCTGGGGAAATGTGTTCTGAATCTGGACCTCTGGGGGAAGAAATGGTGAAGCTGGTAGTTCCCAGAGCCCCTTGGCTAAAGGAAGCAGCTGTTCCACAGCCTGGGGCCCTTGCTGCCCCCTCCCCCTGGGATACTCCTTCCCATTCCTCTAAGCCTGACTGACGCCTGCTCAGGCTGGAGGTCTCAGTGGAAGAGTCACTTCCTCCTGGAAGCCTTCTTGAACACTGGGCTGGATGAAGCTCTCTTGATGTGTCCTCATGCATTCAATCCTTCATAAGACAAACAGGTGGCCCGCAAGCTGCCAGCCTGTAGGGCCTGTGTCCTCTAGAGGTCACAGTGCAGGGGCTGGGGAGGGTGGGCAAGTGCCCTAAGTTTGGGAGAAGCGCTGCAGCTCCCGAGACCCAGAGGACTGTGCTCCCCCCAAAATCGGCCTGGAGCGGGTAGATGCCGACGGCAGCGCCCCCTCCTCCCTGTTCTCCCTCCTCCCCCGTTTCCATGCTTGTCTCCGCCTGGATGGCTGTGTCCAACTGAGATTTTGGGGACACGGGGCCCCTGCGCCCGTGACCCTCCGCGGGGACGATCGCCTCCCGCTCGGCCAGGCTGCTCAGACAAAGGCTGCGCCCAGGACAAAGGCTGCGCCCCCGCGGCTGCTGCTGCGCGCGCGGATTCCATTCCGCGTGCCCCACCCAGCCTTTAGTCTGGCAAACAAATCCATTTTTTTAAACAAATGAAAGCTGAAGTCTCTTCCCAAACATTTCTCCCCCTCTGGGATGGAGGGAGGGGCAAAGAGCGCCCCCAGGATGGCAAGCAGGGCGACGAACGGGGGTGGAGTGGGGCGGACCAGGAGCGCGCGCAGCGGGAGGCGGCCGCCGGCGCGAGAGCGCGCAGCCCTGGCTGCACGTCCCCGTTCTCTCCCCTGGGCTGGGGAGGGCCGAGCCGTGCCGCAGTCCGTGGGGCGGGCGCTGGCGCAACCTGCCCAGCGCTCCGCGCAGGGTCCCTGCATTGCAGCTGAGCCGGGCGTGCAAGCGTGCGTGTGTGCGCGTGTGCATGCGCGTGTGTATGTCTGTGTGTGCGCCTGTGTGTGCACGCGCGCCGCCCGGCCGCCGCACCCCAGTTCGCTCGGCGCTGCTGTCCCCTCGCCCCCTCCCGTTCCACCGCCGCCCCTCCCCCTGGCCGCAGCGCGCGCACCTCCACCTCCCCGCGGCTCTAACTGAGAATTTGCCCGGTAACCTTGGGGGCGGGAGGGGCAGAGGGAAGGAGCTGCGGAACTGGAGGAGAGGGGAGAGGAGAGGAAGGCTTCTGACAGTCTGGTCGCTGCAGCATCTTCTTCGACACACTTCTTCACTGCCAGGCCACAGGGTTGGCCAGAGCCCGGGGGACCTCCACCCTCTGGGCTGTCCCAGCTGTCCCCTTTGCACTGGGAGGATTGTGACCCTGGCGCTGCGGCTGCGGTTCTGCTCCCCTCCCCCCACCGTTATTATGTATCAGGCTGGTGAAATGCTGGGAAAATGATCCTTGGGTAGATAAGTCACTTGTACTCATTTTTGGGGGCGGGGAGGGGGGGGGATGGAAAAGAACAAGGAGAGGTTAGTTTTACTCTTCCACCCTGGCAGGGTGGGTGTCTCAAGGTTCCTCTGCCCTGGCCCCCCTTCCCCTCCCACTATTGAAAGGATGCCTGGCCAAGCGCAAAGGGAAAGAGATTCATGGGGTCCTTCGGGGCCCCCATCTGCTCTCTGTAGGGGGGTGGCCCTGCCTCGTCCCTTCCCCAACTCCTGTCATCTCTCCTGTGTATTCTGCCAGGGGCTGGGGGGATGCTTATTTCAACTGGAGGCCTATGGAGCTCAGAGCTCCAAGTTCCGGCAGAGGGGGCTGCTGGGGAACAGGTGTCCTGCGTGGCCGAGGACTGAGGGGTGTGTTTGTCATGAAGCAGTTAAGGTGGCTTCCCTTCCCCATGATCTCTATCACAGCATCCTCTCCTGCTGGCAGCCTCCTGGTACCGCCTGCCCTCTGGGCTTCCCGGGGGACGGCTGACGTTTCCTGTGCCCTGAGGCAAGGCACTGCCTGGCTAGACTTGGCTTTCTGAAGGGCTCCATCTTCCAGGCAGGTCCGACACTGACTGGTCCCTGCATCCCACAGTGCACCCTGGTGAAGTGACCTGGTCACTGAGGAAGAGCCAGGGCTCTGCAGAGTTCCCTGTTCCCTTTCCCATTTGTTCTGCAAAACTGAAACCGGATTTCCTGAACGGGAGCCCCTGGTCACCCTGCCCTTCTCTGTTACATCCTTCAGGTCATCGCCACAGCGCCGGCTGGCTTCAGCCTCGGCCAGGGTGGCTGCCAAGGCCAGCCTGGCGCTCCCAGGCAGCCACTGCCAGGGTGCAGATGCCCGCTGACCCAAAGCCACCTCTGGGAACAGCTCGGAGGGTTCAGTGGCCAGGGCAGCTGCCAGACACCCTGTCACTGCTGGGGCCGGGGCTGGGATGAGGCAGAGATTTACTACACACTGGGTGGCCCAGGAAAGCTGCCTAAGGCATGTGCCCAAGCCCAGAGAGCCTCCAGCGACCAGTAGCAAGGGGAGGTCTGAGAAGGGAGAAGGCAAAGGGCTGCTGTGGATGGGGGAGGGGAGCTTAAGGAACTGACCCCCACAGAGGGCCCGGGTCAGCTTAGCTGAGACCCAACACCTTGGGCCGGCAAGGTCTCTAGCAAGGTAACCCACAGACGGGCACCTCTGCGGCTGCCCTGATACTAAGGGCGGGTGTAAGCCATCCCTCCACCCTGTCTCGGTGCCCAGAGCAGACCATCAGCTCAGCCGCCCAGGCCAGCTCCGGGGCTTCCCCTGGGCATGCCCGGGCCTGGAAGGGCAGCCTCTGCAACTTTTCTCTGCAGAGCCTCTGGCGCCCCAGGGGGTGCAGCCACTGCTCGGCACCCCGTTGCAGCAGGCCAGCGGCTCTCAGAGAAGCATCCTTGGCCATCACGTCCTGCCTCCCGCCTTGGAGCCTCTGGGGGCTCCCTGGCCCTCCGCCCTCAGCTGGGTGGGGGAGGGCTTCCATGAGAAGGTATGGCTCACGGTCCCTAAAAGGCAGAAGCACTCAAAACACAGCCTTGAAGTCCAGGCCTTGGAATCAGAAAGAAGCCCAAACTGGGCTGCCTTCCCCCAGCCTCGCCCGTTGCTGTTGCCTCTGAGAGGCTCAGGGCTTGGTGATGGCCTCCAGGAGCTCCCTCTGCTTCTAGAAACTGCCCTGGGGCTGGGGGTGGGGCAGCAGAGGATGCCTGGACCCTGCTGCCCCAGGTCTGTCCGGAGAGGGGCCTGTCAGCAGCTCAGGGGCTGGTCTGGCCACTCAGACGCCCCGGCAAGCCCTGGGTCCAAGCTCACCTACTCACTCTGTCCCAGGGAAAGACCGAGATTGAGGATGCGGACCAGCCGGTCCTCCCGAGGTGAGACTTGCACCCTGAGCAGCAGAAGTTAGGAAACGTGGATGCTTCCTCCTTTTTCACACCTTGCACACAGGGTTCCCAAGTGTCCCTCTCCCTTGGGGCCTGGCAAGGTGACCCGAGCGCTGTTCTTACCGTCCAGTGACAGCCAGTCGTGCTGGGAGGATGGGAGTGTGGGCAGGGCCCGAGCTTTGTACTCAAACACCACTGAGTTGGAGATGATCTGGTTGTTGAAGGCAACTTGTAGGGTCACAAGACCAGTGTCATGGGCTGAAAGCAAAAGAAAGAGCTGTCAGGGAGGGAGGGGGGCGGGGCATGGGCACCCTCCAGCCTCATGTACCCACCCAAGGGCCAGGAGGACCCTCTCCCCACTGCCCTTCATGGATTAGCCCTGCCTGGGCCTGCTCATTCCTCGAGGTCAAAATGCAGGGGGGGAGGGCGTTTAGGTGCAGCATTTGCTTTGGACTCCTTTGTGCTTATTTCTCTGTTTCACCTTTTCCGGCAAGCTTGTCCTGACTCACTTAGCATAGCCTTCTGTGTATTTTCAGAAGTTCTTCTGCATCCCTGATGAAGGCAAGAGCTTCGTCTGTGCCTGTTACTCTGAGCCCAGTGGTGCCGGGCTGGAGGCTGGCGTAAACCTTGCGTCTACCCCCGACGCCTGGATGTCAAGCTTCGGGAAGACCGGCCCTTATGGGCCTCGTGAGCTGCTCTGACCCTGACACGGGGCTCAATGAAAGCTATTGGTTGAGTAACGCAGGGGACATTCTCACTGTTCCCAAGAGGAGAGCCTACCCGTGGCAGAGAGACCTGCTTCATTTCTGGGGGTGAAGCTGCTTCTGGGGGTGAGGCCGGTGGGTGTATGCAGGCTGCTCTGCCCCGCCGGGCCTCAGCCTCCGGTAGACAGCAGGGTTCTGTGCTCTCTGCCCTGCTTTTCTGGAACCAGCGCCCAGGGCCTCCCCAGGACAGATTTCCAGGGAGGACGCACCCAGGGATCATGTTACTGTTTGGGCTCTTGGTTTTCCAAAGCTTAGACTGGAGGAAGCTGTCCAAGTCAGCTGCTCCCCAGGGCAGAGTAAAGCTCTGGCTTCCCTCTGAGGTCTTCTGATGCAGCCCTCGCTGCCCACGGGAAAACCAAATCATTGACGTGTGGCCTCTCTCCATCCCAGGTGTATGTGTTACGCAACGGTCCCCAGAGCAGGTCTTCGGAAAGTCATTGCCCCAAGATGACCAGTGTGTTTTTTCCCCTGTGCTTTCCACCCTGGTGTGGTCCCTCGGCTCCAGATCACAAGCTGGCTCCATGGTGGGTGGGATACCACTGGAGCTCCTGCCGCGCCTCTCTGGGCAGGGGGCCCCAGCCAAGTCCAGACCTCCCTAGGCTCTGATGGCGTCCCCAGGCAGATCTCCAAGCTCGTGGCCACTCGCCTTCCCTGGAGATTTGCCTGGTTTACCAAACAGGAGGGTAGGGCGTCAGCGAACGCCCCATCAGAGCCCACTCAGCTTCGCTCCTCTGGCAGTCCATCAGCAAGTCCTGGGTCCATTTACTTCTCTCCATCCTGATGGCCACCACGGTACCCAAGCTGCCATCATGTCTTGCCTAGATGCCTGGACTCCTGCATTAGCCTCCTGCCCAGGGCACCTTCAGCACACCTGAGACCTACCTGTTCTGCTGGGATGGTGTTAGGGTGGGGGGCACGCTCCAAAGCCTCCACAGGAAATCAGTGGGAGTGTGTTGCCCAAGGGAGCCCTCCTCCTTAAATCGGGAAAGATTACCCCTCTGCCGCTTCCTACGGTTTCCCTGCTTCCTTCTTCCCTCCTACAATCCATTCTCCCACACACCCAGATTCATGTTTGAAAGACATAATTTAGATCAAGCCACTCCCCACTTAAAACTAATGGCTTCCATTGCAAGTACAACCTAATCAGACTCCTTCTTATGACTTAGAAGGATGGACATGATTTGTTCTCTGCCATCTTCTCCAACCTAGCCATCTCCAACTCACCCCACCTTTATATTTCTTCAACTTACCAAACCTGTTCCTGCCTCAGGGCCTTTGCACTTCCTTTGCCCTCTGCTGGATGTTTTCCTCCCATTCTTCCCATGACCAGCTCCATCTCATCATTCAGGTTCCAGCCTAATGTCCCAGCCTGTGAGAGGATCTGTCCAAAGGAGCGTCCCTTTTCCCAAGTTACCTTATCACATTACCATATTCTAGTGTTTTCTCCTGTTATCTTGGTTATTTCTTTGTTTCCTTGTTTGTTTTTTCATCTCCTACAGTAGAATGTAAGCTCTGTGAGAGCTGGGAGCCAGTCTGTCCTGATCACCTCTGTACGCCCAGGGCCAAGGTCAGTGCCTGGCCTGTTATGGCCCCTCAATACCTGTTTGTTGAGTGAATTGCTTCAGAATGCAGTGCACTTGCTCATCTCATTTTGAATTTCATCTTTTGCCTTTGGTGGCTCCCAGGAATCCAGCGTGGGGCTGTCCAGAAGCCCCCAAACAAAGTCTTTTTGTTGGGGGGGCTTCCTCCATCTTCTCCCAAGACCAGGTTGCCTTTCCTGAATCCCAAGTCCTCCTTCACCACTGCTTTACCACAGCTCAGTGGCTTGGCTTGGTTTTCTCCCTCCTGACCTTGGAACACTACTGGAATCTTGCAAGAGGCAGTTTCCATGCCTGTGTGTCTTCTGCGGCCAGTGAAGGAGGGGGAGCCGCCCAGAACCATGTTCTTGCTCAGGGTCGAGTCTCCCCAGCTTGCCCCAGGCAAGGGCATGTGCACCAGGCCGGTGGGCAGGGGCCATTTGCACCCCCTGTGCCCCCTCTTCTCATGTCATTCTAGCTCCTCAGGTGACCTGGCTTGTGCTCCCAGGCCTCTGAGCCCTTCTTTTAGGTGAGGTCAGTTTGGTTCTGGCTTCAAGTGTCCTTTCTTTAAGATCAGCTCCAGGTTCCCCAAGGCTTTGGGAGACCCAGGGAAGAGGCCCCTGAGCAGCCAGCATTGTCCCCCAGGGTGTGGCTTGTTTGCATGACCAACTCCTTCCTGCACTGAGAGCTCCTTGCGGTCAAGGTTAGAGTTAGGGGCTGGGTCCATTCCAGGCACCTACCACTGCCTGGCAAACTACTTGACGAATGAAGAAATGAACGAATGCATGCAGCACCCACTGCTGTCTTACTGAGTGACATGTTTTAGTTTGGGCCTCAGAACAAGGATGTCCAAAAGGGACCCCCTCTTTGTGGTTAGGGGTGGAACAGGGCGGGCCCCCCCCCAGCCCACAGGCTGCCTGAGCCTCTCTGGGTCCAAGATGCAAGATGTTCGGGAAGCCTAAACCACGAGGAGGCATAGTGACCTGGGCAGACTCTCCTGCCAGCTCTGGGGACCCAGAGATGCTCTGGGACCAGGAGAACTGCCTGCTGATACCTAAACAGCCCTGGACCCCTCTCCCAGCTCCCCTCCCTCCAACCAGGACAGAAAGAGCAAGGCCTCACTCGTGAGCAGCTTCATGAATTGAGCCTGTAAGCCAGGAGCTTCCTGGACCCGCCCTCATCTCAGCCCCTCGCCCATCTGGCCGGTGGTTTTTACAGATGTAGAAATGGGGACTTAGGGAAGTCAACCTCCGGGCTCAAGTCACCCGATGGTAACTGGCTGATCTGGGATGTGCATGACGGGACTGCTCCGGCACCCAGGATTAGCCGGGTCCTGGCCTGGGACACCATCCAGACGGCATGCAAAGGCCAATCTTTTTTTTTTTTTTTGGAGGGGTCAGATAACTCAGGACAGGCAAGGTCTGGGTCTTCAGCCAGGCAAGAACCAGGTACAGGAAGCGGCATCTATTTATAGGCTGGGCCAGTCCCTTTCCAGCAGCAGGTGACAAGTGGAGAGTTAATAACACGCTGCCCCTCCCCCTACCTCACCAGTGGAGGTTGGGGGGCCTGCAGTTTAGCCACACGCAGCCCCGAGCTGTGATAGGCTGACCCAGCCTGGCTGGCGTCAGGATGGCTGCGCTCCAGCCCCAGGAGGGCTGCTGGGAGCCTGGGAGCAGGGGGAGATGAGTGGGAGCTGGCCAGGCCCCTGGCGGGGGCAGGGCCAGCAGAGGAGGCCACCACGGGCACCAGCCCTGGCTGCCTGGGATGTTTGCGGTGCAGAGGCCGTTGCGTTCAAGCAGAAGCCGAGCGCGTGAGCCCAGCCCTGGAGCAGCGGCATTTTGCTCCGGTGGGCTGCGTGGGGAGATGGAGAGAGAGAGAGAGAGAGAGAGAAAGAATGTTCCATGTCAGCTCGGGAGCTCCAGGCTAGGGGGATGGTACGGAGTGAGGCCGACAGCTCAGGCTGCCTTAGGTTCAAGCTGGACCACCCCAGGTGAACCAGGCCCCTGGCACGGGCCAGCTCTTCTCCTGCCCTGGGGACCCCGGCCCCACTTCCCTTCCCCACTCCTAGTCCTCCACAGGGACCGTTCTCTCTCTCTCTCTGTCTCTCTCCTTTTTGTAGGCTGCAGATAACACGGAGTGGGACCCTCCGCCCTCCCCACCCGCCTCCTCGTCTGCCTTTCCGTCCATCATCTGGGCCAGCTGGACGGGTCGTCCCTGGAGCTAATGATGCGTGTGAGGGGCCAGTCAAGGGGTCCCCCCAGCACCAACCCAGGGGACAGAGAACACGAGCAGGTTCCTTCATGAACACCCACCCCCTTTTCGGGATGTGCCAGGCACTTTTCGAGCCCTGGGGGACACGTGGTGACCAAGAAAGGCACAGACCCTGTCCTCACGGAGCCAACAGGCCAGTGGGGAGGAGGTGATGGTCAGAGGTCAAGGGCAAGTTGACCAGACAGGGACACCAAGCTGCGTGGACAATGATGGGCCCTGCCCGAGTGACAGGGAGAAGGTCAGAGCCGCGGGGACGGCACCCGGGGCCTCCGGGCCCTGAGAGCGAGAGGAGACGGCGTGCCAGGGCCTTCTGCTGGCCATGGGGTGGCTGGCGCCACCAGCCTCTCAAAGGGGTCTGTGTGGGTTATTCTCAGTTTGACGCCCCCTCCCCTGCGGTCTGCCGGGTCTCCTCCATCCCTCTCTGACCCGCTCTGCGCCGCAGGGGACTGGCCCCGTGGACCGCACGGCCTGGGCCCTCTTGTTCTCGTGACTTCTGTGTGGCTTCAGCTGTGCGCGGCATGGGCGGCGGGGAGAGAGGGCGGCCTTGTGGCCCCGACCCCAGACGCAGCTCCTTTTGGGGCCCTTCTGCCCGCCTGGCTCTCACCGGCTCCTGTGACCCTTCGGGTGGAGGGTGAGGAGAGCTCCCTGCCGTGACCAGTCCTGGGTGTGTCACCCGGGCGCATTGGCTGTCTAAGCAGTCCTCCATCAGGCTCTCTTCAAAACCCAGCCGAGCTCACCTGTGCCCCCATCTATCATGCTAAGGGGGCCGTGAGTCCAGAACAGATGCCATTATGCTAGCTGATCCGGGACCCACTCCTTCACCGTGGAGGAACCCGAGGCCCAGAGTAATGACACCACTTGCTCCAGGTCACCCCCTCCAGGCCGACTCGGAGTCCAGCGCTCTGGGGCCCCGCGGCCTCTGCGGGAGGCGGCCTCTCACCTGGGCAGTAGCAGCGGAGCACCCCGGGCTGAATCAAGGACGCAGGCACTGAGATCTGGTCGAACAGGCAGCTGTAATTATTGCTGGCTTCTTGCCACGGGCCTGTGATGAGAACCTTCACTCCTCCCTGGAGGGAACAGAGACCAGCGGGGGGTGGGGGTCAGCCCCAGAGGGAGGGATGAGGGACACAGGCCCCCGTGGCTGCACCCCCAGCCCATGTGCTCGTGGAAAATGCAGACTGCCGATACCCATAAGCCCTACTTTTGAGAACCACTGTTTCAGGAGTGTGGCGGGAAGAAGGGCCCCAGCCCTCCTCCCCCGGGTGCCTCAGGGGCCCCCAGATGCTCCTTGCCTTCCTCAGCTGGCACCCAGCACGGGGGCCAACAGTTCGGATCCCTGACCCCCTCCTGGAAGTGGAACTTTCAGCTCCAGGCAGAAGGGAGCACAGAGGTTTTCAAGCCTTTTCCCCCAGGATGCACCTGAGAACTGGCCGGGGGGACCCCTGAGAGGAAGCGGAGGGGAGGGAAGGGGCTTTCTCTGTCATTTGCTTGTGGACAGATTGTGTGAACTGAGCTACGGAAATGGGCTTGAGCATCTTAGTGGCCTCCAGGGACTGGACGTCCTGGCGGGGAGATGAGGGGAGACCCGGGGTGCCCAGGGTGTGGTGGGGATAGCCAGGGGAGGGGGCAGCGAAGGGGGGGGGGCTGGATGAAGAAGGTGATGAGAAAGAAAGCAGAACAGAAAATTGGAAGGAAGGCTCAGAGCTGGAGGGGCTCAGAGGTTGCCATGGTGGCCAGACGGCCCCCTCACTGTGTACAGACACGGTACACGCAGGCACTGATGTGCTTGCATCCTGGCTGGGCAGCAGCTGCTCCCACAGGGCGAGAGCGGGGGAGTGGGGGGAAGGGGGATGCAGGAGTGGGGCTCAGATGGCCTTGCTCAGCTCAAGGGGAGAGGGCCCTGCCCCCCAAGCATCCCAGAGGCGCCCAGGCGCAGGACAGCACAGGAAGGGTACAGGCGCTCCCTGACCTCTGGCTGGAACCAGCCCGGGCAGCCACAGAGCAAGGAGGGTGGCCTTATGTCTCGGTGCCCTGGGCAGTCCTGTTCTATTGTCCGAGCTTAGTGATTAATAGCAGCCTGTCCTGCCTGATGTGGGCAAGGAGGTGTAGGTGCCACCCCGGCCTCCAGCCTCCTCTCCTGGCAGGGGGCCAAGCTCTGCCCAGGACAGGGTGGAGAGCACCACCTAGTGTCCAGGCAGGAGAAGGTCGAGCGGCGCGCCTCCTGGAGACTGGGGCGGGGGTGGAGGGGGTGAGGAGTGCGGCCTGAGGCCCTCCTTCCCCTGCTTCTCCAGGCCAGAGAGGCCAGACCCTAGCTCTCCTGCTGCTCCTAACGCCAGCGAGACGTTCTCTCCTGCTCAGTCACACGTTCTTGGGTGACCTGTCCTTGGCACTGGCCCATCCGTGCTCTGGAGGGACCCCGGCCTCGACACAGGACTGGCTATTGAGGCTGCGCACAATGTTCCTGGAAGCAGACCTGGCCCAGGGCTGGCCTTGGGCATCAGCAGTAGGAGGGGCTGTTTCCAGGGATGAGGTGGAAGTGGGTCCCTCATAGCCCAGCACAGGAGGGAGATTCGCCTATGGAAGGGACTCTCCCAGACTGGAAGGCCTTCCACCTGTGCTCTTGGATGGTCCTTCCTTCTTCTGCCTGGAATGGCTGGAGAAGTCATCTTACTGCTAGACAATCAAAGTTTGGAGGGTAGTAGACAGAGCTTAGGACCAGGAGCCAAAGGAAGGAGGCCTGCCTCTGCCCCTCGTAGCTGTGTGTCCTTAGGCAAGTGGCCCAACCTCTCTGGGTGGCATTTGAACTTTAAGGACCCTCTGGCCTTGACATTCTTTGGTTCTGATATACGGCTCCACAGAGAGATTTGGAGTTCTGTCGGAGTGGCGGGGCTGGAGCCAGCATCCTTGGGCCCACAGGCTGGGAGTGGGTTCCTGGCTGGGAGGTGTACCATATAGCACAGGTAGAACCTGACTTTGGGATGCCTGGGGGCACCAGAGGCCAGCTCAGGGCACAATCCGCCCTGGATCCTGGGCAATGGAAGAGCAGTGTCTTCAAAAGGCCACAGACAGTTACTCTGTGAGAAAAAAAGAAAGAAAGAAAGAAAAAAACCCCCAATAACCCCAATCAATAGCTGCTAGCATGAAGCCAGGGCTGCTGTGAAGAACAAAGGACTGCAGAAATTACTGGAGAACATCAGGACCTTCGCCATGGAAACTGCTGCGGGAGGGGCTCAGCATCCATCAGTTCAGGAGATGGTTTCCATGGCAACATCGGCCTGGCTGTGCTGAATCGCTGTGATGCGGGCACCTGACGGCTCTAATTGCAGCCTCCTGTGCCTGGTGCGGCAGGAGCGTCCATGGAGGGAGATGACGCAGAAGCGTTTGGGGGGAGGAGAGGCAGCAACACATGCTATCTGAGGTCTCTGTGCCCTGGGAGCCCTGAGTAAAGGACCTGGATTTCTGATGCCCCTAGGGCGGATCCTGGGGGCCCAGGGGCACCTCCAGCATGTGTGTGTGTGTGTGTGTGTGTGTGTGTGTGTGTGTGTGTGTGTGTGTGTGTGTGTGTGTGTGTGTGTGTGTGTGTGTGTGTGTGCGTGCAGGTGAAGAGGCAGACAGAGCAGAGGGGAAGCGGGAGCAGCCTGTGGTGAGGGAGGGATGCTCAAGAAGAGACAGCAAGATGGCCCTGGCCTTAGCATCCTTGCAAAGTGAGTGCCTGGGCACCCTCGAATTTTAGAGCTGGGTGAGGGTGCTGAGCGACTGGCTAGATCCGGGCTCCTGACACAGGTGGCAGGCAGCCTTCTTCCCAGCAGAGAAGGGGGGAGGGCGAAGGGTACCATGCCCGCCGGTGGGGGAGGTGCTGTGAGGAGAGAGGAAGGACAGGGGAGAAGATGCTATCCCCTGCAGGAGAACCCAGGAGGGGCGGCCCCTGCTGCTGGACCTGGCGGGGGGAGGACGGCGGGGTGGGGAGTGGCCGGCAGAGCCGCTGGGGCCTCTACAGAGCCCTCTCCGAGCAGCCACTTTGGGCTCCAAAGGGCCCAGCTGGTGGCATCTGCGCATTTCCCAAATCAAATTGAATTTGAGCTGCTTTTGTTTCTCGGTAGCTGGAAGCATCGAGAGCTTCTGGAAAAGCGGGGCTGGCCGCTCCCTCTGCGAGGTGCCCGGGCCATCTTTCCTTTCTCGTTCCCATGCCGCCCTCGCGTGGCGAGCTGCTGAACTGACTTTCTCCGAGGTACAGTTTAGGGATCTGCAGGCCGGTGCTCGGATACAGGACAGAGAGGGCCAGGCCTGCCAGGAGCCCCTGACCAGTGCCTGCAGGTCCCAGGGGCTGGAAGGAGGGCCTGGACCCGTCCAGGAATGTGCACTCAGCTTGCAGGTTGAGTCCGGGGATAAAAAGCTCCTCCTCCCGCAGGACACGGGCGCCGGGGTGCCTCAGGGCATCCTGAGGAAGGACCAAATCTCCAAGGTCGGAGGTCTTGAGGCCACCTCTGCTCAGCCACTTACAGATCAGGACACCGAGGCCCAGGAGGCAGGCCCGAGAGCCGGTGCCCCGACTCCCAGCTCTGACCTCCTTGAACCCCAGTCCCAGGCCTCCCTCCCAGCCCCTCTGAATTGCTTTCTTAATCCCCATGGGGAGCCAGCTGCTGGGCTGAGCTGACCTTTCACCCCAGGGGATGGGGTCACAGCGAGCCGCACCAAGAGGAAACTGAGTCAGTCTTCCGGAGTCTTGGGGGTCCGTGGGGGTAGGGGGAGTCCCTGGAGGTGGGTGGAAGGGGCAGGGCTGCTGGAGTTCTTCGCTCAGTCCTGACAACCCAGTGAGGAAAGCGCTAGCATTGCCCCAATCTTAGAGACAGGAAAGGCAGCGACCTTGCCCGAAGTCACCACCGGCTAGTAAAGTGGGGGGCAGGATTTGAATCCAGACTGTGCAGCCCCAGCTCCGTGCTCCTCACCTCGTCGGGCAGCCACCTCTGGACCCCTGAGCTGGGAGGAACCTGCTGCCCGAGGACACGGTGCACGGGCAGAGCTGCTCTTACACCTGCTGTATTTCTGGGGTGCTCCTCTTCCAAGGGGGGGCCACTACCTGGGCTGATGTGGCATCTGAGAGCTGGGGGCATTCATACACAGCCTCTTCGCCACGGCCGAGGCAGGAGGACACGAAAAGGAGCACAGTGGGCCGTGAGTTGGGATGGCCACAGAGTAATAACCAATAACATAGCAAGAAACTATTGATTACTTCCTACGGGCCAAAGACTTTACCAAGAAGCAAGTACTATTATCACCCCCACTTGATAGGTGAGCAAACTGAGTCACAGGGAGGGAAAATCACAGCAGAGCCAGGGCTGACACCCAGGAGTGCCCCCTGAGACGTGCCCTCCACCCTGGGCCTCAGTGTCCCCTTCACCAGGGCCCGGGGGAGACTGGGAAGCCGACACGGGCTCTCAAAAATGCTGCACTTCTCAGGGAACCCCGTTAACCCTGTCCCAACTCGGGCCTCGTCCTGGGAGCCCCTGCCAGCGCCTGGGGCTGGAACGTGCACGGGTTTAGCCAGCATCCCTGCCCTGCCTGTGTCGGAAGACCTTCTGCGGGGTCTGCATCACTGCCCTGAGGTACCCCATGAGCTTCAGGGCCTCTTAGGAGCACCCCTCCCTTGGTGTTTTGGGCAGCAGCCCCTGCCCTATTGTCTAGGGAAGGTGGCAGTGGGGCCAAGGGAGCCGTGGGCAGCCATCTCCCAGGGGAGAAAGTGCCGACCTGGGCCCCAATATGCTGCTCTCCAAACACCTGGCAGGCCGACTGGGAGGGGTCAGGGAGCGTGTCCTATTGGGCAGCAGGAGGTTAGGGAACACTCGGGCCACTCTGTCCCCTTCCTACGCCATTCTACTTCGGAGGAAAAGCAAAGGTTCCTTCCTTAAGCACCTGGGCCACCGTGGCAAGACCTGGGTCGTCCTGCGGTCCTGGGCTTTGGCGCAGTGATTCTCGATGTCAGATCTCAGCCCCCCCGGAAGGGAGACGGACTGTGGGGTTGGGGGATGCCTTTGATTTTGTAGAGGCTGGATATACCACCAAAATCTCACAGATGACTCTTTGGAAGCTGTACCCTCCCTCTCAATTTGATGGGAATTTGTTTTTGCTTTGTTTTGTGAAACAAATCAAAAGCAATGGAGGATACAGACGGTCTATAGTGGTGATTTCCAAATTTTTTTCCAGCAGCCCTAGGATGCTTTTTCGAAAAAAAAAAAAGGCAAAGCAAAACATAGGTGGAATCTTAAGACATCAGCCAGGGGACAGCGGTGACAGCAAACATTGATCTGGCAGAGTTGGGAGGGCCACCTGGCCCCCGAGGAGACCCCTGATTTTAAAGCTACTTGCTCCTGTGAGGACTGAGAACACCGCTTGAGAGAGCTGGGGGTATTTCGAGCACCGTGGGGACAGAGGGAGGGGACACCTGCAGGGTCCAGAGCTTCAAGGGAAGGGCAGCCACACGCAAACGAGCACCCCTCGCTGGGTGCTGGCGGGTGGGCAGGTGAGGCTGGTGCGGGAGGCTACGGCAGTGACAGCTTACCTCCGGGTAAGACCACTCTGGGGAGTAGTCGGTCACCATGAACACCCGTCCGCTCTGCTGCAGCATCCCCAGGGTGCCCGGGGCTGAGGCGGCCGAGACCACCTCGGCAACGTGCATGTAGGCCATGGTGCTGGCCCCGCCCTCGGCGCTGCTCAGCTGCAGGCTCCCCTGCTGGGGGCTGCAGCAGGGGATGCACATCTCTGCCTGGGTGAAGGGGGCACGGGCCCCGTCCTCCGCCTGCGAGAGCGCTGCGCCATCCCCTGACACCAGCTGGTGCCCGTAGATGGTGCCGCTGCCCCCCTCCACGGAGATGAAGTCGTTGATCAGGTCGGAGAACTGGTTGCCAAAGGAGATGTCGAAGTGGTCCAGGCTGAGCTCCATGTTGGCGGCGTTGCCCAGGCCGGGCTGGGCCACGGGGTAGAGTCCCTGCACCACGTTGCCCGGGAGGAGGGGGACGCCGCCGGCGCTGCGGATCACGCCGGTGGGCTCGGGCTGCAGGTAGTGCTCGGAGCTACAGGCCTGCAGCTCCCCGGACTTGATCAGGCCCTCGCCCCCTTCGGCCACCTGCGAGGTCTCCATGGTGACCTCCCCTTCCGCCGCCATGGCCTGGAAATTGGCCTGAAACTGCATGAGGTGGAGGGAGGAAGTGGACTCGATCCGTGTCTCCACGTGGCCGCTGCAGGAGCTGGTCTGTGACGACGCCTCCGTTTTCACCGTGGGCATCACGAAGGTGCCCCCAGAGTCACCCAGGCTGCTGTGGGCATTCTGCTCGATGGGGAGGGGCTTGCTGGCGTCCTGCAGGAAGAAGCTCGGGGAAGGGGTCTGGTGGACGTGGGGGCCCGTCTGGCTGAAGCTGGACGTGTAGTCCTTGTTGGAGTCTATCGCACTGAAGTCCATTTGCTCCAGGGTGGTGCTGGGGCTCAGGCCGCCGCCCGACGGCAGGAGGCTGGAGCCCGCGCTCAGGGTGAGGGAGCTGGACGCCGCGGCCGCCGCAGAGGAGGAGTAGGCCTCTTTGGCCATCTGCTGCTCGAAGGAAGTGTCCTCGGTCTTGATCTCCTTGGTCAGGACGGTGGTGAAGCTGAAGCCCCTCTCCACTGGTGGTGAGTGCCGGACATTGGTGCTGACCATCTCGGCTTTCAGGCCTCCGCCCCCGTACGTCTGGCCCTGCTTCGGGTTATTGAGGAAACAGTCGGGGTCAAAGTTCATGGTGGTTTCTGGAATCTTCCGGCCCCCGTCGAGGGTGGTGGAGAGGACGAGCTCTTCGGACACATTGGTGGGCAGCATGGACAGGCTCTCCGAGCTGCCCGTGGTAGGGAAGGCGTACTTGTGGCCGTCGGAACTCACGGCCAGGACGAGGCCCTGAGAGGCGTCGGGCGACAGGAGGTGTTGGTTGGGGCCTGCGGTGGGGGACATGGTGTACACGGCCTCGTTGGTGACCTCGGACATGAACACCGTGGCGCTCTGGGACAAGCTCCCCATCACGGAGGCCACCGCCATGCTGGACACACCCGTGACCACGGGGCTGTCCGCCATGTCCGGGTCGCTGTTGAGCCCGCTGCTGATGGACACGGGGGAGCTCTGGGTGGTGTCGGGGACCTCCACCTGGTTGGTGGAGGAGACCTCGGTGCTGTTTTGGTGCAGCAGTACCGGCTTGGCCACCTTGCCGTTCCTCTTCTCGCGGCTCAAGCCCTTGCCGTGGCTGTGCTCGTGCTTGCCCTCGGATACGTCGTTGTGCTGCACCTCCGCGTGGCCCCCGTACCCCCCCGTCCGCGGCTCCACCTTCGGCGAGATGATGCGGTGTTTGGCACTGTTACACTTGTGGTGCACGCTGCTGCCCGCTCCTGCGGAGATCAGAAGCGCAACACGCGCACGCACACGCACACACGTGCACACGCACACACGTGCACACGCGCGCACACACACACACACACACACACACGCAGAGTGTCAGAGCTAGGACTGCAGTGGGCCCCGTCCCTGAGCGCTGGGGTCTGGCAGAGCCCAGCCTGGGAGTCCAAGCTGGCCCTGGCCCCTCGGGGCTGCCGTGGGACAGACCCTCAGGGACTCAGGCCCTCTTACCCCACCCCAGGCTCTCAGGTGCCCTATGCAACCACCCTCCGGACTGGGGGGCTTTGTCCCTGATGCTCTTTTCAAATAGTAATTGAAGACCCCCAGTGCATAGGAGGCGGGGAAGGAGAGGCTGGGGAGAATGTCGTACTCCAGGAAAATCCTCCCCACCTTCCGAGGCGTACTCACTCACTGGAATGGCTCAGCCTGGGATGGTGGCCGGGGCCTTCTCCCCTCCCCTGAAACTTTTCACGCCTGTTCAGGCTACAGTGTCCCAGGAAGCCCCTCTGGGACTGAAAGCCGGTGGTTGATGGTAGGGGGCTGGGGGTGTGGTGGGTAGAGAGCAATGTACTCTCCCTGGACTAGCTCTTAGGCCCCAGGACCAAAGAGGGTTCTACTTTATTCCAGAGGCAGAAAGGTATTTGGGGCCACCCCCCACTCCATTTAGCTAGCCTGGGCCTATCCTTGGCTCTTTGTGGGATGAAATCCTTCTAAAAACCTGAGCAACGACCCAGCCCTAACCCCCAGTTCAGTGGCAGAAAAGAAAGAACCTCAGGCTCTGAGCGTTTCTGAGCAAGTTGCACTGAGGGCTCTGCCCCTAGGCCTCCACTCCTGCGTAATTTTCATTCCATCTGATAAGGGTGACTCCGCTTTTGATAAAAGGGTGAATTCTCCCCTGATCCTGTTACAGACTCACCAAGATTCTTAAATGCATGAAGACTTCGCAGAGAAGTGACATGACCCTCTAATGGAAATAGCTAATTAAGGCAGCTAGGGAGTAAAGAACCACATTTCCAAGAGCAGATACCATTATCGGAAACACAGACACATTGGGACAGAAGATGTGGGACGCTTTACATTCTTGGAGGAGACAGAGGTGAAAGCAAGAGGTTTCGCTTGAGTGGTCCCACTGACTCAGGGCTGATCTCCCAGAAAAGCCTGTGTCGGCCCGGGGACCTGGGCTCCTGCTGCTGATGCCCGAGATCCCAGGGCCCGGAGGGCACCTGCTACGGGTGGATGCGGACAGAGACCCAGCCCTGTGCACTCCTGACCCTGCTGCCCACATTCCTAGAGGGCGCTGCCTCTCCGGAAACTGCTCTCTCCTGCCCGAAGTGGGCTGCCCGCCGGCCCCGCTGGGCAGGACGAGGGAGAGTTGCCCTGGCTGCGGTGCTGTGGCCTGGCTCCTGGCTGCCCCCTCTCCCCTTGTGGTCCTCACGCCCGCTGCCCGGCAGTGCCCCCTGTGCCCACGCGCCCGCCGGGGGCCACCCCGCTCACCCAGGCTGCCGGTGCAGAGGCAGTTGTGGGTCCGCGGCTGTGGCTTGGTCTGGTGGCTGTCAAGGATCTGCTGCACCAGCTGCTCGACCGAGAAGCCCGGGCTGCTGTTCCCGTTGCTGCAGGTCCACTTGATGCCGTGGACTGTGGGGAGAGAGACGGGGCGGTCAGCGGCCACGCCTGCGGGGGGCGTCCTGCGAGGGTCGGGACCGGGGCCCGCCCTGAGCGCGGCCCCCTCTCTGCTGGGACGCCGGCCCCAGGCACCGTGAAGTGATGGCCGTAAGGAGTGGAGGAGCGAGAGAGGAGGGTAGAGAAGGCAGGCCCAGGCTGCCCCGCCAGGCTGCCCCGCTCCCCTGGGGACCTCAGTGCTCCCCCTCTGCCTCCGGCCCTCCTTTCCTGTGGTGCATGGCGGGGTGGGGGTGGGGGCAGTAGACGGCCCAGGGAGTTGCTTTTGTTTCCGCAAAGTCCAAGTACATCGGGTGGCTCTTCAGGAGGTCCTGGAGTGGAGGGGACAGAGAGCGAGGATGGGGAAGGGGAGGTGCCGGAGGCCGAGGGACCTCCGCAGACCGCAGGTCGTGGAGATGCGGAGACGTGGTGGAGGTTGGGGAGAGCGGCTCCCAGCAGGATGGATGCCCAGCCCCGGCGGGCGGCGGAGGGGGAGCGCTTCAGCCTCCTGCTCTCACCAGACGTCCCGGCCTCGAGGGATGGCAGATCGGGCACAGTGGGTGCCCACTGATGGCCCGCCACCCGGACGGCCGCCCTGGCGTTTTGGCTCCACCCTCCTCAACCCTGGACCCCTGCTGTCCCTGGTGTTGGAGTGGGGGACCCAGCATGACTGAGGGTGGGCTCCCCACCTGCCTGGCAGGATGGGGCTGGAAGTCTAAAATAACCGACTTGCCTGGCTGGGTGTGTGGACTGACTGAGTTTCACGCCCGCTTGCTCTGCTGTGTTCTCTCAGCTGGAGCAGACCTGGCTGAGAGGCGGGGGGCTGAGCCTGCGGGGCCTCTCTGGTGGCTCTGGGGGGCCGGGTCCAGAGGCAGTGAATCCACAGCCCCGGGGCTGGAGCTGGTGCCTGGGGCTTCAGGAGGGACCCAGTTCCCTACGAAGGGGGTGGACGGTGGGAGCTGGTGGTCTGAGAGGAGGAGCAGGGCATCAGGGCACAGGGTCAGGTTAGAGAGAGGCCAGGGGCTTTGCCAGCGCAAGAACAATTTGGTTTCTCCTGATCTCACGTGGACTCCATGGGAAGAACTGTCACAACTCGCAGAGCCTGCCTTTGCTCTGTGAGGGGCACAAGGAGACACACAGGGAGAGTCTACACAGCGGGTAGGAGCTGGGTTGGATTCAGATGTGGATTGGAGTCCAGGTTTTGTTCTGTACTTGCTGTGTGAATTTGGCCAAGTCACTAAACCTCTCTGAGCCTCAGTTTCCTCATCTGCAAAATGGGAATACGAGAGTATCTGCCTCACAGGGTGGCCCGGAGGAAACCCAGTCTCCTGCCTGGCACTCTGTGTGGACCCCGCCAAGAGTAGCTGTTGTCATAACCATTAATGTTGATGACGGCAACGACGGTGACACACCGCACGCGATGCTGGCCTTGCCCTGCAGCTTGGCCGATGCTTTGGGAACAGGCCTGGGGAAGGCAGCTTCCTGCTGTGAAATCCACAGACGGCTCAGCCTTGGAACGCTGCAGGGAGAGCTCCTCGGCGCCGTCCGTCTCATGCCTCTGCTCCTCGACCGCACCTTCATGTAGAACTTCAGTGGTTTTTCAAAGAAAATCCCGATGTGAGGGTCGTGATCTGCTGGGAATCCCCCGAGGGCGCCGCTTTTCTTCTCCGTGCACCTGCCCAGGTGTTCACCCACGATCCTCGCCTCCACTCCATTCTGATGAGGCTCTGGCCTCTTGGGAGGTCTTCCGGGCTCTGCCGCTCATTTCTTCAAAAGCGCTGGGGCCCTAGCCCTGTTCCTGGCGGTCCCGAATTCTGGCGGGTCATTGAGAGGGGATGGTGGCTGAATGGCTTCTGCCTCGAGCTAGCTCAGCTGCCTGGATTTGAAGTCGTGGGCGCCTGTTTGGAGCCCTGTATGATGCGCATGCCCAGGGGTTGGGTGTTTGCAGCCCACCTTTCTGCAGGTGGACGGCGCCTCCCCTTGGGATCCCTCGGGAAAATCTCCGGCAGCCCCAGGAAGCTTGCACTCCCGCTGGCTCAGGCCCACCTCCTGTCTGGCAGCTGGAAGGGATAGCCCAGGCCAGGGGTTTGCAAACCTCATCATAGCTGTGGAGCACTTTTCACAAATAAACCTCTACCTGGAAATCCAATATGGAAAATAGATCACAGCAGAAGGGGCCTGGCCCAGGCAGGATTTAGGGGTCAGGGCGTGTCCTCACACCTGGGCCCCCCTTGGCTGAGGACCTTTTCCAGAATCCTCATGTTATAGATGAGAAAACAGAGGCTGAGGGTGGGGGCCGGAGGGCAGGACTCAAACCGCTGTACACAGATGTCCTGCCCCAGCCCAGAGGTTCCGGAGGGGTGCCCAGACTTTAAAGCTCTGCATGAGTTCCTCGCATGCAGTCAGGATGGCAAACACAGGGCTCTGTCTTAAGCCGAGTCTGCAGATTCTGCAAGTCTGAGACCAGAAGCATCTCCAGAGCTCATCACGGGCGCTTCTACCTGTGGAGGACTTGGAGCAGGGGCTCTTTGCAAAGCCAGACCAGGTGTTCTCAGGGAACCCTCTCCGGCCCACCCGAGTCTGAACTTGAATCTCTGGAGACATGAGCTAGGCTCAGGCAGCCCCACCTCTGGCTTCTGGCTGCAGGACCCCACCCCACCCAAAGGTCTGGGGTGCTGGCGTTGGGTGGGCTCGCTAACCCCCGGACTGCCAGTCGGCTCTGCTGGAACGTTCTGGCATTTTGGACCAGGCCCCCCCTGTGCTGACAACTGCCGCTCAGACCAGCCTCCTCCAGCCCCCGTGCGGGCGCAGCTCCTGCGTTCTTCCTGCTTCTTGTTCGTCTCCTCATGTTGTGAAGGTTATAAAATGAAAACCCAGTGAAGGGTGACAGATTGCAAGCAGAGAATTTTCGGATGCTTAATGCAAATTACCTACTGTCTTAGCACATCCAATATGCAAATTGCCTCCCTCCCCCTCTGGTGGGGGAGGGGAGAGGAGCCCCCTCCTCGGAGGTGGTAAGCTGTTAGTACCGAATATCAAATACTATCAAGACGGCTTTTAACATGTCATGCTCCGCTTCCCGACACGTAATGAGTCAATGGGAAAGGAGATTTCTATTGGGAAAAGCGTGCTTTATGGAAGGAAGGTTGATACACACGCACGCTGGCCCCCTCCCCCTCCACTGCCTCTCCTCCTTCGTAAAAGCAGCTAAAGGGAAACCCATTAAAGGTACAGTTGGTGAAATGTAAGGTCATGAACTGGGGCGGAGGGCACAGAAAGAGAAAAGGGAATACCCCTCCGCTCCCCCCACCCAAATCACCTCTTGGTGGCTCTGGGCCACATCGTCCCCTCTGCTCTCTGAGTCTCGATGGAGGGCTCCTCATTCCCAGGCCACAGTCGGCCGCCTGGGGGCGGGGGCTGGCCTGAGTGTTTCCTGCCAAATCCCTGGCCGGGGAGACTCTAAAACTCCCCACGCAGGTCTGGGTAGTGCTCCCGGGCTGCTCAGGTGATGGAGGGGGCCTGTCCTGTGTGCCCAGGAAGGCTGGGGCAAGGAAGGTACCAGAGAGGGAGAAGGCGGGCGTGGGTGACTCCTCACAGGCCTGCACAGGACAGGAGTGGCCAGAGGGCCACACTGGCCAGAGGAAAGTGGGGTGCTGCAGGGTACTTCTGCGGCTCCGCCCATAGTCCTGCTGCTGCCCAGGGAACCCCGCACCTGGGCCCGACACTGGCTCTGCCAGGCGGAGTGCAGCAGGCCCTGTGGGAGGACTGGTCTGCGAGCCGACGGTGCTGACGTGGCCTGAACACGACGCTCACGCTAACGACCTCCCAGAGCTGGGCAGCCGGGCTCACACTAATCTGAATAATCAAAAGGAAATCGGTGACAACAGCATGGGGCCACGCTTTGGAGAGCATCTTCTGATGAGCAATTCACCCAAGAGGCAGCCAACCGCTGGGAAGAGTGTAACTGAGATCTGGAGGAGGGGGCTGGGGAAGGTATGGGGGTGAATCCTCCACCCACACCACTGCCTGGGGCCAGCTGCCAGCTGAGGGCCACTTGGCTTATGCCTGCTCCATCCCAGCCTTGTGGGGGGTTGTAGGTGGAGAGCTTTGGCCAGGTAGGCTTAACTTGACCCCAGGTTGAGCTGCCCTGTCACTCTGTTATGGACAGAATTGTGTACCCCCCAAAATTCTCAGGTTGAAACCTTAACCTCCAATTTGAATATATTTGGAGATAGAGCCTTTTGGAAGATAATTAAGGTTAAATGAGGTCCTAAGGGTGGGTCCTAATGCAACAGAACTGGTGTCCTTATAAGAAGAGGAAGAGACACCAGGGGTGAGCACACAGAGGAAAGGTCATGTGAGGACACAGCGAGAAGGCGGCCGTCTGCAAGCCAAGGGGAGAGGCCTCAACAGAAACCACCCCTGCCCACACCTTGATCTTGAACTTCCAGCCTCCAGAGCTGTGAGAAGTAAATTTCCTATGGCTTAAGCTGCCCAATCTGTGGTGCTCTGTTATGGGAGCCCCGGCTGATATCAGGGTTCAGGCCTGAGCCCTACATGCCCCTGGGAGAGACCCACCCTGCCCTTGTGCTCCACACGTTGGGTGTGTATGTTTGAGGGGCACTGAGATCTTTCCAGAATGCCTCCTTTTGAAACCGAGCAGGACCCTGTGGGGCTCCTGGGCACAAACCTTTCTGTCTCCCATTTCTTGTTTGTAGGGAGCAGACTCCAGCCTCCATGACCTTCCCTGAGTTCCAAAGGGCAGATTTGAACAGCTGCTCATCAAGAGACTAGCAGCCAAGAAACCACCTGAGGCAAGATTAGAGGAACCAGAGAAGCTCATCAAGAGACTACCTGAGACCAAATTGGAGGGGTGCAGCCCCTGCACACACTCTAATCTTGTCAGCAACCCCATGCTTGAACTATTGCTATAAAACTCCTCATCAAATCCTCCCGGGTTGGGGCATGGAGTTTTTTGGAGCAGGAGCCAGCTGTGCCCCGCTTTGCCTGGCAAAGCAATAAAGCTATTCTTTTCTACTTCACCCAAAACTCTGTTTCCGAGATTCGATTAGGCACCGGTGCACAGAGGCTGAGCTTTGGCATCACTTTCGCTGCCACTTTAAATCTTACCCTTCCATCCAGCACTTGCCAGCTCAAGCCTCACCTCCTCCTGGAGGCCCTCCTGGTTACTCTAGCTCTCGTCCCCACTGGACCCAGAGTCTGACTCATGGGGACAGGATGTTATCGAGGGGGCCTTCTCTATCCCCCATGCTTCGAACGATGCCTGGCACATAGCAGATGCTCAGCGAAGTCTGGTGGAGTGAATAAACGAATGGGTGGTTTCTCAGTCACTCACACCAGCACTGCTCCCTTTTTGTTTCATCCATTCATTAATTCCCCCAATGAACTGTAAGCAGAGCTCACATCTCAATAATAATAACAAAAATAATATTTACTGAACCTACACTACCTGCTAGGCATTGTGCTAGGTTCTTTATATGTTGACTCCATTATAAAAAGAAAGAAATCACAATAATATCTACCCTTGATTGAGTATCTACTGGGGACAGGGCACTGGGCAGTGGTTCTCCAAGTATGGTCCCAGCTGCCGTAAAATCACCCGGAAATATGTTAGAAATGCACATTGCCAGGCCCCACCCAGCCCTACGATGAATCAGAAACTCTGGGGAGGAGGTTCAGATCTGTGTCCTACCCTCCAGGGGAATCGATACTGGCTCAAATTTGAGACCCATTGGTCTAGAGATTACATCTCTCATCTCTCAACGATCCTTTGAGGCTGAATTATCGTCCCGTTTTATTAATGTGAGAACCAAGACTCAGGAACGTTGTGTAACTTGCCCAAGGTCACTCAGCAGATAAGTGGGGGTGGGGAGGGGTTGCAGTTTCCACTGAGCCGTCTGCCTCGGATGGGTCTTCCCAGCCTGCATCCCTCCTGGACCAAGGAAGGGCCGGACGGTTCATCACGGGCTGGGGAGGGAGGGCTACTCCTATCAGCAGACCGAGATCCTTTCTACTCACTTCACTTCCTAGAGAGAGGGATTCCGTGATTTCCTGGGGGCTGGTGGGTGTGCAGGAAACCCAGACCCCCTGGGGCTGGGCCAGGTTCTGTCCCCCAGCCCGCCACCCACCCTGCTGTTTCCTGCCCTCTCTGACTATGGAGGGTGCCGGCTGCCGCAGAAGGGCCACGTGGGCTGGGGACGGGGAGGGGCAGAAGTTCTAAAGCCCCTGGCTCTTCCCTCACGATCTTCCTCACTCAGGGCTGGGCCAGGTGGGCAGCCAGGCCGGAATGTGTGGCCACCCAGACCAGGGCAGAAGAAGCTTGCTTTGGGCCTCCCAAGGGCAGGGCAGGAAGTGAGAGGCAGGGCCTGTTGTGCACCTGCTCTTGGAGGAGAAGAAGCGAGAGAGGGAGGGAGGCCCGTGGGAGAACATCTCAGCATCTGAACCTGGGCCGCTGGGGTTCCCAGAGGGGTCCCTGGCCTCGTTCACCGAAGCCCACCGGGGTGAGTTTACGGGAAATTTCTATGAAAGACAGGGAGCCCGATGAAAGACTCTTCCCAGAGAACATGGGAATCGTGGGAGCAGTGTTTGTCTCCTTGCCTGGATTTCTAGTCATTGGAGGTCGGAGGGGGTGGGGAGGGGACGCCGAGTCACAGACGGGGGTGGGATGTGTATGGGGGACCCAGCGGAGGCCTTCTTGGTTGTCCTCCGAAGCCTCAAATGTTGCTTCCCGAGGTGGCTGCCCTAGGCAGTGGTAGAACTTTCCTGAAGGGCAGGGAGAACCTCTGAGCTCAGTGCCTGGCTAACTGTACGGGAGGGAGGGGCTGAGATTCAGGAACATCCAGAGCCTGTCGGGGGGGACTTCCCTGCAGTTCAGTGGTTAAGACTCTGCACTTCCACTGCAGGGGGCACGGGCTTGATCCCTGGTCGGGGAACTAAGATCCCACATGCTGCGCAGCAAAATAAATAAGTAAGTAAGTAAATAAATAAATAAATAAAATATTAAAAAAAGCAAAACAAAACAGAGCCTGTGGGAGACAGGCCGGCAGGACCACGCTGGCCAGGGGTCAGGGGCCCCAGTGGTCACAGCTCTTTTCCTCACATGCATGTGATCTTGGGAAGATCTTTGATTCCTCTTGGCCTCCGTTTCCTCATCTGTAAAATGGGTGCCTCCCACTAGTTCACCTGACGACACATCTCTGTTCCCCAAGGGACTTCAAAGACACAAGTGGGCCCCACTCCCTGGATTCCGATTTGGTGGTGTCCGCAGGAGATCTGAGTCAGGACAGGGTTGAGGGCCCCGAGTGAGATGACCCTTTCTGCTCTGAAACGTCATGCCTGGAACACTTTGGAAAGGAATTAGAGGGTCAGAAAGGCCTACTCTGGAAGGCCCCTCACCCCGAGGCAGCCCCGGGAGCTGGTGAGAGCAAGCTGCCTGCCCTCCTTTGCTCTGTGGGGCTGTAACTTCTGGAAGGATAATAGGCATGTCCGGCTGGAGCTTGGGTCACCACGGTAACAGCACAGGTGGCGCCTGCCGGGATGGACATTTGGCTTTCTTTGCACAGGAAGAGATTTCTTGGTGCTGTGTCGAGCAGGTGACAAGTGGCATGTTGGTGACAAAGAAAATCCCCCCACCTCCCGACAGAGGCTTTTGGGGGGCCTTTCTCTTGGCCCCCAGCAGCTGCGTTCATCCAGCGCTCCCACCCAGGGACTCAACTCTCCGTAAAGACCCACACAGAGGTGACTGTTTAACGGCTGTCCAGACAGGTCCCCTTGGAGACGGAAACGGGCACTGTGATAATTTGTCTGGACAATGGTGCCACCTGGACGCTCCCAGGCAACCCGGACCTGTGGTCACCCTACAGAGGAGCCACGTGAGGGAGGTGGGCAGGGGAGGGGCCACCAGGCGCCTCTCCAGGAGTGAATGAGCCCGTTTGGATGCCTCCCGGTTGTTGACACTAGAAGGCTGTCTCCATGGCAACAAGGTCAATGGGAAACGGCAGCCACGTTGGTTTAATTTTCACTGTATTCTTGTTGACAGGAGTAAAGGCCCGGCTTCTGAATTCTTGGTTCAAATGGATAAAATTTTCATTAGATTTAACTTCTCATATCCAGACACCCACATATGATTCAATTTCCCCATCTCACCCTCAGCTCATTCTCCTACTGGTCCTGAGGACAACATTTTCAGAAATCTCATCTCGAGGAGTGCGGAGGCTGAGCGGGGACAGGATGGCGTGTGTTCGCGGGCACGCGTGGGCTGTGTCCCAAATCCGCTTGTAATTCCTGGTTCTGAATGTCAGGGGACGTGGGGCATAAGACCCCCCTTTCCATCTTTTACCAGGAGGCATCGGCTTCGTTCCAACAGAGAACAAGCCCAGGGAAAGGCAGAGGGTCTGAGGACTTCTTCCAGGTGGGAGGGACCTCGGAGGTGAGGGGCGGGGAGAAGGGCTTCCCAGTTGGGAGCTGATTTGGGCCGCTAAGCCTCCACCAGCAGGAAATTCAGGCCACGTGGGGATGGAGCTCCCTGTACCTCTGCACTTGACCTCACAGGCAATCTCCTAGAAGCTCTGTGGCATAAAAAGTGGCCTTGGCTGAGTGTTTCCGCACCGGCCCCGCTCACTGGGCCAAGGATGTGCCTTGTGGAGCGACTTGAGTCTTGCAGAATCTCCTGATTTGCTGAATGGCATTGTTACCGAGGCCGGGAATTCTTTGCTCTGTAGTGAGAGCGTGAGTGGGCTTGAAGTTCTCTGATTGTCTAGCAATGTTGGATGGAAGCCCAATATGGCAGGGGGGGGAGAAGAAGCTTTAGCCATTCTCCCACATCTGGGAACCACGTGGGCTCTGAATTCTCTTCTCTTTTGGGCTCGACTGCAGCCTCTTCTCCCAGGCTCTGCCCGGGGGCAGAGGTGGCAGGAGTGACCACCTGTCCACCAGCCCCTCCGGGCCACTAGCAGCGGGGGCAGGGGACCAGGTTTTTGGGTTCCGGAGGGTCTCCGTCTTGCTTTTGGGAGACCCTGGACTCAGAGGCCTCCTCCGTGTGCCCGGAGGTGGCGCCTGCAGAGAGGCAGGTGCCCTAGAAAGGGGTAGCTGTCTCTCGGCTCCTACCAGAACCTTCGATTTTCAAAGAGAAGCTGAAAATCTGGAGATTAAAATGCTGGCAACAAATTCTAAGTTTAACAAAATCACCCCCCCAGCGTGAGCAGGGCCGTGTCAGCTCTGGGAGGTGGTCAGGCACACCCTCCCCACCAGCACAGAGGGGCCCCCATCAAAGCTCATGGAATTAGTGGATGGCAGAGTCGGAGCAGGGGATTCTGTAACAGCAGGGGGTGCATGGCGCCCAAGTGGCCCTGAGGGGGCAAGTAGCCAGGGAGCGACAGGAAATCAAAAGAAGTATTTCTCTTTTAGTTCTCTGATTTGGGGGACAAACCAGCTAAATAAAATTTAGCCCAAGGGAGAAAGGCACATTTGCAAAACAAGCCTGGATCCTCCCAGCAGAACAGGAAAAGGAAGTAATCCCTATTTAAAACCAGCCTATCCTACTAAGTGAAGTAAGCCAGACAGAGAAAGACAAATATGGTATGATATTGCATATATGTGGAATCTCAAAAAAAAAAAAAAAAAAAGGAACAAATGAACTTATTTACAAAACAGAAAGAGACTCACACACATAGAAAACAAACTCCTGGTTACCAAAGGGGAAAGTGGGGGGAGGGATAAATTAAGAGTTTGGGATTAACAGATACACACGACTACATATAAAATAGATAACCAACAAGGACCTACTGTATAGCACAGGGAACTATATTCAGTATTTTGTAGTAACCTATAAGGGAAAAGAATCTGACAAAAAGAATATATATGTATATATGTATACATTTGAATCACTGTGCTGTACACCTAAAACTAACACAACATTGTAAAGCAACTATACTTCAATTAAAGAAAAAAAATCAGCCTTGCCTCTTCCTGCCTCTCCACTGCCTGCTCTCCCCTGTGCCAGGCTGGGAGGTGCCTGGGAGGCGTCCTAGAGAGAGTGGGAGATGTAAGGAGGCCCACCCTGCCTGCTCCTCATCTCCGCAGCTCCTAACCAAAGAGACAAGCAAGATGGACAGGGGAATCCTCCCCAGGCCCTTGTGTACTGAACCGCCTCCCTCCTTGACTCCAAATCCAGCTGACACAGGCAGAAGGCAGGGCAGAACCTCTGGGTCTCACAGGCTTCATCCACTGATTAACGCCTCTGCACTTAGGCAAAGAGCTGTGGTCCTGGGCCCTGGGCCCACCACGGGGATGCAGATGTGCTTCCCTTTATGGGGCTCCAGGGTTTCTCGTGACTTCAAGTCAGTAAGTGTCTGGCAAGACCCCATTATGTGCCTGACACTAATATCTAACTTTCAACCCAAGGAAACTTCTAGGGTTGGTACCATGTCTTAATCCAGAGTCTATGGAAAGACTTCACGGGGTCCTGAAACACCCAGAAGTGATACACCCGACTCTTTGCACAAGTTCAAGATCAGCATTGCCTCCGGTTCCAGCCTCACTTCCACACGGATTTGAGAATCAGCTGATGCCCAAAGAGGCCTGTGGTCCCCAAAAGGGGCCGACCCTGATCTCTGCAACAGGGCTCCTTGGCTGGCTTCTCGCTGGAAACTGCATTAGGCTAGGATCTCTCAAAAAGCAGGAGAATCTTGCTTGTTAAAAAATTCAGATTCCTGGGACGTCCCTGGCAGCCTAGTGGTTAGGAGTCTGCGCTTTCACTGCCCTGGCCCGGGTTCAGTCCCTGGTCAGGGAACTGAGATCCCGCAAGCTTCATGGCAAAAAAAAAAAAAAAAAAAAATCAGATTCCTAGGGCCCTGCCTTTTATCAACCTGCCCCGGAGGTTCTGATATGGGCCACTGCTCCCGGCGCTGAGCCCATGTCTGTGCCCAGGCTCTGCGGGCCTTGAAGGAATGGCAGGGGGTGGTGGGAAGCGAGAGGTGGGGGAACCACAGCTGCTCTGGCTTCCCTGAGCCCCCGTGGTGGGTGGTCTGGAGGTGTGCACGCTTATCCCTGACTCCCGGTCTCTCACTCCTACCCTGAGTCTAACTCCAGACATGGGAACACTGGAAAAGGCTGCTAATTGAATATTTCTGGCCAGAAAGAAACCTTCCAGCCCTGGGTGACAACAGCTTCCCCTTTCCCTGGACTGATCTACCCCCCACCTTTCCCTCCCAACTCACAGTGCCCCTGCGAGCAGCTCCGTGGGGACAGCGCCTATGCGACTTGCTTTGCAAGTGCCCCTCCATCACCCAGACTGGGACTTGAAGCACGCGTTCCTGGTCACGGGCGAAGCTGCCAGCCCCTCCACCTGCAACCGGCCAGGCGATGCCTGATCAGTTAGACCGCGTGGGAGAGGAGGCTCCCTAGGGCCCCCTTCTGTCTGTTCCAGCACCCCCACACCAGTCCCCCTCCCCGATCCAGAATCACAGAGCAGGTTCCCGGCACCAGGTCCACGGGCAGGGGTGGGTCGTGCCCCCTGCCCGCCTGCTGCCATCCCAGCCTGGGGAGTGGGACGCCTCCGGAGAGCTCACGTCTCTGAGCCGCTCTGCTGCTGCATGCCACCAGGTGGCGCTAGCCGACCAGGAACCGGTTTGGTGTGGGCCCCAGAAAGGAAAGCCTTTGTTGATTTTACTTCTTGATGTTCTATAATCACCAGGATGACAATCTAAGCAAAAAAGCAAAACAAATAAACACCGCCCCTCTTACTGGGTCTTTGGTCTTTGTCTGGAAAATGATGAAAAAACAACAGGCGCCTTGACATACAACCCGAGGCATGGGTGTGGCAACAGTGAGGTCAGCTCAGGTGGAGGAAGGGCTGGGGGCTCTGGAGACGGAGGGACCTCGCTGTTGGCTTAACCTGCGGGGTGAGTAGCTCCTGGAAGACGCCGCTGCGAACCAGCCTGTTCCTTCCGGTCTCCGCCGCAGCAGCAGCCACGTCTCAGCAAGGGGGTTCCTGTCTCCAGCCGCCCTGCCTTTGCCGGGTCCCCGTGGCTTGCTGTCCCGGCCTCACCGAGGCACAGAGGCTGTGCTCCTCCGGAGGGCGCACGGGGAGGGGCTGACATCCTGACTTCTGGCACATATACAGGCTGCAGGAGCCCAGGGACCAAGGTGACTGGGAGAACTGAGGATTTCGGGGAGCTAGGGGGGCACACTTGAACCCCACGCTCAACATGGGCTCCACCCACCATCAACATGGTCTTCATCACCTTATACTTGACTTGGTCTTTGCCCACCTACACTCAACATGGCCTCCCTCCCCACACTGAATATGGACGGCATCCACCCTCACTACCAACATGGCCTCCACACGTCTCCACACACAACATGGCCTCCACCCTCACTATCAACATGGACTTTATCACTTCATTCTTGACATAACTTCCTGCCTCACACTCAACACGGCTTCCTCAGTATGGCCTCCACTCCCGTATGCTCAACGTGACTTCCGCCTCCTCCCCGTCAACATGACCTTTACCACCTCATACTCATCCTGGCCTCTACCCCCACCCTTAACACGGCTCCGCGCCCTTGTGCTCCCATGACGTCTACACCCCTCACTCCACGCGATTTCCATCACTTCGTACTCAGCGTGCCCTCTAAGCCTCAAACGTGAGGCTCACTGCAGTCACCTCCGCGCCACACCTGTGTGTGCCCCTGCCTGCTCCCTCCTTCACGCTGCCCACCCAGCCTCCCTGCCTCCCGTCTGTCCCGCACATTCCTCCAGGCCAGGGGGACAGGGGGCCTCCCGACTGTTCGGAGCCTGGATCTCCTGAATGTCTAGGCACTTGAAGGCAGGGCCATGTATTCTGCTCTCAGGCCGTCTGCTTCGGGCCCCTCAGCCGGTCTGGCCTCTTGGGTTTGTCCTCCTGAGGGCAGGGCCCAGGCTTTTCCCCACGTGGCAGCCTCCGCAGGGCTGGCACTGGGCTGAGCTCAGGGCAGAGGTTCTAGAAGCCTGTTCTGGTTCGGTGTTGGTGGCGCAGGAGCGCCCGAGGGACCGTCCAGCTGGTCTTTGCCGACGCCCCTTAGCACAGGGCTTGGCAGGGGCTGAGCGCTCAAACTCAAGAGAGAGGACCGGCCTTCTGGCTCCGATGCAGCCCCGACACCTACATACTTTGTGTCCACGATGTCGTTTGACAGCCACGGGGCCGCAGGGAAGGGCCCACGATCGCTCTCGCCCTGAAGGAGCGCGGTGCTGCTTAGAGAGCTGGGGTGACCTGTGCTAGGCCGCTTGCTGGTCAGAGGAGGAGCTGGGACCCCCCCTCCCCGCTCCCAGGTCTGTCCTTCTACCCATCCCCCCGCCCTCGCTGCCGCTTCACCCACTTTCAGGGGGAGGGTCAGGCACTTGCTCTGGCCGAGACGGTGCCGGTGTCCCCACCTGAGCGGCGGGGGGGACGGTGGTGGTGTGTTGAAGGGCTCTTGGAGAGAGCCTTGGGGCTAGAGGGGCTAGAAAACTGAGCCCTGCCCCTGCTGACTCACACGTGCGTCCCCGCGCATGTCCCTGTGGGTCGTGGGCCGTGTGTGCCTGTGTGCACTGAGGTGTGCACGGACGTCGGCATGGGGGCTCCCCAGCCAGCTCTCCTGCTTTGCCCACCCAGTGCCACTGAGGCCCCGGGACCCCTGAGCAATGACAGAGGGGCTCCAGGAAGGCAGCGAGAGCAGAGCCAAGCCCAGAGGTAGCCGGTGGAGCCGCCAGTGGCCTCTGGGCCCAGGGAGGCCCGCGGGGAGGCCCAGGCCTTGCTGGGCAACGCAGGGCCACCTGGCCGGCTAGGACGCTCCAAGCGGAGCCCCAGGGAGAGGGGGACAGCTGGGGAAGGGCTGAGAGCACAGCTTAAATCTCACGCCCTCATCCCTCACTCTGGATGGAAAAACCTCACCACCTGCTAGCTGGGAAGCGGCTGGCATCCCGTCCCCTCGTGGGCTGCCAAGGAATGGGCAGGGCAGAAAGCCGCGGCGCCCAGAGTTGAGGGTCCACTCCAAGGGAACTGGCTCCATCTGGCTCCCTGAGGGTGGAGGGTTCGGGCCACCGTGGTTCGGGGCGGCCGAGGATCACTGAGCAAGTTTCCCGCCAGGCTGGCGGGACCGAGGCACAGAGCTTGTCTTGCCCATCATTCTTCCCACTCAAGGTTGACCCCGAGGGGGAGCGGGTCCCACCTGCCCAGCCCCCGCTCGCACTATGGCAGTTCGCCGGGTCCAAAGCGGGTGCTCTCGCAGACCGGCTGCGCTGGAACATACCCTGGAGTTTCCAGGATGAGACGTGCTGACCTTTAGATCATGTTCACTTGAGTTCTATAAACTCCAACCCTCAGACGGACGGGACCCGGGGCAATCATCCTCAGGCCTTGAGCTGAGCTGAGCTGAGCTGAGCAATTCTCAGCTGAGGCCTTACAGGAGGCACCCTAGGCTGCACTTGGCTCTACTCAGCCCTGAAGGACCCACATGCAGAACCCTATTCCCCAAAGGAAGTTAGGATGGTAGTGCTTAGAGAAGACTATACTTCCCAGACTCCCTTGCCAACGAGGGGTGACCCTATGACCAAATTCTAGCCAATGATACATGAGTGGAAGTGTTGTGTGCCACTTCTGGTCCCTGTCCTTAAAGGGATGAAGTTTACCCTCCACCTTCTCTTCTTCCCTTCCCACTGGTTGGAATGCAGTTATGATGGCAGGTGCTGGAGCAGCCATCTTGGACCACATAAAGAGGGCAATGCCCTAGGGATGGCAGAGCAACCAGCTGGAAAGAGCCTGGGTGGCTGAGCTGATCCCTGACACTGTGAGGCTGCCCTATCAACCCTGAATTTCTCTGTGAAAGAGAAATAAGCTTTAAGCCACTATTCTTTTTGTCTTTGTCACAGCAGCAGGACCCATATTCTAAATACCACAGAAGGGACTGCAAAAGACGGGAAGCATTGTTGGAAATATACCAGGAATTCTTATCAGATATCTTAATTTTTTCCCCCTTGTCTTTGTTTTTTGTGTTTTGTTTTTTTTTAGTCTGGAGGAGGCATCCCTCAGTTTGCAGGTTGAAGGGAAGCCCCCATAGGACTAAAGGGCACCCCTGCAAGAATCAAGGTGGGGTTCTTGGAATCAGTCTGGCTCAGAAGTTGGGGTCTGTGGGATCTCCCCACCCCATCGTCAACAGGTGAGGCGAAGGCTGAGGAGCAGAGTCTCACTTCGCCACGGATAAGCACAGCATTTTGATTAAACCACTGACAACTCCGCTGCAGGGCAGAGAAATTTGGAAACATCAGGAAGTCAACCTGTGAAGTCTTTGAAGGAATGTGATTTATGTGAAAATGTAATGAAGCTAATGTGTTTGGCTCCAGCGCTGGGGTGGCACGCCTGATCGTGGAACCCAATCTGATGCCTTCCTGGCTCCCAGCATACCTCTGCTTTCCCTGAACACGGGTAGCTGGTGCCCTGTGTGTGTTCCAAACCCAATCGGCATCTAAAGCTTTAACTGGAGCCGTATTTCCCAGGCTTTGTTTCTGGGCTGTGCGTGTCTAACTAGAGCCACACACACACACACACATGCACACCCTGAGTGACTGCACGCCGCTGCTCTCGTGTCTGGACACCAGAGACCCAAGTGTGATTAGCTTTATGGGGTGTTTGTTGTAGTTTTACATAATTTCCTTGATGCACTGCAGACTTTTAAAAGGCGTTCACAGTTCCCTCCAGTTAAGCATCAGAGGACCGAGGTCTGGTTTCTAGCCCCTGGAGTTCATGGCTTCATCCCCTTGCCTGCTGTGGGAGATGGCATTCCTGTTGGACTCAGGCAGGCTCCTGTGTGGGAGGGGGACTTTTCCCAGGTGGGGCTGCTTCTGAGGATGGGGGCTGTTGTGAGGGGGTGGAGGCAATGAGGGGAGAAAAAGGAAGCAGCTCAGATAAAAGAATGGGGAAGGCAAGGGGCCACGGGGTGGCTTACAAGAAAACGGCCATCGGTGTGTGTTGAGAGGCGTTAGGAGGGCCCAGGCCAGAGTCTCTGCCTGTGGTGGCCACCTTGAAAGGTATCTCTTCCCTCGGGAACATCCCCTTGGCTAATCTCTGGCTAACTTGGTCTCTGGAACCTCCCAGGACATGGGATGAAACAGTGGCTTCAGCGCCTCGGACCCAGGTCTGCAGAGGCCCAGGAGCCAAGCTGGGCCCCTCGGAGGTGGCCGGATGCTGCTGGTCTTGGTACAGAGACTGCTGGATTCTTTCTCTCACTTTCCAGAAAGGGAACTAGGGTTCTGAGAGGGTGAGTGATTGGCCTGAGGTCACACAGCGAAGCGGTCACAGACCCAGGCTGTACACCCCGCTCCTGGCTGCCCGAACTCGACTGGCCTGGCAGGGGGGTGCCAGTGCCAGTGGTTATGAGAGCCATTGCTCCCACCCAGCCAAGGCTCTGCCAAAGAGGAAGTATGGGCAGCTCTGGGGGAGGAAACCCAAGGTCAAGTACAAGCCCTGCACATTTAGACACCACGGGATGTAAGGCATGGGTGGGCGGGGCGCAGAGCAGGACCCAGCACCACTGCCCTGTTCCCCAGCCCTTGGCCTGGCCTTGGAGGGGTGCCACTGGGCAGCTCCGGCTCTCAGGCTCTGGACACCGGGGGCCTCTGTCAGGTGCTCGGGCCCCTGCGGAGAGGGGATCAAGCTGGGCCCAGCCACGCTTACCCAGCCCCCTCACAGATATTTACAGAGAGCCTTCCACGTGCCAGCACGGTGCGGGCCCCCGAGGAGCGGCAGGTAGGAAAGGTTCACGGGAATTAGCTGGGATGTTCCCCAAGTTTCTGGGTGCTCCGCAGAGCTCTGAAGAGCCTTGCGTGTCCCCTTCTGGTTAAGGAGGCTGACTTCATTCTGATGTCTCCCTGGGGGTCTCGGGAGGCCCGGGGTGCTGGGGCCCGTGGTGGTGGAGTTCCAGTTGGGTGGTCTGGGGGGGCCAGTGGAAGAGGCACTATTTGGGCTAAGGGTGGAAGGATGAGGTGGGTGAGCAGGTGAAGGTGGGGGAGAGCCAGGCGGAGGGAAGAGTGACGGCAGCTCTGCTGGAGGGACCACCCGTTAGGAAGCCCCAGGAGGGCAGGGGCAGCGGCGTGGGGTCCGCAGGTGGGTGAGCTGAGGGCACACCCAGGAGCTCATGCTCCGTCCTGAGGGCACCAGATGGCTTCAACAGGGCGGCTCCGGTCAGAGCTGCGGTTAAGGAGGGTTCCACCGGGCACAGCCTGAGCCTGGAAGGCCCTGGGCCTCCTGGCTTTGGTTCCTGGTGGCGGCAGCGAGGCCAAGCTGGCCAGAGCCTTCCCATGGGCACACAGCTCAGGAGGACAGCATGGGGCTGGACCATCAGCCTATTGGGGGTCTGCTCCCCTACTCAGAACCCTGCCCCTCCTGACCCCATCCCCAACCTTGTGGCTGGTGGGGGTATCCTCCAGTCTGAGCGCTGAAGGCTTCTCAGGATGAGCTGGCCACCGCAGGTGCCACGTGGCCTCAGCATGGACACTCAGTGACCGGACACTCACTGCGCCCAGGAAAGGACATCTCAGCTGCTCCCTGGACGTGTTTCCTCCCCGCAGCCCAACTTCCAAGGGGGCCACAGGTTCCGACGGCCCCGCTGACCTGCTCCCTGAGGTCCAGTATGATGACAGGTCTTTGCCCTGAGCCTCAGAGATCAGTGTTCCGGAACCCAGGGCCCTGCGCACTGGACGGCTTTCCCCGGCTCTGTTCTCCCTGAGCCCTCCGTCCAGGCAGCAGGAGAGGCCACCCCCGGCGGCTGCCCGTGGAAACCAGGCACCGGCCATGTCCCGGCTTTCTGGATGTGCTCGGCGTTTTGCATTCAGAGATCTGCTCCTGACGGATGCTCCCGACAGCATCACTTTGCTGACGAAATGCAGCTCAGGTCCCATTATTTGTGTGCCTCCCTGTCTGGGAGCCAAGGGTGCCCCGTGTCCAGGAGCAGATGCGCCAAGGGCAGGAGCCTGGCCAGCCTGGCCGCGGGCCACAGGCCTCTCCCTCCCCGGACTGCCACCGCGCTCCTGTCTGCGGCCTGCAAGACAGAGGTCCCAGGCGCTCTCCACTCTGCTCCTCGCTCATGGGTTTTGTGCTCTGGAACCCACTTTTCTCATCTGTAACATGGGCTGACATCTGGGTCCTGGCTGTTGCATAGGGAGCCCCCGAGGACCGGGTGGAATTGGGCAGGGTCCTTGTAAAAGCTAAGATCACTGTCATCCGAGCAGAACGGGGCTCCCGCCCCCGGATCCCCAGGCCACGGAGGACCTCTGGCCCTGCCTGGGTGACCCTGGCCAGGTCGCAGCGCAGGACCCTGGCCGGCCGGCCGCGCCTACTCACACATGGGCTTCAGCTGCCCGATGAGCTCCTCCTTCGTCCATTTCGCCCACTCCTTCTTGTCGGTGTTGATGGAGCAGAGGATGGGGCCGCAGGGCTTACCGCAGTCCTCGATGGCCGGGACGTTCAGGTAGTGCACCAGGACGATGTCGGGGTTCTGGGGGGAGAGCACAGACACTGGCAGCATGAGGGTGGTACGGAGCCCGCCCAAGGTCACCCCAGCAGGTACAGACAGGCTGAGCATCTCCACGCCGGGCTTTCTCAGCCTGGGCACCACTCACCCTCGGAACCAGATCATTGTCTGCGGTGGGGGACCACCCAGCAGCACCCCGGGCCCTCTGGTGAGATGCCATTAAACCCCGCCCCCTCCCCCAAATCTCTAGACATTGCCTGTCACCCCCTGGGGGACAAAATTGGCCCCAGTTGAGACCCACTGCTCTACACGTGGGCGGATTCATGTGTAACTAAGGACCACACACGAAGTTAAATGTATCTCTAGCCTCACGTCCCGGACCTACACCCACAGCTGCCCCAGCAGCACCGGCCCCTGCTCCGCTCCTTACATGCACATCCTCACTGCAGGTCCCTGGACGTCCCTGACAGGTATCACCACCACCCTCTTCTTAAGGGGGAAACGGAGTTCCTAGAGTTTAAGGCACCCGCATCTTTTTTTTTTTTTTTTTTTGGCCACCCTGCGTGACATGTGGAACTTCCCTGACCAAGGATCGAACCCGTGCCCCCTGCAGTGGAAGCGCAGAGTCTTAACCACTGGACCACCGGGGAAGTCCAAGGCACCCACTTCTAAGGGCTGGATGCCCCTCTGCCCCTCAGCCTGTGGTCTCCCTGCACAAGCATCTCTAAGCATCGCCCAGGAGGCAGCTGTCGCTTGGAACCTCTGGAAACTCTTCCTTGGAAATCTCTTTGGAGCTTATGAATGGAAAGAACTCTCCCCGTGAAGATGGTGAAGGCACAGTTTTGTCCCCAAGTGGTTTTATTGAAATGGGGCAGCCTCTTGCCATCAGATGCAATTCAAGGTGACCTGCGTCGCTCTCCGCCCACCACCAGCTCTGAGAGCAACACACCAAGGGGGCCTCTGTGGGGCAGCAGCTTCACTGCAAAGAGCACAGGCCCTTCCGTGGCTTTCCGTGGCCCCCCCAGACGGTGAGGCTGTTTATTGGGTCTTGTCAGGCCTGACAAAGTTGTTAAAAAAAAAAGCAGCCATGTCACTTTATAATGCATCTGAATAAACGCAGAAAAACCTCCTACCCCGAACAGAAAGTATTTCTTGAACCGTAAGGAAATGCATAATAATATATCAAGGTGCTGCCGGGAACTCTGGAAAAGCCACTTGGAAGGTCCCATCCTGTGCTATTTGCCAGATACGTCTCCTCTGCTTTTCCCTCTGGATACCCAACCCCGAGTCCTGGGCGGGCACGAGGACCCCGGCACGGAGGAGCCTGAGTCTGCGGTCACCTTTTTGGATCTGATCAGAGCAAGAGTAATACATGAATATGTGACTCAATCAATGCAATAATAAATAAAGACTCAAGACGACTCCATGACTGGTGCAGGAAAGTACACTGGTATAATTTTAAAAGATTTTCAATAAGGGTTGAAACGTAGAGTTTCTTTTTCTTGCCAACGCTCAGTTAACCAGGAAATTAAATCAACACGAACAGGAGCTTTCTCGTTAATGGCAGCTTTTCTGGATCGCGGTAATCATGCTCCTTAATAACAATGATAATCCCTGACATCCGCACGGCACTTTATTCTCTTCAAAGCACTTTGTAGCCATTAGCTGATTTGGTGCCCATGCAAGCTGGGGACGCGGGCTAGGCTGGGCAGGGCAGGGCAGGGCGCTTTCTGTCTGCAATGAGGAGCCCGAAAGCCCAGTGAAGTTGTGACTTGCCCAAAGCTGTGTGCCTGGCAACGGACAGAGCTGGGGCTGGAAGCCACAGTTCTGACTCTGCTTTCAGGTCCTGCCAAGACATCTGGTGGCCTCTTTTTGCCCGGTCTAACTGCCTTCGCATCTCATATTTAACTTCGTCCTTGCAATATGCCCAAGAGGCAGGTGGGCTGGGTAGCTCTGCCATGCCCGTGGCCTGGATGGGGTAGCCCAGGAGAGGAGGAGCCATCCTCCCTGTGTCCCAGCCCTCTGTTCTTCCTACCGACCAGCACACTGGCCTCCCCGGGCTGGGAGCTCCTGCCTGAGTCTGTGCTTGGCCAGACGGCAGCGTCAGCCACTGAGCAAGACAGAGCAGGGATCAAAGGGCTGCAGGGGCCCGCAGGCCACTCAGGGCTTTCTCTGATCACAGCCCCTGGAGCAGGAGCCCAGCCCTGCGGGAGGAAGCCAGGATGCCAGATGTCTGGGAAATGAAAGGTCCGTAGCTTCCTGCCCCACTGCCCCACTGAGAGCAGCCTGGGCGCCTGGAAAAGCTGTGGGAAGCCAGGGTAGTGGGAGGGCAGGAGGGGGCCTGGGAAGCAAAGGGCACCGAAACCAGGCACCGAAACCCCCAGAACTTGAGCTCCTGCCCTACAGCACCCAGACTCTCCTATCTCAGGAAGTCCCATTCCTTCCTTCAGGGTCCAGCTCCATTTCTGCATAACCAGCCTCCACCTACTGTTTGAGGACAGGCACAAGGCTCGCCGCCTCTTCCTCCAGGAAGCCTTTCTGGATACCTCACCCTCTGTACCTCCACCACAGCAGGGTGGAGATTGGGTAGAGATTGTCTTAATAGTCTGTAAGCCTCCTTTATCTGCGCCACCACAGGGACAATGCCCGGGAGGGAGCTATCACAGCATCTGGCAACGCCTGCTGCTTCGTTCTTTTTTGTAGAGTTGAATCAGGCTGACTTTGGATCTTCTATCCTTACTCTTCCCAGATTTGTGTTCAGCTGACACCTGGCTTTGGTTTTCTGTGTCTTCGAAGGGCAGGGCAGCTTCTCTGAACACAGGGTGTTCGTAGGAAGCTAAGAGGCAAGGCTGGTTCTTAACCTTGTCTGGGTCTAAGGCCTCTGAGAATTTGATGAAGGCTGTCGCTTCTCCACTCCCAGCCCAGAAGAACTCCCCAAGGCGCATCAACGCTGCATTTCGGAAGCGCACAGACCCAGTGGTCTGTGGACCCCACATCTGTAGCCAGGGGCTTAGGGATTCAAGATCCACCGTGGCCCCTTTCAACTCAGGGAATACGCCCAACACGTACATCCCCTTCCCAGGAGCCTGCATCCTGGGCCTTGTGCCTTGATAAAATTAGGAGAAAGCCCCAGTCCCTGACGGGATCAAGGAGGCTGGGTTTGGGATTCGGAAATACAGAAGCAGGCTGCGTCATGCTTTATATCTTTAACACAAATTCCATCCCAGGGCCTGGAGTTCCTGAGGCCGAAACTCCTGAGTTGAATTTTAAATAACAGCTTCCTGGCTTGAGGCTGGTTTTAAGACACAGAGTGATTGAGGTATTTTTGGAAATTGGGGGCACACATCACTTCTTGGCAACGTTGCGGTTTTATTCACTAGTTGTACATTTTATTGGGTGTTTCTGGCAGAAAAATATATTAGGCGTAGAGTCCCAATGTTTCAGTTTCACGGGGGGCTCATGATATTGTCAGGTCCTCAGGGAGTGCGGAGCTGCCGGCAGGGAGGTGCAGGCTGGCTCCAGGGGACACGAGGACACCCCCCCACCAGACCCACCCAGACTCTCGGGTCGGGACGGCTGTGGAGCCGGCCTGCCTTCACCCCCCCCACCCCTGCCCCGGGCTGACATCCTCTAATGGCTCCCTGGGGTTTACCACCACGGCAGACTTTGCAGGTCGCAGGTCTCACCCAGAGGCTCCTCCCCGGGCTACGGAATGTCCATGAAGGTGCAAGAGGCCGTCCCCGTGAGGAGAGGGTGGCCTTGGAAATGACCCCCCCGCCAAATGTCCAGGAGGCCTGTCCGGTGTTAGAGGCCTGGGGGAGCCCGATGGGGTGGCTGTGGATAAGTGAACGTCTCAGAGAACTTCCATGACTTTCTGGAAAGAGCCACGGACGAGGAGACCCCCTCCCTCCCTTTTGGTACCTCAAGCTCTTTACCTGTAAAAGGACACAGCCTGACCCCTCCCCTGCCCGCCATCAGGCTGCAGCAGGGGCCAAGATGGGGCCTTGGCGAGGTGCGACGTCCCATCCATACAGGGTCACGCTGTTCTAACTACTAGGTGTCACCAAACCCCGAAACAAACAAAACCCTGGTGTTTTTCCAGAGAGCAGGACCGGAGTCAGCTTCTAGCAGGCAGTCTACCCACTTATAACACGCACTTTCTTGCTGACAGTCCGTCTGCCCCGACGTTCCCCTTACTGTCGTGACGCCCCTTCCTCTCCAGGCCTCACAGCTGGGCCTTCGTGCCCCAGCCCCCTCAGCACCCTCCGCCAGCTTCACGGCCTTCGGCCCACCACGTTCCAAGGGTTCCTCGATTTCTCCCCCCAGCCCCACCTCCCGGCTCTGCTCCAAGCTCACCTGTCCCACTGCCCATCGACAGCTCTTGTTGGGACCTCAAAATGCCCCCGGCTCACGTGGCCCAGCCTGACGGCCGCTCCCCACACCTGGCCCACCCCGGGCTTCACCCAATGACCAATGGCACCACCTGCCCTCAGCGGCCCAGGTCAAAGCCTTTCTCCTCGCTTCCTCTCCCTCCAATCCGTCCATCACCAAACTGTCAATTCTCCCCCTCAGGTAAGCCTGCCCCACCCACTCAGCCCTACATCCCCCCGAGACCACCCAGTCAGAGCCGCTCCCCCTGCATCTCCTCACTTCCTCTCTCCCCTCCCTCCCCATCCCTCTCCCAACCCCAGCAGGCCTGACCCTCTGATTCTGGCCCGAGAATGAACCCCACACTCCTGACACGGTCGCAGGGACCCGCCATCTGTTTTCTTCTCCGGCCACTCACGCTCCCCCTGGCTTCCCCCGGCTCCCCCCGCTCCTGCCACCTGTGTTCCCCAAATCTGCCGCGTGCGCTCTCTCCTGAGCTGTCCTCTCTGGCTGGTGGGCTCTGCGCCACCCGTTGGCGTGAGCCTCAATGCCACCTCCTCTTGGACACCGTATTCAGAGACCCCCTCAAACATGGTGCCACCCTGCCCCCACCCGGGGCCCTACTACCTTTGCATCCTTTATTTTCTTTACAGCACCCATGCCCAATTCTCATTTCTGAGCGGTTACTGCTGGCTTTGGCCTGTTTTCCCACCTAGAAGCGAGAGCTCCGGTGGCCGGGCTCTGTCTTGCTTGGTGGTGGTGGTGGTGGGGTTCCTGGAGCCCAGAGCGGGGCTGGCACATCGGAGATGCTCTGCCCACCTGCTGAGTGCTGAGGTGGGTGAGAGCTGAGCTGCCCCAGGGGTGCTGGCATGGCTGGGGCAGGTGGTATGGGTCCCTGGAGACCTCTCCCCGCCCCAGCTATCCTTCCTGAGGGACAGACAGACTTGTGAGGAGAGGACAAGCGGCCTGGGAGGGGGAGGAGGTGTCCACCTCCTTGGAAGGGGGAGGAAGCACCTGAGAGGCCCAGGAGCTCTCGGCCCCTCTGCGGGAGGCTCAGCTGGTCCTCAACCCATCTCCTTCTCAGGTTTTATTTGGAAATGTGAGGTTTGGACTTGCTATCGACCTAGTTCCAGGCTGTGGGGCTGCCAGGCAGAGGACTGTGGGCTGGAGCTGGTGGAAGGGCATCTCTGGGGGCCGAGTTAGACTTTGTCTCCAAAGGCATCTTTTCCAGTTGGAGCCTTTCACCTGAGCTGGGGGGACAAATGGGAGCCAGGAGAACAAGCTGGGGACCTTTACATCCAGTGGCACAGGAGGGGTTGAGAATGCTCTGTAGAGAGAATGCTGGGCTAAAGTTAAACCAGCTCCTTGGCTGCAGGACTTGTCAGAGCCTTGGTGGCACCCTGTGCAGGAGGATCGCTCGGTGGGCGTTTTGTGGGCAGGTTTTCCAAGCTTATGTGACCTTGAACCTGAGCACCTCTTGGGACCCTAGTGTTCTCTGGAACACAGTTTGGGAACCTCTGAGAGAATTCAGAGCCCAGGGAAAGCACCTCCGGCAGCTGTTGGAAGACAAGGGCCCTTAATGGTTCCTGAGTCCCTTTCCCCTGGGGCCCCTCCCTGGCCTGGCCTGAGGCTCACCGGGCGTTTGAGCTGCTTTCAGGTGACCGCCAGGTTTCTAAGGAAACCCCTGACCGACTGGGCGCACTGTCCCCACAGCCCTCTCCTCCCCAGAGCCCCCCTTTCCCAGCAGCTGCGACTATAGTTCTTCCCTGACCCAGGGTGGGGCGTGGGGCTTCCTGTTGGAAAGACTGAGGGGCTCAGGTAAGAGGCTAGGGCGGGGGACTCTGTCTCCCCTTCACGCGTGGGCCGTCCTTCCTGATCTGGGTACCCTGGGCCGCTGGGGTCCCTGCGGGCAGGTCTGGGACCGGGGCTGAGCGCGTAAAGGTGGGGTAGGGGCAGGCAGGAGAAGGGCACGGGGGCTGGCGGAGGGGGCAGCGGATTTAACCTTCTTAATGACAGTGATGGGGCTTTCAGGAGGGGAGACTGAACGAGAAAGCATGCCCCGTCTGCTCCTCCGCCAGGGTTAGCGCTGTTGCGCGGTGTTAGTGCCGGTGCGGCCGCGGAGGGGGCGGTCGGGGCGCCAGTGGCGGCACCTGTGGTCCGGGTTAATCCGCAGCAGCTCTTGCCGCAGACACTACAGATTTCTAGACCCTGGTGCCCGGGGCAAGGCGGGCGCAGCAGCTCGGGGGAGTAGCAGGTGGAGAAAGGCTGCAAGGTGTCTCTCTCCGCACGGCTCCCACGAGGGAGAACCGAACTCAGTCCCCCCAACCGTGGCAGAACCCGGGCCTGGAGGGCTGGGGCAGGAGGGGGAGGTGCAAAAGGGTGGGAGAAGGAGAGAGAGAACGGAATAGGCCAAGGCGCTCAGCAGAGAGACATGGGAAGCCAGGTTGGTGGCAGCCAGGGTGGATGGGGGTGGCACAGAGACTGGGGGGGTGGCAGGGATGCCAAGCTTGCCCCTGGAGAGCCCTGACCTCCAACCTGGAGGAGACGCCAACGGCTCCTGTGGCTTCTGGCTCCGAGAGCTGAGGGTTGAGGTGCAGGAGCGCTCGCGGTGGGCAGACGCTTGATCTGGCCGAGCCTTAGCGCCTGCTCTTCAGGATGGGGGAGATGAGTACCAATGGCCTTAACCTTGCTGGAGAGAGCGGAGGCAGGTAAGGGGCTCGGGCGGCAAGGAGCCTGACCCACAGCCGATCCGAATGGGCATTCCGTAATCTGTTACGGGTTTGCGATGCAGGTGGGGAGGCGTTCCAGTTTTCGGTGGTGGGGGGAAAGCTGAGCCCTGCGCCTCCTGCAGCTCAAGCCTGCTCCAGGGTTTGTACCACAGACCCTGGAATGGGCTGAAAGTAGCGCGATTTCACCGGAGACCCAAGTGGCCCAGAGCAAGAGCCTTGGGGAGCTCACGTCGTCTCGGCCATGGCCAGCGCTGGGCACCAGGTGGCTGGATGCCGGGGGTCCTGCAGCCCCAGCCCAGGACCCTACCCTCCGCTGGGAAGGAAGAGGCAGCTTCCCTTTCTGTGGAGTAAGCAGGACAGTGGCGCAAGAAGTGGTTAAAAATGCAAAAAGCTGTTGGTTTGGTTAAAGAAAAATGCAGCTGCAACATCTGTTTGACTCTTGTTTGCAGCTTCATCAACGCTAAGCGTTCAATAAATCAGGGTGGCATGGTGCTCCGTTTCTTCTGTGGCTTGGTCATTAATCTCATGCCAGTTCTCATGAAAAATGAAGGAGAGAGGCTGTGTGATAGTGAAAATGTATACATTACCCAGAAAGTCATAATAGCATGTAATAGTGGCCACACACCTCCCCACTTGCCGCCGGGGGAGGGGGCCGGGTCTGCGCGCCACCAGCCCGGGGGGGAGGGAGACAGAGAGTAAATCAGCATCGTTTGCGCTGCAGGCCCATTCTGTGATTGCCTTTGTCCTAGTAGCATCATTGATGCAGATTCTGAAAGCCCCACAAGCCTGATCTTCAGAGGCAGAGCCTTCCCAATAACGGAGGGTCGGCGCCCATAAAACAGGAGTGCAGAGCAGGCAGAAAGAAGGACAGGACTTATTAGGGAATGAATAAATGATGACACCAGGCAGCTCAGGGCCGGCCGGGGTGTCACCACACTGCAAGGCAGAGAAAAACCCTCTGGCCTGGACTCCAGCTGCCCTGGGCGGCCTGGCACCTGTTCGCCGCTCTGGATAAAGGCACGAGGTGGGGCCGCTGTCCCCATCAGGTCTCCTGGGGTCTGCCGGCCCCTGCGGCCTGCTGTTCCCCTCCTGGTTCGCTCTTCCCCAGCTGGGGAAACGCAAGTGCTCCCATGACCAAGTCCATGTTTTACGCCATCTCGGGGTGTGTGCTGGGTGCTTCTCAGGCGGCAGGGCCGTGCCTGTACCCCCAGCGCGCACCTCCCGCTCCACTGGGCGCCTCTGTTTGCAAAGACTGCTTTCTGAGTGTCAGCTGTGTGCGGGGCCCCCCCGTCAAGCCCCATGAAGCTTTCCTCATTCACTCCCTTCAACAACCCACAGAAGCAGGTGCCATCGTTACGTATTTGAGGGATGCAGACTCACGCTCAGGGCTCCACAATTCAACCCAGACGCAAGCCCCAAGCCCGTGTCACTGCGCCTGCCCTCCACTGGGGCCCTGGGGCTCTGAGGGAACTCGCCGCACGGTGGAGGGAGGGTTGTGTGCCCAGCCTCGGTGCCCTGGGCATCAGCGGCCCAGATAGCATCTGTGCCAGGGTGAGAATGGGTCCAGGGAGCCTGTGGGGTGCGGGGAGCTGCTGGGAAGAGGGGTGGGGCCGGCCTGTGAGCTCCGCAGGGCAGGGCCAAGGCAGCAGAGCCCCTGTCTCCACAGCAAGGGCCTGCGGGGGTCAGGACACCCTCTGTGGTCAGGCTGTGGGGTGAGGGCAGGGGTAGCCGCAGCTGAGCACCTGGCGACTGGGGGGGCAGACCCAGATCCCCAAAGTTGGGGCCTGTTGAAGAAGCAAGAAAAGAGGGAGAGTGGGAAACAAAAGAGGCACCCCGGAGCCGCCAGTAATAGGCAGAACCAGCTGTCAGCTGCACGCTTCCTGGGAACCAGGACCCCATCACGGGCTGGGTACCGGACCCCCCGGTGCAGTCCAGCAGGGCAGGGGACCCAGACAATCTCCTTGCTCCTTTGCCAGTGCTCAGCAGGGCGGGGGACCTGTGGGGGGGTAGCGATGCCTGGGAGAGGCTTGGGGGGCTCACAAGGGGCCTCCCCTCCTGCTCCAAGTGGGGGCAGAGGCCTGCAGCCCCGGGGGAGCTCCCGTGGCCCCTCGGCCGGGTGGCCCTCATTAAGCCCACGTACTCACCGGAGCGAGTCGGGGGCCGGCAGCCCTTCCCCGCTTCGGAGGGAGGCTGGGAGACTTAATTAGTTAATGTGGATAAAGTGGTCTGAAGATGAAAAACCCTGGGTAATTGCTGAGTGCTACTGCTGCCGCCACCGCTGTGACACAATTACCAGAATTTTTCAGTCGTGGGAATATAGTTAAACAATTTCCACCTGGCGTGGGCTTCCGGGAACCCCGCCGGCTTAGGCACTGGCCTGCTCGGTCCTCTTTAACCCACAGGTGATGTAGGAAAAACACACTAATTGTGGGAAATCACGCCCGTCACAGTCTCGGCCACCTGGGGACCGCTGAAGTAAAGAAGAATGTGCCACTCGCCCCGAGCAGATAAAGACGCTTTGGGCTCAAAGAGAAGCCCAGGATGCCGTCCATCCTGACTTTCTGGAAGCCTCTGAGCAAGTTCTACCCAAAGGCCCCTGGAAGGTGAAGCCACCCTGGAGGATGCCGCCGGGGAGGACGTTTAATGGTGCAGCGGGACCCCGCTGCCCCCCACCCCACCCCGTACCTGTGGGGCGTACCTGTGGGGCGTACCTGTGGGGCGGGATGTGTGGGCACGTTTCTGGATGGACAAATGGAAGCCAGGAGATGCACACTGGCTCAGGGCCAGGCCTTGCCTTACTTAAAGTCATTCTGCATGATCTGGGGGAAGAAATGCCCAATAAAATCTCCACGTTTGCAGATGACGCTAAACCCTCCCGGGTGATGAAGCGCCGAGTCATTTGCGATCGGTCACGAGAGGATCTATTTAGTGGATGCAGAGTGACAGATGGGGCCCAGTGTGGGCGAAGCGCAGGGCAGCGTGCTCAGGGAGAGTAAAACAAATTGCCTGCGGAGGCTGGTGGGGCTGAGCGGCCACCCATCGACTCAGGAAGACCCCGGGGGTTTCTGGAAGCCACTGTCCAGAGTCGTTGCTGCGACCAGGAAGGACCAAGCCCGGAGAGTCCGACACGAGGGCTCTTTATCAGAAACCTTGATTTGGGGCCGCGAGTGCACGGGAGAGGGAAGCATCCCTCGAGGAGGGGTGGATGGCCACGGGGAAATGAGATAAGGATTTTTCTGGTCAGAAAGACAAAAGCCGAGGGGAAGTGTGACTCAAAGTCTCTCAGGTCAGAAAAAGGAAAAGAAGGTGAACGTGTGTTTTTTTTCTCCAGCTCCCTGAATACTAAGAATATGGGTCCCCCCTGGAGCTCAGGGAGTCATTGGTGGCACAAACTCTGCACAGCGGGCAGGTAACGTAGGAGACTTATTACCCCCAGGGAGAAACGGGCTGAAAAACAGAAACCGATTTTTTTTTTTAAATGGGCAACGTTAGTTTCTGGATGGCTGACCTGTAAGGAGTTGTGGACGGAGGTCAGGATATCGGGGGTCATCTCTCCCTGGGACCCAGTTGCTGGAGGTACCATGATGCTCAGTGCCTCCACTGGGGTGGATCCAGGCTGGGACTGTCAGCCGGGGTGTTAACTGCAGGCTGTTTCCTGCTTGCCAGGCACTGGCCAGGGACATGGGCCCCTGTCACCCTGCAGCTGGCAAACCTGAGCCTGGATGAGATTCCTTTTCTGTCTCCTGCGTCCTCTGCTCTCACCTTGAATTCATTTTTGACATATTAGAAATCACTGCAAGAGTTGCTCCAACCAACCCTGGGACAAGAAGCCTTGGGCCTTTCTCTGGGACGTAGAGCTCGAGGGAAGGAATCGTGCTCAGGGTGGGCAGCCCTGGCCCAGCAGGATGGAGCGTGGGGTAGCTAGGCATTGGGTGATCAGCTGTCAGAGGGCTGCAGTCCCCCTCTTCTGACCTCCTCTCCTCTCCCAGGAGCCAAGTCTACGGGCTACACGACACCCCCTCACTAACCTTACAGAGGCCCTGTTTATGGCTTAGACTGGTCATGTCCTCCTGGGAGGCTGGAAGCCAAGCCCACGGCCGTCCCCTCCCTGCCCTTCCCGCTCCAAGGACGCGTGCACCTTAGTCTTGTTCCTGCGGCTGGTGTGCCTGCTCAGGACCCTGGCCCATTAGGCAGGGGGTCAACCCCATCAGAAGACAGTGGCCCCAAGCGGTCATCCAGGTGTCTCCAGAGTGACTGACGTGCTCTGGAGCCCCTCCTGTCTATCTGCTTCTCACAATAGCTCTGGAGGAAGCTGAGCACATGCCACCATCCCCACCGGCCCCATGAGCCCCCACTGACTGAGAGGTGCCATGTGATCTGCCACCTGGCTAATGGGTGGCAGAGCTGAATGTGGCTCTGGTGCGTTTGGTGCTCTCACGGTAAGAGCATCCAAGTGTTCTTTAGGGAGCAAGCCATCCCTCCCTGACTCAGTCCAGGGATGGAGCATGTGACTCAGGCTGGCCAATCGGAGCCCTGCATTCTTTGGGCCATGGGGATTGGCCATGAGTCCCAACCAGAGGCAATCAGAGCTAATGGCTGGACCTGGCTGGAGCCCCTGGGGGGCAGGGATGCTCTTTCCTGCTGGACCTGAACCTGAGATGATGAAGCCTAGAGCTCCTGGAAGCCATCTCTTGCCAGCACATGGAGTCCAAGAAGGAAGCCAGTGGAGGAGGCAGCGCCCAGGGCAAGAGACTGTAAGCCTCCATGCCACTGACTGAGCCCCTGGATCCAGACATGCCTGAAGCCAGCCCACCTCAAGACTTTTCAGTAACTTGAACACCCAAATCTCCTCTTATCCTGAAGCCAGTTCAAGCTGAATTTTCTGTTGCATCAACAAAGAGATCTAACTCCTAAATAGACCATATGTCTTCCTTTTGCTAAGCCAGCGCTCTCGCCACTACACAATTCAGACTGTCCTCTAGTTACAAGAACCACCATCACTATGGTTACTGAGAGCTACCAGTTATTCAGCACCTGTATGTTCCAGTGCTGGGTGCTAAGGGCTTCACAGGCCTTAGCACACTGAACCTGCATGAAGTCGCACTGGGGATCATCATTTCTTCTTTACACATAAGGAACATGAAGGGAGAATTAAGTAGCCCACCAACCACCCCCTACCTTGAGCCCAGGTCTGTCTGATTCTAAAAGTGATGGTGAGGGAGAGTGGTCCAGAGTTGTGCTCTGGAGACCACTGCCTGGGTTTGAGTCTGGATTCTGCTGCTTCCCAGCCGTGAGCCTTAGGCAAGCACATCTCAGTGCTTCAGTTTTTTCATCTATAAAATGGACAGAATAATAATACCTACTGCACGAATTTGTTGTGAAGGCTAAATGAGATAAAGCATTTGAACAGTGCCTGACACATGGTAAACCTTCAAAACTGCCAAGTATTCTCATGACCGACTTCTGAGACCAGTGTTACTTTGTCTCACAATATTGCTACAGATAATGTTTCCCTAAGATTTTTGAGGACTTGTATGTGGAACAAAACCAAATTGATTCAGACATTGCTTGTCTGAGAAGTGTAATTCTTAGACAGGAGCCCATCGAGGCAAAGGTAAGGAATTCTTTTCAGACGTTGGAGAAGCATCTTTATCTCCAGTGGATGCTCAAGCCATTGGAGGGTTTGAATGAGCTAACACGGGTCATTCTTGTCCAGACAACAGGATCCGAGACAATTCTCGGCTACCTTCCAAGTGCCGGAAGAAAACAAAACCACATTTCTCCAAAAAAATTTTGTCATTTAAGTGTCCATGAATTCAAAGAGCTATCTACCCCACCCCCATCCTGCCACGTCGCCGGAATGTGCGGGATTCTCCTGGGCCACTGGGGACATTTCTGGTCCTCGGCCAGATGATTCAGGTGTCAGATGACTGGTAGGTCTTCGAGGAGCCCAGGTCTTTCAAACTCTTCTCTAATCATCACCGCTCACCTCCTCATCAGGACACTTTACATATTTTAATTTGTGCAGGAAAGATCCTCAAGGATCCTGCAAATCACAGGACTTGAACTGAACTCGTCTGCATTTTCCTCTCGGAACAGAGGATGATAGAGGTGGGAGGAAACTTCGGGATCATCCAGGCCAACTTCTCCACCCACTTCCATTTCCAGCTGGGAAAACTGAGCCAAGAGACGCTGTGGCTTGTCTAGTGTCTCCCAGTGGACAGGGAGAGAGTGAGGACAGGGGACACTCCCCTACCCCCCCTACCCTCTGCTGGCATCCTAGCTCTGCCCCTTCCTGGGGTTCGGAACCACCTGAAGCCAATGGTTGTACCACCCTTGCTTCACAGAGAGGACATGCAGAAGGCCAGAGCCGGTTCTGTTCACCCACGTGGCACTCACAGTGAGGCCGGCTTCCCCGTCATTGCCCTTCTTTGCAACCTTGACTGTGAATAGGCTCTCAAGATCCTCAGAGGGCTGGAACGTGGCCCTGTTCTTATTCTTTAGAGCTCGTGCTTTCCGTTCAGCATCTTCCCAGTGCTAGCGATGGCGGGGCAGGTACGCTAAGCAAGAAAGTCTGGGAGGCTGGGACCTGCGCCACCCTCCCCCCGTTCTGGGGGAGCATCTGGGGAGCCCCTCCCCTAAATCCTATTAAAGACATAAACCCCAAAGCTCTCCCTTGACTGACAAATAGGCCGACTGTGGAGGCAGCAGAGGATGAATTGTGCCCGACCCATAGAGCATCTATAGGATTTTTATGCTCTGACAACTGTAACGGTGAGATTCCAGCAATTGTTTTAGAAGGAATCATGATTATATTGGGCCGTATGTTTTTTTAATGTGTTCCCCAGTTCCTCTTTAATACTTTGGTAGGACAAGATAAAGTGTAATCACTGAAGTAATTGTGGCACTCAACAGTTTATGTCTTGAAAGAGTGACCGGGGGTTAACAAAGCCATGGCAGGACGAGGTTTGGATTCGAAATTACAGTTTTTCTTTTTGTTACTTTCTTTTTAAATCCTTCTTTATCTTCCTTCTTTCTCCAGTGGCTCCTGGAGCTCGCTGATAACCGGTAAGCCTCCTCGGGTAATAATGGGACCTGCTGTACTAATGACACAGGCAAATCAGGGGCCACCTCTTCTGCAGAGCTGCTGCAGTGGGGTTGCCCCTGCCCCAGAGCCCGTGCCTTTACAGGCAATGCCGACTTGTCCCCCAGACCAGCGAGGCTCGACATCCCGGGTCCCAGCACCGATCAAGACCTGATCTCTGGCACCATGTCCCGAAACCGCCGGCTGCCGCCAAGAGGCTGGGCTGCCCGATGCCGGCCCCTCGCAGAGGGCAGAGGAAGGCGAGCCCACCAACTCCGAAAGCTCCTGGAATCGTCGCCTCTCCTGGCAGATGCCACAGCACCCTTGGGGTGGAGGGCTGTGGCCCGCAGGGGGCTGAGGACCCCATCCCTCTTCAGATGGTGTGCTAGAGAGCCTCCTCCAGCTTCCTCGGGGGTCTCTAGGCATCTGCCGGTGGAAGCAGAACTGAGCCACAGAGCTGGGAAGCCTCAGAGTAATCATGGGGCCACGGCTCCCGCGCGCTCAAGTCTACGGCACTGTGATGTCAGCAGGGCAGAAGGAGGGTAGAAGCGTAGGAAGGGTGAGGCTTTTCTCTGTCTGCGAGGCCACCGCCCTGGTCTGGCCCTCCTAGCTGTAGCCATGTCCCTGCCTGGAAGCCAGCCCCTCCCATCGGACTCCCAGCGCCCTTTCCCAGCGCTGGTGGTGTCGCAAAGCGTCCCTGGTTCCTCATTTCCTGTGAACGCAACTCACTCCCGATAACACAGGCCCCCACGATCGATCGGCCAGATCTGCCCTTCGTCTACACCTCCCAAGTACCGTCCTCACACCCCCCGCTCAGTCCTCGGGACCACTCAGCCTGCTCTGCCCACCCACTCTGTTCCCAGGGCCTGGAACCCTCCACCCATCTCGGCAAGTCCCCGTTCCACCTGCTTGTCGTGACCCAGCTCCAATGCCTCCTTGTCCCTGAAGCTTCCCCTAATCCTCCCAACCAAAAATAACTGCGCTCTCCCTGGACCCCGAGCAGCCCTCTGTGCCTCTTTTAGCACGGCCGGTCCTGCCCCTTTCACTGATCTTTGGGCTGAGTCTACACTCCCCTTCCAGACACCAGGCTTATTTGCAACAATGTGGATGGACTTGGAAGGCATTATGCTCAGTGAAATAAGTCAGGCAGAGAAGGACAAATACTGTATGTTATCATTTACATGTAGAATCCAAAAAGCACAACAAACTAGTGACTATAACAGAAGAGAAACAGACTCAGACAGATATAGAGAACAAACTAGTGGTTACCAGTGGGGAGGGGGAAGGGGGGAGGGGCACGATAGGGGTAAGGGGTTCAGTGGTACAAACTACTATGTATAAATAAATAAGCTGCAAGGATATATTGTACAGCACAGGGAATATAGCCAGTAATTTATAGTGACTATAAATGGAGTATAATCTTTAAAAATTGTGAATCTCTATGTTGTACACCTGAAACTTATATAACATTGAACATCAACTATACCTCAATTTAAAAAAGTAAAGAAACACCAGGCTTCCGGAGAGCAGCGTCTACGACGGAAGGAAATCCATTCCCCAGTAGGTGGCCAACAAGTGTTGGCTGAATCAACGGCTGGGGGACCTCATCTGCCCTGGCGGGGGGTGGTGAAGGGGGTGCGCAGCCTGGACTGACACGGGGGGCGGGTGGGGAGAGCCCCAGGTGCTGGGCTGTGCCTTTGGAGGAGAGCAAGGACGTCAGCCAGCTGGTGGCCCGCATCCTCACCGTCCACCAGTCACCCTCTCCCTCATCTCTTCTGCCGTTGCCAAGGCAGAGTGCGTGAAGCCGCAGGGGCCCTTCTGGGTGCTTCTGCAAGTGGGCCCATTTCACCTGCGGGGGCAGGGCCGCACCAGAATGCTTTGTTCCAGCCTCACTCACAACACCCACTCCCTGCCGTGGCCCTGGAATTTCACACTAAGCTGTGGTGGATGGCACCCTTTCCTCTAAGCTCAGGGGGTCCCAGGAATCGCACAGCCGAGATCTGGGTGGCCATTGCCAATGGACAAAACCTGGCCAACACCTCTGCATGCACACACGCACACACGCCACACTACACACATATACACCACACACACCACACTACACACACACCCACACCACACACACACACCACACACACCACACACAGACACAGACACACACCACACACAGACACACACACACACATACACACCACACACACACATACACACCACACACACACACGCCACACACACACACACATACACACCCACACCACACACACACACCACACACACCACACACAGACACAGACACACACCACACACAGACACACACACACCACACCACACACAGACACACACACACACATACACACCACACACACATACACACCACACACACACATACACACCACACACACACGCCACACACACACACACACACACCACACAGACTCCACACATACACACCACACACACACATACACACCACATGCACACACACACCACACACACACACACCACACACAGACACACACACCACACACCACACACACACCACACACAGACACACACACACCACACCACACACAGACTCCACACACACACACACACCACACACATACCACACACACACACACCACACACATACCACACACACACATATACACACACATACACACACACACCTACACACCACACACACATACACACACACCACACACCACACACACACATATACACACACACACCACACACAGACTCCACACACACACATACACACCACACCACACACATATACACCCCCCCACACACACACATACACACCCACACCACACACACACACCACACACAGACACACACACACCACACCACACACAGACTCCACACACACACACACACCACACACACACATACACACCACACACACACGCCACACACACACCACACAGACTCTACACATACACACCACACACACACATACACACCACATGCACACACACACCACAGACACACCACACACAGACACACACACCACACACCACACACACAGACTCCACACACACACCACACACCACACACCACACATACACACACACACCACACACACACACCACACACACACCACAAACACACATATACACACACACACACCACACACCACACATACACATACACACCACACACACCACACACACACATACACATCACACACCACACACAGACTCCACACACAAATACACACACACACACCACACATACACACACCACACACACGTACACACCACACACATATACACCACACACCACACACACACATATACACACACACCACACACACACCACACACACATATACACACACACCACACACACATACACACACACATACACACACATACACACACACATACACCCACACCACACACCACACACAAATACACACACACACATACACACCACACACATATACACCACACACCACACACACACACACACACACACACACATACACACCACACATACACACACACACCACACACAGACTCTACACACAAATACACACACACCACACACATACACACACCACACACACACACACCACACACACGTACACACCACACACATATACACCACACACCACACACACACATATACACACACACCACACACACACCACACACACATATACACACACATACACACACACACCACACACACATACAGACACACATACACACACACACCACACACACATACACACACATACACACACACATACACCCACACCACACACCACACACAAATACACACACACACACACACACAACACACACATATACACCACACACCACACACACACACACACACATACACACCACACATACACACACACACCACACACAGACTCTACACACAAATACACACACACACCACACACATACACACACCACACACAGACTCCACACACAAATACACACACACACACACACACACACACACTCCTCAGTTGTGAGGTCCACAGCTCTGCCTCCTTGTTTGCTTTTAGGACTCACGGCTGCCTTGAAGCTGAGAAGACAGACGCTGGGCGAGGGCTTTGGCACCAGCCCAGGGTAACTGGGACACCCATGTTTGCAAAGAAAGCGTTTGTGAAGTGTGAAGAAATCAGAGCAGCACTGTTCAAAAACTGTGTTTAAATTTCGCTCAAAATGTTCTATTTTGTGTGAGGGATAGAGTCCCTTTAGAGAAACACCTGCTGGCATTTGCGAACCGCCATTGGTATGGAGCCGTTAAGAGGGGTTAGCTACACAGGGACGGCAATTAATTCTGGTGGTTGTAGGTAAATCGAGCCTGTAGCTCTTTTTGGGGAAAGCTGATGGGAAGGGGAAGCAAAAATGCAAAAGTTGAAAAAGTACCTCTTGTGATTGAGGGTTTTCGACTCACTGGAGCAAGGTGCCTGTCTTAGCAATTTCTTTATGCTCCCTTGCTGTGTAGGAGAAAGGAAGCTAGGCTTTCTCTCCAGTTACCTTGAGAGGAGGGGGTCCCGCTTACCCACTCCCCAGCTGGGTGCTCCAGGGGAGGACTCCGCACCCCTTAGAGGGACAGTTTCCTTCTCTACAGAGTGGGGAGAACCGCAGTGCTCACTTCACAGGGTGTTCATTCGTTCATGTATTCATTCACTCAACATGTACTTATCGAGAGCCACGATGTACCAGGGACCGGACAAGGTTTGGCATCCACGGTAAACAAGGCTAAGTGTCTTGCTCTCAGAAACCTTGGGAAAGACAAACTAGAAATACTTGACGAAAGAAGAGGTGATTTTGAATACTGCCAGGTGCTATGAGCATAAAAAGAGCCGGTGATGGGTGAGGGTGAGTGGGGCATTTGGCCAGGAAACTTGGGGAAGGCCTCTGAGGAGGTGACCTTGAGTTGAGTCTGAAATGGTTCGAATCCAGCCACGGGAAGATCTGGGGGAAGGGAGGGTTCAGGCACAGGGAAGTGTGAAAGGAAGAGCCTCGGGCAGCTCAGGGACATTCAGGAAAAAAGCCAGGAAAAGAAGAAATGGAGCAGAGTGTCGGGGCTGGTGAAGGCCACCTTCCATAATGGCAGCTCTGCGTCTGCCCCGTGTCCAGCCACTGCCTGGTCCAGAGCTGGGCTTGGTTAGTATCTGTTAAATAAGCAACACAGACCAGGAACACACTGATGTTGAATGAGCCTCCCCCTAGAAGTTGATTCAGTCTCTCGATGGAAGAAAAGCCTTCACATTTTGACGTCAAATCACCGGGAAAGGCTTATACTGGCAGCCATGATGCAGCAGAGATGAAACATACAATTTCTGAAAATTGTTCTGAAAAAACAATCTGTTTTGTTGGCTATTTGTTGAATGAAGACATAAAAGATGGGTTATAATGAAGTCAGCAGTTTTCAGTAGCGGGTATTAACTTTGGAATTAAAATCAGATAGAAAAAGCACACCAATCTGTTATCTCGCCTGCAGCCAGGTGATGGAAAAAACTTGGACTTGGAATTGGATCTTGTCTCAAACCCTATCTGGGCCACTGGAAATGCTCTGTTGATCTTGGGCGAGTGACTTAACCCCTCTAAGCCTTGTATCCCTCACCTATAAAATGGGGATCATCACACCCACCTGACAGGGTTACTGTGAGGATCCAATGAGAAAATAACAAAGGGCGCCCAACACTGTTCCCAGCAAGTAGTAGCCACTCAGCCATTGACTGATGAATCACAAAGAAACAAATCTCTGCCCCTCTGCCCCCCATACCACTAGGGTCATGAACTGAAAGAGCCAGGTCAGTCTTACAGTGACTTTGGGGGCAAATAACTCCCTATTTGACAGTCGTTTCTGTAAAACTATAGGTTTGACGTGACTCCAATGTCACATGAGGTCTCCCCGCAGAAGATGCTGTGCTTTGTACTTAGCGGAATTCTCTCTAGAGGCGCGGGGAGGTACTGGGGAGCCAAGATGTGGCAGAGCTGAGTTGGTGCCTGGAACTTTGCAACAAAGCAAGTAAAGAATCAAAGTGACCTTCTCAGAAGCGCTGGTCCCATCATGGCCAGGCTGCGTTGACGGGCACTCTTGCCCCACTCCAGATTGCATAGACTTTCCTCTCCCTTTTCCAATAAACTTCCAGAAAGGCCAGCACAGCACATGGCACCCCCAACCCCCCCCCGCCCACTTCCTTTGTTATTTAAATACACCCCCAATGATGGAGAGGGTTGAGCTGTCACTGCCGGGCAGAGGCAACTGACAGGAAATTAATTTCTTAGTTTCTTATTAACTTTGAGGAGAGAATCTCTATGGAGCGGCGTGGCCGGGAAAAGGTCGTCCCGACTTCCGGCAACTTTAATATTGGAGAGTGGCACCAAAGCATGATGCACAACCTCCTTTGCCACCTGCTCCAGCTGGCACCGGCCTTAGCAAGTGTCTCTGGAGAGAAAATTCCTGGCATCCAAGACCACAGCCCCCCGGTGAAAATTCTGCTGACGCTGACAGGTGACAGTGACAAGATATTCCCGTTGGGGTCTGTCACTCTGAAATGGAAGGGCCCTGGGGCTCTCCAGTGCCCGCCGTGGGGGTCCTCCCAGAGCCCTCGGCTGCTCTCGGACCAGTAGCCCCTCTCCTTGGGGGTCACCTCCCTCTGGCCACCCCTCTTTCCCTTGCTCGGCCGCCGTCCTACTCCCTCCTTCTTACAGCCCCAGTCAGGGCTTCGCTGCCTCCTGTGGATTTTTGCCTTCTCCGCGGGCCCTGCTCTTCCCATCATGAGATGGAACTTTGACAGTTTCCATTTCTGACTCTGACCTTTCCCCAGCTCTTACTCTCTCCTCCTGCGCCACCTTCTCTGGCCCCATTCGTCTTGCATCTGTCCTCAGGGCTGCCTTCTCTGACCTTCCCACCTTCTCATGTCAAGGGACACTTTGGCTTGGTCTGAACGGTCAGGTTCAATTTCTCAAGCAGAACCTTTGAATCTCTCTGACCAGCCCTTGAATGTCTTTGTTCCCTAGCTAAGAATCAGCTGATCTCATCAGCAGCAGCCAAGGTTTGCCTTGAGGGCCTGGGCCACTAAATCATTTTCTCTACTCAGTCCCAGGCCTTTCCTCCCACCCACTCTCTCCTCCCTTTTTCCTTTCTCCTTCCAACCCACGTTTATGAAGTACCTACTGTGTGAGTGCTGGCATGGATACAGGGGTGCTAAACAAGGCCCTGCTCTCCAAATGTTTACAGTCTCCCAGGGAGATACTCATGTGGAACAAAGCCAAGTTGAAATACATTTTATATTCTGTTTTTGTCAGAAGCAAACGAAAGTTCTGCGGGAGAAGGGGAAAGAAGGGTGATGGCTGGTTCTGTGTTTTCCAGCTTCCCGTCACTTCTAGGTGGGAAGCCACCCTCCTCTCTCCCCTCCCCCAGGGAGCAAAGCATCGTGGGAATATCCTGGATGCAAGCCAGGCTTAAACACAGTTTCTCAACCTCACAACTGTAGACATTTGGGACTGGCTAATTCTTTGTTATGGAGGGCTGTCCCGTGCATTGTAAGATATTTGGAAGCATCCCTGGCCTCTAACACTAAATGCCAGTAGCATCTTAGAATGGTGACAACCAAAAATGTCTCCAGACATTACCAAATGTCCCTGGGGAGCAGAATCGGCCCTTGTTGAGAATCACTGGGCTATACAATGACCCCAGGTCCAACTTATTCTCCAGGTACCATATTGTTCAGTGTTCAAGACTCCAAAAGGGATTTGGGGAAAGTCACTCTGTCCTTAGAGGAAACTTAACAGTGCTGGGGCTAGTTCTGGTCAATTCTGGGGGTTCATTTTAGTGCTACTTTTGGTTTTTTACATATACATTTCTTTGTGTTCAATAAGAGTGTTGTATAGCTTTGTGGTGGACACTGCTGGGTTACCTAACAACATTTATTCCCCGCCAAAATCCATTCCCCTGCCACGTGGCCATGAGCCTGGGGGAGGGGCATGAGTGGGAGAGGGGTGGGCCCAACTGGCCAAGTGTTTTCCTACCCCCATGAATGGAGATTACTCAGGAGTGAGTATATGACCCAATTCTGGCTAACAAGACAAGAGAAGCGTGAGGGCTTCCAGGAGAGGGTTTCTCACTGGCAGGTGCTGCAGGAGATCCCATCTCCTCTTCCTTCTAACACGGCCTGTGTGCAGATGTGAACTTGGACTTGCTGCAGTCTCCTGCTCCCAGCCGGAGAATGAAGCCACCATTAAAGATGGCTGAATGAAGATTTGGAAAGGACCTGGGTCCTTGGTGTCATGGCCAAGCCTCTGAACAGACTAACCCTCCGCCTGCCCTCCCTCTGACCCTCCTTGTAGGTGACATCAGATTCTTCATTGCTAAGCCAGTTTCCGTTGGGGTGATATTCCTGGGGCAGGAGTATCTTGCCATGGCATCATTTGGAAGAGATGGTAGAAGGCTCAGTGGAGGAGAGAAGCTGGATTGTGGCTTTCCTCCTAAAGAACCAGATCTCACGCCCCACCTCTTCATGCTTTCTCACGGGCAAGCTGGGAAGCCTACTGCTTAAGGGGGTGGGGAAGTGCAAGGCCTCAGTTGCTCCCTCAGCCCCAGTCTCTGTAAAATCTGCAGCCACTATCTGCATCAGCTTGAGATGCACATTTCCTAGTCAAATTTGAATAAATCCCTTATTTCCCTTCCCGATGATATCTAATCCAGGGTCAGGTGAAGAGAAATTTAAAAACAAAACAAAACAAACCTTTGAAATGGATGGCTCTAAATTGAAACCCAAATAACGTAACAGCTTTCAAACTGGCATTTGCAATTGGGCTGAGCAAACCAAATTTAATATCAAAGGAAGAGGGAAGTATTTTAATTATCTCATTCTCATAATGGGAGAGGAAACTGGTTCCATGGGAGGTAAACACCCTAAGCCACAAGGTTTCCCTGTAAATTACAATGCTCAACTTGAGCTGACAAGGAGAGGGGACGCTTCTTCCTGTTTGATGGCGTTCCCTGACGTGTGGCCTTTTACTATAGTCATAAAAAAGGCAGTAGATTAGGAAGATGCTGTAAAATATCATCGGAACCAACTGGGATCAATCATGAGAAGCCAGATTTCCAGCCAAAGCCTTGAAAATGCGGGAAACATGAAAGGCATTAAGCCAGTTCCCAGGGCAGAGTCCCCCGGCCATGGAGAATGCAGGACGTCACTTCCAAAGGTGCAGAGTTGCAAGTCTGGAGCCACACACAGAGCATGATAAGGGGGTCACAGAACTGGGAGAAGAGGGCTGCCCCCTCCTAGAAAATGGTCCTCTCTGGGGTGGGGATCTGCTCAGGTTTGGTACTGGTTCGAGCAGCAGCTTGGGCTGAGATGCTGTCTTCCTATTTACCACTCAGGTAACACTTTCTTGAGTTACTCTGTGCCAGGCACTGGAGGCATGGAGATGGAAGAGGGAGTCCCTGTCTGCACGGTCCAGGTGAGGCCGATGGATGATGTGTCAACCACATAGTCTGATGAGATCAAGGTTAGCCGAGATGACAGTAAGGGATACTAGAGCTGATGGTCACAGTGAAGCAATGCCGGCTTCTAGGGGAGCATCTTGGAAGCAGCCTCAAGTCCATCTGAACAATTCAGGAGCACCTACTCTATAGCACAGGATAGGGCTGAGTTCCTTCCTGGCCAGTGCTAATAAGAGCACACGTTTACCTGTGCCAGGCCCTGGGCTGTAGGCTTTATAAGCCTTCCTGTATTGAATCTACCTAAGAGCCTTAGCGGGCCTTGTTACAATGATCAGCTCCTCTTAAGGGCTGAGGAAACGGGCTCAGAGAAGTTAGGGAACCTGCTTCTGGTCACAGTTTCATGTCAGTACCATCCCTGGAACACGGAGCAGTCTCATTTTGCTCTGACCAGCTTGGCTCCCATGCCGGACGTGTGAACACTGGAGACTCTTGACCCTCCACTGGCTGGACTGCTTCACAGTTGAGAAGACTTCAGATCTGAGAGCAAATTTCTCTAAGAAACTTAGATCCTGGTCCTCTGGAAATAGTGCCTTAGATACCTTAAATAGTGTGTGTGTGTGTTTGTGTGTGTGTACGTGCACTGACCAACATCTTCAGGGTGAACTCTTCCAGTGTGATGTTCACCCCCCTGCCTGTGTGCTCCTGGGTATCTGAGTGTCTGATTAGCAAGGGAAGATGCCACTCCAAGATCTGAGTACCCATCAGCTTTGAGGCCTTACTTGCTCTGCTGATATGCTGGCCTGACCACCAGAGGGTGGACCCAGGTCCTTCCAGAAAACTTCCCAAGCTCCTGAAGTCTCCCCACACTTCCCTTGGTTCCAGGAAGGACTGACTTGAGCCCCATCAGGCAGAAGGATGTCTATACTTTCAGAAGTCCATAAAGAGGGGGGTTGATAACCCCCTAAAGTTTTCTTCCTGCCTTACTTGGCTCTGCTGCTACGCTTTTGTGTTGTCACCTTCTCCCCCATTGGAGGTGGAGAGGGTCCTAGTAAACATGTCTTCCTGATGTTTATAGACAGGCTTGAGAGACCCCTCAGCCAAGGGCAAGCCCTCCACGACCCATGTATCTCAGTTTCCTGGATTCCAGGTCACCACACAGCCCTAGCAGCCTCCTGGCTGGAAACGAAGGTCAAGGCCATCAAAGCAGCCCATAGCTGAGCCCACAGTGGCCTGGGCCTCATGCCTGGCCCCTTCTCTTGGCTCTCAGCAGCCATACTTCCCTGTGGGAAGGGCTATTTATGAAACAGAAAGAGCAGTTGCCGCCCCATTTACCTCGAGAGCTCAACCCTCCATGTCTTAGAGGGAAAACTTCACTGCAGCTGACACCTGTGGGATGGCAAGACTTATTCGGGAGACAGATTTAAAATAAAGAGCTTATTTTATAGACCCCCGAATATCTGCACAAAAATGAGCCCTTCGTATAACTTGCTCCATTTATCTCCCCGCTGTCACTGGGTATATCTCTCTATTTTATTAGTTTATTTTCCAGTTCCTCCAGCTCTGTGCTCACCTCTCTCTTCTGATTTCCACTGCAGCTGTCACTCTGGCAGCTCCGTCTCCCCTCCCCTTCATGCTTCTCCCTCTGCCTGCCCCATCCCCACCTGTTCAGGAGACTTGGCCTCCCCTGGGCTCTGTCCCTTCTCCAGGATTCTAGGGAGCAACAGGGAATGTGCCCCTGGAGAAGGACCCCTCACCCAGAAGCCCTCGCGTCACAGCCTGGGGCTGGCCCTTCCTTTTCAGCACTGTGGACAGCGATGTCCCTTGAACAGACTTGGCCTTGGCCTGGAGACTTTGGGAAGCCTCCCTGCCTCATCTCTTAGCATTTCTAACGCTGTAAAGTAAACCCCAAGTGGTTTCTAACCTCCTCCTATCCCAAGACACAGGCTCAATAACAGAGTGAGAAGCGTATGAAAAAAGGAGCGATTCTAATTTCAAAGTTCTGCTGACATTCGAGAGCTCTCAAGGTTTATATAAACAGAACACCCCGCTTGAAATATCACTTTGAATTCCGTTTGTGCAATCGCGCCTCTAATGTGCTGCTGTTTCGGTTTCTCTCGGCAATGGGAGCCTTTGTGTTTTAATATTCGGAGGCGCAAGGAAGCAGGAAAATTATAGCTGGGGACGCCTGGGCTTGGCTCTTTATCATCCAAGTTAAATTTGGCTGAATTGAGGGAAAACATCCTTTTAAAAGGGTGGTAAATGGGAGTAATAATCTCTTACATTTACAAAACACTGGGTATTTTCAAAGCCCTTGCTCATTCATTATCTCATTAGATTTCCCCAGCAGTCCTGTTCAAAACATCCCACAAATAGCTATTGTAGGTGCTGGAGAGGAGTGCAAGGCTGGGGAGGCTGGCTTGGCAAATGGAGAAACTGAGGCGGGGGCTTGTAAGTCACTCATGGTGGCCAAACTGGGCAGGGCTGGCCAGAACCAGGAGGCAGCAATGCCAGCTACCCCTTTTAGCAGGCTGTCACTTCCCTGTATCTCTCCCACCTCCTGGAAGTGACCTTTCATCTCTCCTCCCATCAAACACAGTCTTTCCAAATGGAGGTGCCACTCAGACCCCTCATAGGGGTTTCTGCCTTTTGAGGAGAATTAAGCCCAGAGCAGAATGAGAAAATCCCCCAAATTAGCAATAAGTCTTCATCTATTGAGCATTTACTTTGGGCCAAGACGAGTGCTGTATCCTGGACAAGCATCGTTTCATCTGACCTCCTTAACAACTCTGAGGATGCCTTTACTCCCATTTCACAGCTACGAAAACTGATGTTCAGAAGAAGGATAGCTAGTCCGTGCTTGGTCAGATCCACACTCAGGCAGCCTGCTCCAGAGCCTGAGCTCCCCACCTCCACGTCATACACTTCCTGTTTGCCTCTGAGGGCAGATTTAAGCATCAGCCACCTGGGAGGACTCGGGTGGGGTATGAGGCCTGATTTGCCCGACCTGTGAGTGGCCAGCTTCTTTGATTCCCGTGAGCTACTCCTGGAGCGGGGTCTGGAGCTCTGTGGGCTCTGGCATCCCAGGTCCCGAGGTTGCCCCTCTGCCTGGCAGTGCTCACATCCTTTAGGATGGGGAGTCGCTGGACCACATCCTGGGTGTGGCCCGATCATCCATGCAGCATTGCAATCATTTCAGAAATCGAGTTGCTGCATGGATGGATGAGTGAATGAACGAATGAGGAAGAGGGTCTGATCTTTGCAGGTGTGCAGAGCGGGGGGCCAGGCAGCAGAAAGGCAGTAGCAGTCAGGAAGTGTAACGCCTGCCCTGGCTCAGAGCCCTGATCCTGAGCGCAAGACCTCCCCCATCCCCTGCAGTATCCATCCCCCCCCCCCCGCCCCGCCCCCATCACCCAGCAGCATCAATAGCGCCTGAAGGCCAAGGGGAAGTGGATGCAGCTGCCCCAAGTTTCCCAGGGTTCAAGGTGAGGGAGGAGGGTGTGAGCCTCGGGGTGGCAGAGGGGCCCACCAGATAAGCCTGATGTGATGTTCATGGTCTAGCTGGGGCCGGGCAGGCTGATGGCAGATTGTTCTGGGCTGTCTCTGGAGGTGGTGTCATTTATAAGTCCTGGAAATTTGTTACTGTTGATAACAGTGATAAGCCATTTACATCACCGAGTGAGGAATGTTAATAACACGGGGGACATTTTTTAAGTGGTAGCTTTGGGGAGCCTTCGGTGTGTCAGCGCCAATGGGACGACAGTTGTCGCTGTCATATATCTGGGAAGTTATTCTGGGAAGGTCGCGTGGAGCCTCCATTGTCATTACGTACAAAATATTTCAATTTTCCAGAATAGAGTTGGTTCTGGCGTCAATGAATCTTCACCTTTTCTCATTTTTATGTCTCCCTGTTTGCCTCTGGGGTCTGGTTTTGTGTGAGCAGGAGAAGATGGGCATAAATAAGTGTCTGGGGCTGGAATGGGATGCAGAACTGTGAAGAGGGGTCAGGGACGCAGGATGAGCTCCCAAGGTCCTCTGGGGGGCTGGGGGTGGGCAGACGGGCCAGCTCAGTGGCCTGAAAGGAGCCCCTCACACAGCTCTCACCCCAACTCATACGCTCCAGCCAAACTGCTCCCCGATGCAGCCTGAACCTTCCAGCCTCGGGCTTCTGCTTACACTGTCATTTCTCCTGCTAACGTCACCTCTCTGCCCACCCACCCCCGGAGTCCAGCCTGCCCCTGCCACCTACTACGCTCCCCACACAGTGGTGGGTGTGATTCACCCAGCACTTCATCACGTGCTTTCTCATGCCACGGCTCCCATTCCCTGTTTGGCAACGGGGCTTAACTCTTGTCCTATTTAACCCGTCCTCAATTTGTCACCACCTTCTTGCGGGCAGGGACCACATCATACGCGCTTCTGCAGGTTCCGAAGGGGATGGCTGCTCTTTCTGTGCTTCTATTCATCCTCTCCCTCAGGGCCTGGCGAACCACTGCTGGTCCTCCAAACCCCAGCTCTGGCTTTACCAGCTCCAGAGGTCACCCCGGGCTGGCCTGGGGCCCCTCCTATGTGCGTTGGGAGCAGCCAGTGCTGACCGTCTCCCAGCCCACACCTCCGGCTCAGGACCCTCTTCCCTCCTGGTCTGTCCATCCCAGCACAGCGCCGGGCACACAGTGGGTCTTGACTAAATGAGCAGATGAATGACAGGACTTCAGCAGGGCATCACCTAGGACTCCGGGGGGCTTGGCTCTGCATTCCAATTCCAAGGAGAAAATCTAGCTGCGTGGCCAGAACCGGCGTTCACACCCAGCCCTGGGTTACCCATGGATTAGATGCAATTGCCTGATGGCTTCAGGCTCCCTCTCTCTCAGGTCCTCTAATCCGTGGGTCATGGGTCTGATTGGGCACCTAGCTGATGCCATGGGAGAGGGACATGAAGATTTCTCAGCTGGGGTCCCCGTCTTCAGGAAACACACACTTGGAGGGGGAGACAAGACCAGTGGGTGTGGAATGATCAGTGAAGAACGTGGGGTGTTTGGGGGAAAAGAGCAGCCAGGGCGCAGGGGGGCTCCTGGATGGGAGGAGGGGCGCGGGGCTGGGAATCTTTGCTTCCGCAGAGCCACATGTCACTTCTACCACCTTCCACTCCACCTGACCCATGTCTCCGAAATGTCTTATTAAGCCGCAAAGGGCAGTCACGTCCCCCAAGGGCCCCAGCAGGGCAGCTCCGCCCTTTGAGTGCTGGCCTGGCTCTGCACAGTCCGCGGTCTCCAGAAATGTCAGAACGCCCACGCCTGGCCGGCATCCCTCCACACGCCCCCAGCGAGCTCCGAGCAGCGCGGGCCGGCACTGTCACAGGTTGGGGGGTGCTGGAGGAGGCACAGCGCCTTGAGGACTAGGCGGTCGCGTCAGGGGCGGCCCCGGGGCGGGGGGCGGCGAGGGGCAACCTGAGGCTACAGCAGCCCTGGCTCTGCCCGGCGCCTGAGCGTATCTGGGGAAGGAAAGGCGCCTGACAGGCGAGGCCAGAGCCCGCCTTCAGCCACATGCAGCTCTTGCCAGACTCGCTTGTGAATTGCACTCATCCGTGGCGGGCCACACGGGCCACCAGTCATGTCCCACTGTCGGGCACAGCTGGCCCCCTGCTCGCTCAGGCCCACCTTGGTCAGGCTCAGGCCCCGGGCTGGGTCATCTTCCTCTTCCCCCGGACCCCTGGGTCAGCAGTGGGACCAGAGCACCCTTCTGCCGTCCTGCTCCCAGGTTGTTTAGGAAGAAAGTAAAACCCACAGCTGGGCCACAGTCCTGCTTCCAGGGCAGAGGCCCGTTCTGGCCAGCGCAGCGTCTGCGGCTCCTTGGGCCTCCCCGCCCTGGGGTCAGGGTCCGTCCCTCTGCTCCCTGTGACCACTGCTGACAGGCTCCCTGGGAGGGGCTCCTCCTCAGCACTTTCGAACAGCGGAAAACAGAACATGTGCAGTGTTGGGGATCTAAGTGGCAGGTTTCCCGCCTTAATCCTACAGGAGAAACCAAGGCTGGGTGGGAGGTGTCGGCTAATCATGCCGATCCGTCTGGTTCACTGCGTGCCCCCAGAACTCAATACCCAGCTGTAAATTCCCTTCATTTGGCCCAGATTTATTAAGCCTGAATTGGGTGTCTGGTACCACGTGTTCACGAGCAGCAGACCCCGCCCTCCCGAGGGAGCTGACTGTGGGGAAGGGCAGATGGGGGCCAGAGAGAGCCTAGCTGTGGCACCTCCTCCTCGGAGCCCCTGACTTCACGGTCTCTGCACTGAGCGAGCTCTGCAGGCATCAGAGAGTCCTCATGTTCTCTGTGGATGCTGTGTGTGTGTGTGCATGCGTGTGTTCACGTGTGTGCACACATGTGCACCTGCGCACGCATGCACATGTGTGCATGGGTATACTGTGTACGTGTGTGCATGTTCACGTACGTGCACGGGCGCCTGTGCATGCATATGTGTGCTGTGTACATGTGTGCATGCACGTGCGCCTGTGCATGCGTGTGTGTGCTGTGTACGTGTGCATGCACGTGTGCCTGTGCATGCGTGTGTGTGCTGTGTACATGTGTGCATGCACGTGCGCCTGTGCATGCGTGTGTGTGCTGTGTACGTGTGCATGCACGTGCGCCTGTGCATGCGTGTGTGTGCTGTGTACATGTGTGCATGCACGTGCGCCTGTGCATGTGTGTGCGCGCTGTGTACGTGTGCATGCACGTGTGCCTGTGCATGCATGTGTGCTGTGTACGTGTGTGCATGCACGTGTGCCTGTGCATGCGTGTGTGCTGTGTACATGTGTGCATGCACGTGTGCCTGTGCATGCGTGTGTGCGCTGTGTATGTGTGCATGCACGTGTGCCTGTGCATGCGTGTGTGCTGTGTACGTGTGTGCATGCACGTGTGCCTGTGCATGCGTGTGTGCTGTGCACGTGTGTGCATGCACGTGTGCCTGTGCATGCGTGTGTGTTGTGTACGTGTGCATGCACATGTGCCTGTGCATGCGTGTGTGCTGTGCACGTGTGTGCATGCACGTGTGCCTGTGCATGCGTGTGTGCTGTGCACGTGTGTGCATGCACGTGTGCCTGTGCATGTGTGTGTGTGCTGTGTACATGTGTGCATGCACGTGTGCCTGTGCATGCGTGTGTGTGCTGTGTACGCGTGTGCATGCACGTGCGCCTGTGCATGTGTGTGTGTGCTGTGTACGTGTGCATGCACGTGTGCCTGTGCATGCGTGTGTGTGCTGTATACGTGTGTGCATGCACGTGCGCCTGTGCATGCGTGTGTGTGCTGTGTACATGTGTGAATGCAATGCGCCTGTGCATGTGTGTGTGTGCTGTGTACATGTGTGCATGCACGTGCGCCTGTGCGTGCGTGTGTGTGCTGTGTACGTGTGTGAATGCAATGCGCCTGTGCATGCGTGTGTGTGTTGTGTACATGTGTGCATGCACGTGCGCCTGTGCGTGCGTGTGTGTGCTGTGTATGTGTGTGCATGCACGTGTGCCTGTGCATGCATGTGTGCTGTGTACGTGTGCACATGCCCGTGTGTGTGCATACACAACCGCTCTCTGCTCTGTGCACTCTCGGAGGGTGGCCTGGGTCCGCGCCTCTGCCCTGTGAGGGCTCCCCGTCCCAGTGTTTGTTAAGAAATGTCCCCACAAATCTGCTCAGCAGGCCGAGGCCTCTCTGCAACTTCCTGGAACCCAGTCCCAGAACAAGCAGAGACCTGTGTGGCAGGGGAGAAGGAGGTGTGGGGACCACCTAGCTCAACCCTCTCGTTCTACAGCCCAGAAGAGAAAGGCAGGGGAGGTGAGGTAATAGTAGTGAATAATAACAGCCACCGCGTCTTGGCTGTTCCCACACGCCAGGAACCTTCACTGCCACCCTGTGAGGGAGCCAGCCCTGCCTGGCTTCACAGGCAGGAAGGGGAAGCTTTGAGAAGCAGGGGACCTGCTCAAGGTCACACAGGCTGTGGGTGGTGGAGGTCCGGTGGGGACATGGGGCGTGAGCTCCAACATTCTCCGCAAGGTTACTGGGCACAGGGTGACAGCAGGGACCACACCCCAGACCCCATTCCTAGAACTCTGCCCTTCTCCCTGTTTGCGCTGTGGCTTGGTAGGTGGCCGGCTGGGCTGGGGCTGGGGGAAGAGAGCCCTGAGGCTGAGCCGGAGGGTCCTAAACATCCCCGAGGGGCTTGGAGGCCACAGCCAGGGTGCCCTTCCTGCCACCCGCTGGCTCCCGTGAGGCAGGGCTTTGATTTGCTGTTAACACCCAAAGTTGAGCGGAGCTTCATGAATCATTCATGAAGATGCTCCAACGAGATCATTATTTTGAGTGTTGAGTGTCAGGAAAACAGTGTCTGACGGGTAAACATGATGTCTGATGACAGAACAGCCGATGCGGTGACCCGGCAGCCGGGCACCTGCCACGCTGTGGGGAATTTTTAAACGTTAAAAAAAAAAAAATCCATGCCAGGCTCAGGGAGGAGCAGCAGACCCATCACCAACCCCTTGTCTGTCAGCTACCCAGGCCAGCAGGAGGCGGGCGGCAGGCGGGGCGGGGGCGGGCACAGAGCGTCCTCTGCCAGGAAGTGACTCAGCACGGCCCCCAGCCCTGCGGGCCGGGGCTGCCCCACTTGCCTCCCTTCCCAACACAAAATGCAGGCTCCTGATTCAGGCAGCTCTGCCCTCGCTTTCTCCTAGAACTTCCCAATAGATCGTGCTTCTGGGAAAAGGCCAGGAGGCGTCAAGCTCCCATACGCCCAATGTGGACCAGGCCCAGGGCCCGGCCTCTGCCTGAAGGCCGCTCAAGCACCTGGCTGGACCAGTGCGGGCCAAGGCCCCGGGGGCCCTCCCAGGCTTCTGGCCGTGTGAAAGCCACTTTCTAGCAGATGACAGGTTGTCAATAGCCTCACTACTGGCATTATTTAAGCAGAACAAAGTGAACCTCGGCTGTACCCTTGAGCGCAGATCAAATTGATGGTCAGAGTGGACGCCACAGGCAATTAGATTTTCTAAAGAGAAAGAGATGCCAGGGGGACCAGCACGGGGCCAGAGGGGATCCATTCCCTGCCGCCAGCCTCTCCTGGAGCCCTTGGCCCTCTGCCCTCCCTGGTCACCCAGTCGTGTCCCCAGCCGCTCTCTCAGGCTGTCTCCTGCTCCTTTGGGTCCTGACTTTCTTGAGGGGAAGGGGGGACCTGCCCCCAGAAGAGGGTCCCCTGGGTACTGAGAATACCCCAGGAAGAAGGTCCAGGAGGTTCTGCCCTGGTTCTGTTCCTGCCATCTCCGCAGGGGGCTTTCTGGGCAGCTTCTTCTTGCTTCCCCCTCCGTCTACTCCACCAGGCCTGCCTGACCATCACATGCTTTCTGTTCTCTCTGCGGATCCCCTTTGACCAGGCCTGCTGAGGTGAGCACCAGGTACAGTACAGGTCCTCTGCAAGGGCCACGGTTTGACCCAGGAAAATCTGCTCTTACTCGGTGCCCAAGAGGAATCATGGCAGCTCAGAGCTGGGAAGGCCCTCTGAGGTCATCCAGCCCTGCTCCTGCCAGCACAGACACCTGCTACTCCAGCCGGCAGGCCCCTCTTCTTCATCAGGGACAGGGGCTCGCTCCCCCTCCACACCATCTACTCCAACAAAAGCAGTTTGAGTCTTTATAAAGTTCTTTCCTAACCCGAGGCCAAATCTGCTGCCCCAGAGACTCTGGAATGATTTTGTCTTCTGGATCCACAGAGAATAGGCACTCTACTCCTCAGGATGTGATAGATAGTCCTTGAAAGATGTGAAGAAGATTCATGTCACTCATCCGTCTACACATTCTTCCATCCATCCATCCATCCATCCATCCGTCCGTCCGTCCATCCATCCATCCACTCACCCACTCACTCATCAATCCACCCATCCATCCACTCACCTATCCATCTACATATTTACCTACTATCCTCCTATGAATGCATCTATCTACCCATCCACTCACCCAGCCATCTCGCCATCCATCCACCTACTGCTCCATGCATTCATCAACCCACCCATTCACTCTTCCATCCACCCATCCATCCAACCTCCTTTCCATCTACACATTTACCTACTAACCTCCCATGAATCCATCTATCTACCCATCTACTTACTCATCCATCTATCCATCCATCCACTTACCCCTCCATCCATCCATCAACCAACATACTCACCCACCCATCTACTCACCTATTCATCCATACACTCACCTATCCATCCACACAGCTACCTACTCAGCTACCCATCTTCCATCCACCCACCTACCCATCCATCTACCTATCCATCCACCCATACGTCCATCCATCCTTTCTTCCATTAAACGTGCATTGAAGACATGCTGCTGCCACTCTGGGTATTGAAAGATGCAGTCTCTGACCTCAGGGAGCTTACACTCCTGGTGCTGAGGCAGAATCACACTATAGCCTGAGTACTAGAATAGAAGAACAAAAACAGCATCTAAGGCTTCTGCAGCTCAACAATCCCAGTTTCCTCCCCTAATCATTCTGAGGACTCCAGACCCCTCTTCAACCTGATCAGCCTTCTCTGGATGACTCCTATCTAGACACCATTCTCTTCAAGTTCAGTGTCTAGAATTGTGTTGGGCATCATCTGATCTAGACCCAGTCCTGTGGGCAGCCCAGGCTTGAGCCCAGGGAGTGGCTCTTCAGCTCAGAGGGTCTGGCAGGGCAGAGTCTCCTGTGGCTTGAGGGTGGGGGGGTGGGAACCCTCCTCCCACAGTCCCAACCCCGGGAGAGGAGGAAATGTTTACGCCATTAACACGAAACACTCTCTTCCCAACTCCTCCATAGATCATGTCTAGTTGCTTTCCAATGCACCAAAGAACATTTCAAACGAGTCCCTGGCCGGCTCAGTTGGGAAGTTCTTTCAGCCACTTAAAATCTCAGCCTCTGAATGTAAGGCACATTGGTGATAATTGTTCAAGAAAATCAAATGAAAGCAGATACAGCAAGCTTCTGGTTATTTATCAGCCATAGATATAGGCCACTTTTCATCAAGCTGAGCCTCAAGAAAAGATAAAAGCAAGAGAATTGCTCTGAGCTTCTACTGTGGAAGTGTCGGGCACTGCTGGCATCCAAGTTCTGTCTTAAATGAACTATTTCCTGGCCTGTGATGTGTCTTGGGTGGCAGCTGTTTGGTCTCAGACCCTTCCCAACCACTCCTCGGGAGAGGTTGCTGTAGCCTTTGACCTCTGGCATCCCTTTTGTTGCTTCCTAAGGGCCCTACCGAGGCACATGTGAGCCTCAGCCTGGCTGGAGGGGCTGGGGGTCTGGACCTGGGTGGGATCTTGCTTCAGGACAAAGGCTGGAGGGCCTATCCAAGTTCCATGGACAATACTGGCCTCTCTTCTCCCAGACCAGCCAGGGCAACCTCCTTACTCTCTGCCCAAGGGCCTTGCCTGGGTTGCATGACTCAGAGGGCGCTGGGCTTCTGATGTGGTTCCTGTCCTTTGCTGAAGCCCTCACACAAGCTACCCCTGAGGGTGGGAGGTCAGGGGTGGGAGAGATGCAGACCAGGCAGGGGTAGGGCCACCATACCCAAGAGACCACGGTGCTGGCAGAGGATGGCCCAGGGCGCTTGGCTCTTCCCCCGTGATGGTCAATTTCATGCGTCAACTTGTCTAGCCCACAGGACCAAGCTATTTGGTCAAACACTAATCTAGACATCACTGCAGATGTAGTTTTTAGCTACTTGGGGTAAGGAAATTACCCTCTGTAATGTGAGTAAGCCTCATCCAATCAGTTGAAGGCCTTAAGAAAAAAGACTCAGGTTCCCCAAGGAAAGGAAGAAGAATCTTGCCTCTTGATGCCTTCAGACTCAAGATGGGAATATCAACTCTTCCTTGGGTCTCCAGCCTGATGGTCTGCCCGGCAGAAATCAGATTGCCAGCCCCACAATTGTGTGAGCTAATTTCTTAAAATCTCTCTCTCTCTATATATATATATATATACTGTTTCTCCAGAGGACCCACCCACCCAGGAGGAAACTCATACTCTACCCCACTGACTCCATCAAAAGCTCAGAGGCTGCCCCACTCAGGCCAGGATCCCTCTTCCTTTCTGTGTCGCTCTTGAGACCAGAGTTAGCAACTGATCAACCAGTTCCTAGTTAGAGAAACTCATGGAGCTTCCTGCTACTTACTGAGCACTCACTCTGCTGGACGTAGAGCTACCCCTACACGCTCATCATCCCCTGTCCTCATGCCCATCCTATGAGGCAGGTGAGAGGAAACGGAAGCTCACAGAGGTCAAGCATCTTGCCCAAGGTCAAGGGCAGCTGGTAGCTGGAGCCCAGACTTGGATCTAGTGTTGTCTGAGGCCTTTGCCCGTGTGATGGGTTCTAGCACTGGTATTTGTTGGGAGAAGGTCGGTAGTGTTAGGAGCAAGCAGGCCAGGATCTTGGGGCAACAAAGAGTGAGAAGATGGCAGCAAAGATGAAGGCTTGGGGTTCCTGAGTCACTGGGGGAACACAACCTGCCCCTGGGACATCAGCTCTGCTCATGTTGCGAGTTACTGAGTGCCGTCACCTTGTCACTGTCTCCCACAGATAGAGACCTGGGTGGGGCCAGGGTGGGGGGAAATGAAATCTAAAATGCCATGTCACCTTGAATGATTCTCAGCAGCTGGCTGCCCCTCGATGATGCTCCAAGTGAGGCAGTAAAGCCAGGAGAACCTGAAAAAGCAGTGGCCTGACCGATCTGGCTGCCCTGGCCGGTGATGGCCAATTCAACCATGTTGGAAAAATGGAGGTGGTCGTTAACTTGCCCAGGGAGCAAGTGGTCCTGAGAAACCAGGCCCCCAGTGCTTCTCTGAAGAGCGGGCACTTCTCCTGTGTGGGAGCAGGCCATGCATGTCCCCCAGCGAGTGCGGCCATGGCACAGAGCTATAAGTGGACACGAGTCCTGCAGAGGGTCAGCCCGTGACACACACGTGGGTGTGAGCGAGCACGAGGGGTGGGAAGATGCTGGGCAAATTCTGGGTCAAGGGCCCTAGTGGCCTGTCAAGGTTTGTTCTAAGTCAAACGAGAGATGGTCCCTTGTTCCCAAGACCCAGGTGGCAGCTGGTGTGGAGACACCCTCTCTGAGCCCTCCTTTATTTCCACCCAGACCTGGGTCACACAGCTTGGCTGTGACAGGACAGACCAGTCCCTCCAGCCCCACCTGGGATTGCGGCGGGTGGGACAGACAGGCCACCAGCCTCTGTGGACTCCACGAGCCCCCCTGCGTCCCTGCCCGCTGGCTCCCCACCTGCACCAACTGCTCAGCTTGTCCCCTCCATCCCCTTCTGCAGGCCCCCAGCACTTGTCATGTATGGTAGTGGCCTGTCACAGACTTCCTGCCCACCTCCCAGGACAGAGGGAGGAGAGAGGGGCTGGAACAGTGCAGGCTACCGTGCTGGAGCCGGAGACCCCAGGGAACCCGTTGGTAGGCTGCCACCAAAGGGTGGCCAGGCCTCCAGCCACAGTTCATCCGGACACCGACCTCTTGTCTTTTCCCCTGAAAACAACACCTCTTTGGGGCAGACAGTTTGCCTCTCCAGGCTGGCTGGAGGCTGGGCCAGGGCCAGGGAGGGGGTATCTGTGAGGAGACCCTGTCACGGGAGTCAAGGGCCTGGGTTCTGCGGGACCCTGAGCAGAGAACCTCCCCTCTCTGAGGAGGGGAGGGGTGACTGTATCACCATCCCCTGGGTTCTTTGGATCTGAAACCACAGTGATGGCATGTGTTGAGGGGCAGGCTGGCAGGGCATCTCAAAGTTTACCAAGTGTCAGAATCCCCCCCGGGGAGCATCCCAAGGATCTACTCTCCTAAACCCCAGTTAGCTTCACTGCACACTTAACAGGCACCCCGGGGTGCTGATGAGGGGGCCCTAACCCCTCCGAGAATCGCCACAGCAAGGCTCCTGCAGTGGGTCCAAACCCGGCTGCATATCAGTCACCACCCCAACCCGGTGTGAAGCCCAGGCAGCGGGGAGTCTGAGGGTGATTAAAAGCACAAGCTTTCAGGGTACAACAGATAGGATCCCCCTCCATCCCTCCAGCTCTAACATGTTTGGCAAGCTTCTTTCCTTTCCCCTCTCTAAAGATGCTAAACTTACTTAGCTTCTTATTAAGCAACACTGGTCTCAGTTTCCTCATCTCTGAAATGGGGGAACACATATCACTTGTTCCCCTCATGGGATTGTTGTGAAGATTAAATGACTTCATGATGGAAAGTGTTTGGAGCCTCTCCTGCACAGGGCATCCCTGGAAATGTCCAGGTTCCGTGATGCCAAATGAGAACCAGCCTCTAGATTCAGCAGAACCGAGGGAGGAAGCTGCTTCCCACCTTTTTTGTTTTAAGTAGAGCCAAATGAAGGCGCTAAGTTTATACATTAATTTTGCTACAGACGGGAGAATTTAAATAGCTTTCTAAAACGTATTTTTAAAAACTGCTTTTCAATGCTCCATTAAAAGATTCTCTGCCTTGCCTTGGTGTCTCTGGAGCTGCCAAAAATACTATGAAAATTACTAAAATGCAGTCTGTGATCGGCTCTAAAAGGGTTTGCCAAATGGCTTCAAATAATCTAAAACCTGATCCCACTGGATCTGAAACACAGGCACACGTTTTGCTCAGTGCGATCATCCAGGAGCCTCGTGGAAGCACCTCCTTACTTAGTGATCTGGGTGGACCCCGTGGGCCTCCTTCCTGAAAGGCTCTCTTCTTGGCTTATGGAACCGACACCAGTCAGTTCTCTACAGGTATCCTCTCCTCCTCCTCCTGTGGCCTCTAAATGTTGGGGTGTCCCCATCCTTAGTCTCTGCCCCCCCTTTCCTTCCTGGATGACCTCCCACACCCTGACCCTTGACTCTAATTCCTAATTCATGACTCAAATTCTGACTTTACCACCCAATTCCAAACCCACAGCATCCACTGCCTATTTGATATGTGTGGACTGAACGCCTGTGTCCCCTTGAAATCCATGTGTTGAAGTTCTAACCCCCCAATGTGATGGTATTAGGAGGTGGGTCCCTTGGGAGGTGATTAGGTTTAGATGAAGCCATGAGGGTGGGGCCCATGATGGGATTAGTGCCCTTAGAAGAAGGTGAGACCAGAGCTCTCTCTCCTTTGGCCACATGAGGACGCAGGGAGGAGATGGTCCTCTATGAACCAGAAAGCAGCTGGTGCCTTGATCTTGGACATCCAGCCTCCAGAACTGTGAGTGATAAATGGCTGCTGTGTAAACAGCCCAGTCTGTGGTACTCTGTGATCGCAGCCTGGACAGACTAAGACAGCATGCCCAGCAGGGCATCCACAGCCACCTTGACTGAAATATGGCCAAAGAGGCCCTTGGGATTCCCCCTTGGTCTTCTCTTCTGAGTACCTGGCACCACTACCCGCCCAGCTCCTCCAGCCCGGAATCCATCCATCACCCTGATTCCTCTCTTTGCGTTAACCTTACATCCAAACCATTAGCAAGTTTTGTCAACCTCACCTCAAAACAGACCCCAGACGTCTGTCCTCCTCCCCTCCCCACAGGTCCTGCTCTGGTTCACCTGGCCATCCTCTCACCTGGACCCTGCCTGGCCCTTCCAGCTGGTCTATTTGCCTCCACGCTGACCTCTCTACAAACATCCATTTAACCCTTACCAGCCGGAAGAAGCCTTTAAAACGCATCCGTCAGGTCCTGTCACCGCCCTGCTTAAAATGCTCCAAAGCCTTCGACTAAAGTGAAATCCACACTCCGCCCTCCGCCCTCCCTCTTCGGTTCTCCTTGGCTCCCTGCCCTCCCCTCTCTTGCACCCTCCCTGCTGCTCACCACCCCGCCCCTGTTTTCTTTCTTTTTCCTTCCTCCCAGCCCAGGTGCCTTTGCACTGACTGGCTGTTCCCTCTGTCTGGAACATTCTTCAGGGTCACTCTGTCACAGCTCAAGCGCCACCTCCTAAGAGAGTCCTTTCCCGACCTTGATCAGTGAGACCAGAGCCCTTACACGCTCACATCTAGTCTTTCTTGTTCATTTGTTCCTTGCCTCTGCTTCCTCCCACTAGGACTCCTGCTCCGAGAGAACAGGAACTCCAGGACTCCAAACCCCTGGTCACCGTGCTCTTCAGTCAATATATCCTGATGAATGAAGCTATGAGGGTGAGGAAGTGTCCCAAGCTGGCCCCCTGCCTGCCATCTGTGCGCCAGGCGCTCATCGCTTCTGGATCTGGTGGCGGGACGTGGGACCCAGGCCTTCGCTGAGCCGCCTCTAAAGCAGGCCTGGGTTGGAAGCCGCTGCCCAGAGGCCGAGTGGCACTAAGGGGCCGTGAGAAGGGGTGGACTGCAGGCTAGCGTGATGGATTTCAGACTGCAGCATCCACGGCCCAACCCTGCCACTTAGGCACCATCCAACTTGTACAAGTTCCTTAACCCCTGAGCGCCAGTCTGTGCCTTGGCCCCGACCTCCCGGCCTGTTGAGGTCTAAAGGCGATACCACATTTCCTGAGGTGCAAGGTGCCTGCTCTGCCCCAGGGCTTCACGACGGCTGCACTATTATCTTACTGTTATTAATGAGCAGAAGCTGAGATGTTGGGGGTTGGGAAGAACTCAAGGAGAATCCTCATTTTCCAAGGAAAAGGCCCCAGGGGATGCAGGTTGGCCTCAGGGAGGGCTCTCTGGGCCTTACATAAAAGGCACGGACAAGAACCCTCTGACCGGATTCGAAGCCCCCAAAGGCGGTCCACACGGCAACGCCTGGATGCCCACTGCCCGTCCTGCCCTGGTGGGCGGCTCGCAGGCAGCCAGGCCTCTCACCTGGTCGGTCCTGTATCCTTAAGCTTCCCTGCCCTGGGCACCAGGGGTAGTCCCCCGTCCCTGCAGGGGGTTCTGGCCCATTCCAGTGGGACACTACCCGTGTCGCATGCTGGAGCCGTCACCAATGCAATCACTCGTTGAATACTCATCCTCCTGTTAAGAGGCGGGCAGACCCCAAGCCCAGGGGATGTGCTGAGGAGAGGTCCATGGGCAAGAGAGAGGTGACTAAGGAAGACTATAGCTGCAGCTGGGCCTGTGCCGGAGCCAGTGGGGCTGGAGCTCGGGGGCTAAAGGCAGAGAAACGGGAGATGCCACTGAGGGCAGGTGGAAGCCCAGCCGTGCGGGGCGTATTTTGGCCAGAGTAGTAATCTGGATTTTTCCGTGAGAGCAGAAATCACAGGGGAGATTCCAGCGGCCGCTGGTCTCTTGGACATCACTGCTGGGCCGGGGTTTTCCACCTGTTGTCAGCAGCCCTTTCCGGCCATTTGGTTCCCTTAAACAATGAAGAACTGATTAGAAGTTTTAATTGTTTCTGGAAACTTGGAGCTGTGTGAAAGGCCTACTTTAAATGTTTTACAATAACAGTCTGTTAACAAATTCCAGACTTAATTTATCCAAGAACTTGTTAAAATTCCCTCTGTGCAGCCGCCCAAGGAATACGCTTTTGAAGTCATTTACTTACCAATAAATTACAATGGTCTGAAATCATTAGCAGCAAAGTAAATTGTTTTAATTGATCTGAAGTTCCTTACGACCCAGGGACTTCGTTTCTGTGCAACTGCTTTTCGAAAGGTCTAAAATAACAAATTAATCTCACTTGAATCCTGTCATCTTTGGAGCGTTCCTTCCTCTCAGAGACCAGGAAGGGAGAGGAATCCACGGTGAGAACAGGGCTTTCTGCACTGGCCCGGGGCTGCCCAGAAATAGTTCAGCCGCTGAGCAGTTGGGGTCCTAGTCCCAGGTTACCCTTTCCATTGTGCGGAAGGGGCAAGCCTCAGAGAACCAACCGGCGTTTATGCCCTTTCCCTTGTCCTGGGTTGTGGTCACATGCTTTATCGTTATTTATCCAGTGGTTCGTTTTTGTTTCATGCAGTTTTCTGTATGTCTAGTATGTGTGACAGTAAAAACAAGAGCAAATGCAGAAGTAAAAATACATAAAAAGCTTTGAGTCTGCACCTAGTGACCTTGATTCCCAGATGGCTTCTTGGGGGAGGTCTGGAGTGTGTGCTAAGCCATCAGGACAGTGAAAACCCCTTTCTGGTCTCTTCCCCGATGCCGCCAGAGCCTGAGCCCCGTGCCCGGTCACTCTGGGGTTGTACAAAGGTGCCGGCCACTTCAAAAGCAGGACCAGAAAGTGACCGGAGTTGTGCTTCGGTACACCTCTGGGTCCTCTCCAAAATTCGCCCTGACCAGTTGTGGGTGAGGGAGGGGGGATACTGGAGCGGCTGTCTGCCACTGCCCACCCCAAGTGTAGCCAGAGTGTGGGGGTCCCCTCTAGCCATAGCCCTCACAGACCACCTCCAAGGTCAGATGGCCTCAAATTACGGTCCTGTGTGCAGAGACGCCAGCCCAGGAGGCTGCTGCAGTCCCTGGGCTCCCTTGCCCTTAATTCTCTAGAACCAGGGTTATATTGGGGGATGGGGGGGGTCCCAGCAACCATCCAAGCTGACCGCCGCCTGTGCCCAAGTCCCTGCTCTGTTCTTGTGGAATGTGCTGCTCTTCCTGCCTGGAATTTTCCTTCCTCTTAACTCACTGCTCCCAAGTAAGGGGCTCAAGACGGGCCCTGGCCAGGCACCCACAGGGGCAGCCGGACTTGATGCGTGAGTCCTCCCAGAGCCTCGCCTTGGTTCCCAGGGCAGTGGTGGTGGCTTCTGTTCCAGAGAACCCCCTCCCCACCCCAGGAAGGTGGGAGCCCCAGGATGGTCTGCACATCAGGGACCTCAGGGTTCAAGGTGAAGACCCTCAGGATAAGAGTCCAAACTCAGTTCCTGTTTCCAGAGCAGGCTCAGCGCGATCTGCCCGGCAAGGTGTGCAAAGGGCTGGCAAATCCCATCCGCACACAGCCTGGCCGTGTGCAGCCAGCGGGGGCGGGGGTGGTGGTGAGGCTGATCAAACAAGAGGAGGCGGGGCTGAAGCCGCACAGCCGGAGCACCGGGGGTGAGACTATCACAACAGTTTATCTTGCCGCACTGGCTGATGGAGGGACCCCGAGAGGTAACTATTAAATTCACAAGCAGAGGACCATTTACATCACAGCAGTCGCCCCCCTTATTATCCCCGGGATAAAGGAGAAGCCAGGCCAGGGCTTTGGGGGCCTTGCCTACGTCCCCGTTGTTGATATCACTAGAGCAGAGATTTCTTTCCTAGAGTTCTGAGCAAACCTTGCGGGACTAGCCCTGTAGGCGCTGAGCGGCGGGGGCTCGCAGGGTGCCTGGGAGCTGGGTGGAGAGAGAACCAACACCAGTACCAGGGTACCAGGGGCCTGGCCTCGGGACGACAGACAGAACGGGTCACAGGCAACTCTCCATTGTCAAACCTGGGAGTACTGACTCTACATCCACCAAGGTCTCTGCCTTCTCCTCATCCCCAAGCATTCCAAAATCGACCTCTGCTCCTTCATGGGAAACAAGACAGAAACGTCCAGAGGCTGGAGAACACCTGCCTCTCAAAGCCTGAACCAATGTGGAGGGATGCAGGGATCCCTGCCCGGAGGGGTGGGAGATGTAGAGCCCCTGTCCGGGCCCCCTCTCCTGGCTACACCTGAGCGCAGGGCTGGGTCTCCACCTCCGCTGGCTGACGGAGCCAGTGACCCAGGGGTGGGCAGAAATAATGCAGGGGGCAGCTTTGCCAGGAGAAAGGGAGGCGACCCCAACAATCTTAACCCTGTCGTCCCTCAAGAAAGAGGTGCCCGAAGGCAGGTTTCCTTTGCCCAAGGAAGCAGGTGGGAGATACCATCACCACCAATACCCTTCTCCCCCAGCCAAACCCCAGTCTCAGGCAGGAAACAAATGTTAATGGGAAGCACTTAAAATGGAAACAGAGTCTATTTCTCCTTAACTGTCTCTGGGTGCACAAAATTCTGAGAAGCGACTGAAGGTAAATTACTTGGTTTTCCATTTTAAGCTGCACTTATCCAAGCACGGTCAGTCTTCCCTGATAGCGACAGAAAATAATAAGCGTCTGATGCGGAGTTGCCCTGGTGCCCAACAACTTGGGGGGATCTCGTCCCCATTTCATTACGGGAAGGCAGAGCGCGCCTTAAGCAAGTTTACTGATATGATGAATTGCCCCGTCACTTCCCTTTGGGTGAATCTCCTGCCTGGAGGCTATTGGCCAGGCTCTGGGGGTGGCACCCAGTGGCCCGGCCAGGGGGCGCCCAGGTCACAGCAGCAGGGGCCAGTGGCTCATCTGGTCCAGCCCGCTGGGGGCCCTGGGGATCCCGAGGGCCGTGACCACGTGGCTCTGGCCAGGGTGTGCTCAAACCCCAGCCGCACCCCTCACTCTGCTATGTGACCTTGGGCACCAACACCTCAACGTCAACTGTAAAGTGCAGGCGCCGTGGGCAGCGGGGAGGGTTACACAGAACGACCACACAGAGTCGCTAGCATAGTTCAAGCACCAAACTCAGGAAGCTGGAAAGATTAGGACGCCTTCAGTCTCCCTTGGCCTCTGGTGGCCGTTCCTTTTCCTTCTGTGCCGCAGAACTGAGGGCTCAAACCTGACAGAACCCGCTGTCCCCCAGCCCGGCAGAGCCTGGGTGCCACGGCAGGACTGTGCCAGCTGGGGCTGCCGCAGACCAGCAGCGCTGGGTGGGGGGCTGCCAGGCCAGTCCCTCCCTGCTCGGCCTTCTGGCCCGGGGGTTGACTGGGGGCTTGTCCATGGTGAGGCTTCTCCCGGCTCAGAGGACAAGATGGTCCCCCAGCAGAGCCCCAGATAGGCTGAGGATGTGCCCTTCTATTGGATGCCAGCTCCAGGGGCTATTCCCCAAATGCCCCGGGACCCAGGGCAGCATCATAGGCTACTGGCAGGCTAGCCCAGACCTACCTAGCATGCTTGCATGCATGAATGAAAAAATGAATGAATGAACACCAGAGACAGGCATGATGGGGGAGTAGGGATCTGTCCCCTAGGAGCTGCGGTTCCCTGGGCCAAGGCAGGAGGCTATGGGAGGTATGGGTGCATTTTATGTCCCTTCCAGGAACATTATAAGCATTTTACATCTCTGAGCCTGACCTCCTGGCTCTGCTCCCTCTGGGGGCCTCTCTGCCCCTGACAACCCTTCCCCAGGGAGGGGGCACCTCCAGGTGTCAGCCAGCCTGGGACACGACCCTGGCCATGCACGCAGAAGGAGGAGAGATTCCTGCAGAAGCCGAGTGCTCGGGGAGCCCAGGTGTCTGGAACCTGTCTGAGGTTCTCATCTCTAAACACTTAATGTGAAGATAAATGGATATGAAAGGAGCATTTCCCCCTCAACCATGTAAACACGGAGCCGCAGACGAGGCCGTCATATTAGGTCTGACACGGGGAAGCTGTGAGGTATTACTCACCCTGATAAGTTTAATGTATAATTTAGAAACATATCATCAAAATGGGAAAAAAGGGAAGACGCTCTTAAATAACTCTGAAAGATACTCAGCCCTGAAATCACGGGCGGTTACAGCAAGGCTGCGCCGCCCGTCCCCGGCAGACGCACACGCCATGCTTTGAGTAGCTGGATTTAGATGGGTCCTTGAGCAGAGAGCTTAGGGGGGAAAGAGTCACCCTTTCCGGAGGTGGGAGCTCGCTCCTCCTGGGCCCCGGGGCTCTGCTGGGCCCAGCAGGGCTGCTGGCAGAAGTCAGTCCAGCTCTGCACAGGTTCAGCCTGGCAGGCAGTCTGCAGCTCGGGATGCCCCGGGCAGGCTGGCGGGGGCAGCGAGTGGGCTCCCTGAGGGCCCCTCCCCTGCTCCTGCCAGGGAGGCCTCTTCCCTCTCACTTGATCCTGGGGGCTGAGGGGGGACAGTGTGCACACAGGTGCGGGGACGGGAACCATTCCTGCATGTACGCCTCTCTCCGCCCCTGGAGCTGGCGGTGGGTACATGGAGCTGTGTGCACGGTGTCATAGAAGGTGAGCTGCAGTGGGGGGATTTCAGGGACATCACAGGCCCTGCTCTGCTCTGAGAAACCTGGCCACCGTGGGTCACCAAGCCCCTGTGGGTGATGCAATCCCATCCGCCAACAACGGGGTGGAGGCAGCCCCAATTGTCACCAATGTTGTACCCTCCCCCCCGCCCCAGGCAGCTGGCGGCATCCGAAGACTTGCTCCTGGCTCAGCGCCCATGGCCACAGCTCTGAGCCCCTCTGAGCCCCTCTGAGCCTGTGTTGCCTTCTCTGCAATGTCTACAGCTGTCAATACCCGACCCCTGAGGGTGTGACTATCGAGGGGACACCTCCCGAGGAGGCAGTGCCCACCCGGTGTGCCCAGGAGGGCATCTTTCTCTCCTTTCAGGGGTTTCTGCCCTGATGAGACTGGAGAGGGGCCCACAGGGACTGGTGAGAGGCGGCTGGGGCGAGGCTTGGAGCAGAGGTTCACAGTCCTGGCTGCTGCCAGATCCACCCAGGTGGGGCCTTTAAGAAACACCCTGTCTGTGCCTGGGTGCCTGGCTTCTCAGGTTGTCGGCCGGGGACGGGCCGGGGTGCTGGTTTGAAATCTCCCGGTGGTGTCACCGTGTCTCCAGGTTTAGAACTCCGGCCCGGAAGGGAGCCCTCAGCCTGCAGATCTGTGTGGGCTTCATCTTAGGCCCGGGAGAGTCCAGATAAAGCTCTTTTTCCAGTAAAGGGGAGGACTTGGCGTCTGAACCAAGGATGTTTCCCTGATGTCTAGGGTTTTGTCTTCAGAGCGTGACTGCAGTCACCACCGGCTCTGCTTAAACACAAGCTGCTGACACCTGCTGCTCGGGCCTGAGATGCAGCTGCAGGAAGCAGCAGGCCATGCCAGCGGCCGGGTGGGCGGAGGTAGGTGGGCAGGGCCCAAGGGATGGACACAAAAGATGCCTGGGGCAGAAGAGGGCCTCCGTGAGAAATGAGCCCCTTCCTGAATGTCCCCGTCACTCTTCCAAACCCCTCTGTCATTTCGGCTTCTTTGCTCCAGGCCCCACTGTCTCCCTGGGAACTGCCCTGACCACCCTGCCTTTTCCAAATGTCTTGAGGATTTCTTGGCATGAACTCTGTCCTCATCCCTGTGAGCACTTCTGAGGAGCTGTGGCCAGGGTACCAGGAGACACAGAATTAAGGCTCAGCCCAGCCCGCCAGGCCGCCGGAGCCCAGCTGGGGAAATGGACACGCTGACGTCAGAGACCAGGGTACGAGAGGTAGTCCTATGGAGGGAGGAGGAGTGGGAGAGGGAGGTGGGGGTAGGGTAGATGTGGGCTGGCTTGTGCAAAGGCCCGGAGGCTGGAGGCTTGCGGTGCATTAGGGCCCCGGGAGCTGGGTCTCCTGGCTTGTCTGAACTTCAACACTGATCTGTTTCCCTTTACTTCCCAGTGTGAGCCCCACCCAGGATGCATGAATGGGGGCCCCCTCAGTTCTGGCAACGCCCTCTTTGTCCCTTGAGGGCACCTGCTCTTGCCTTCCCACAGCCCATTCTCTACCCTGCAGCCAGCATGATCCCACATTCACACCCCTCCACTGGCCTCCCTCCTTGCTGACAGCAGAACCCCGAGTCCTTCAACGGCTGCAGGCTGGGCCCATCTGCTCCCCAGTCACCTCTGCAGCCCTGCCACCCACTTGTCTCTTCCTGGCACATCCGATGGAGGCGCACAAGCCTCCTGGTTGTTCTCAATCATGCTAAGCTCACTCCTGCCTCAGGGCCTTTGCACATGCTCTTCTCTCTGCTGGGACTCACGGCCCATCTCCCAGCTTCACGCAGGTCTCTGCTCAGAGCTCACCTCCGCCGAGGCCCCTTCTCGGCCACATTCTCTAAAACCCTGTATTCCTCCTTCCTCACTCTCCTTTGTTTCCATTATAGCATTTATCACGATCTGAAATTACATTACAGGACCACAGTCCAATTCCAAAATCCATAAAGCTCTGAAAACCAAAAGCTTGTTCATAGCCCATTTGGTGGCAAAACGGGATCCGAACTGTTGTGAGGCTATTTACAGTTGGGGTTCATCCCTCTTAGTGTGAATATTCATACATTTTGCTGCAGAAATATGAATGCTTTTGATGAAGGGGAGTTACTCCACAGCCCGCCGGGGCCGTTATATAATAAATAGTCTATGCACCATAGTACGTTTCTCAAATGCAAAGTCTGAATGCCCAAACCAGGCTGCTAAACCTGGGCACTGCTGGCATCGTGGACCCGACAGTTCTTTGCTGTGGGGCCTGCACTGGGCGCTGTAGGATGTTGAACAGCATCCCGGGCTTCCTCCCACTAGATGCCAGTAGCACCTCCCTTCCCAGAGCTGTGACAACCACAGATATCTCTAGACATTGCCAAATCGCCCCAGTTGAGGACCACTGGCCAAAGTACATCTGGCCCTCGGAGTTTCAAGTGAGGGACTCCGGACCTCTCTCTATTGATTTCTTTACTTACTTGGAATGTAAACTCTACGGGGGCAGAAACTGTACCTGTTCTGTTCTCTGCTGTATCCACAGCACCTAGAGTGATGTCTGTTGCAGAGCTAGCACTTAATAAATAATTGTTGTGTAATAACTAAAGGATTCTATGGTTCCCCCAGCAGGCTCCTGGGGTCCTCTTCCCATGGATTTGTCGGAATGCCCTTCAGATGCCCCCCTGGGCAGAGTGCAGGACAACCTACCCTCCATCCTGCCTCATCTCCAGAGATGCAATTGTACCCCGAGCAGCTGCCCGGATTCTTCATCTGACCCCACTGCCACTAGGAGGTCTGGACATTGCTGACCTCAGACTCTCCACCCCTAGAGTGGGGACAATGACCCTGGCCCACGTCTTGGGAGATGATGCTTCACAGATGACCGGACACTCATTCACTGTACAGAGTTGAACGTCCCTTGTCCTCCTGTGCACCTGGCACCAGTCTGGGTGCTTGGAAGGGCCTTGTGGACCAGGGCTGACTTGTGAAGGGACCCTCAGAGTGTGACCATGGACAGGCCGAGGGGAGAGGGAGGGTCAGGGATGGGGGTCCTTGATAAGCCTTGGTCTTGGGCTTTTGCCCTGATAGAAAGTGCTCAGGGCAGATTTACAGGACGTGGGAAAGGTGGCTGGGTCCCAGCACACCTCTGTCCAGTGACAGCGCTGCCTCTGCTTGCTCGACTCCCAGTGTCGGGGAGCTCACCCCCTCTTGTGGCAGCTTATTCTACCAGAGGACAGCTCTAACTGTCAAAAAGCCCTTCCTTCCATTGAGCTGAAATCTGGTCCCACCCTGCTCTCCAGAGCTCAGAGCCCCAGACCGATGTCCCCAACACACCCTGTTGTTTCTGGCATCCCCGGTCTCCCTAATTTCACATCCACACAGGAAGGCCAATATTCTTGGTTTTCCCAGGACTGTCCCAGTTTTATTAACAGCACCCCTTTCACTCTTCAGGGCAGGTCACTTTCATCCGGGGCTTCTATTTCGTTTGTATTCCCTCGCACGCATTCCCCACATGATGTACATCACCCCTGTTCCCCAGGGTGATGGGTGGCTCAGGAAGGGGTCCGCTTCAGAAGCGGCCAGACCTCCTGCTAGAGACCAAGCCCACCCACTCTCCACCAAGGACATGCCTGGTCCCCGGTCTTGCCTTCAGGTTCCTGCTTAGCTGATTTCCACTGGAAGGTTCCAGGGAGTATGCGCTCAAGGCCCGGGTGAGGCTCTTTGACAGCCAGTAGCTGAGGGCTTACAAGCAGGTGATACTGAATGTAGAGGGGTGGGCAGGCGGAAGGTGGCCAACGAGATGTAAGTGAAAGGGGTGTGTGCAAGTTCCGGGAAGAGTTCTTAAAGGGAGGAGCTGTGCTTCTCTCCTTCCTGGTGGCTGGGATGCAGACACGATGGCTGGCGTTAGAGCAGCCATGCTGGACCAGAATGAATGAATGGAGTGAATGGCAGAGCAACAAGATAGAAGGAGTCTGGGTGCCCTGGAATTGTGGAGCTACAGTCCTAGCCTTCAACTGCCTCTATTTACAGAGAGAAATGAACCTTGATGATTTGAGCCCCTGTTAGTTTAGGTTTTCTGCCGTCCGCAGCTGACTTCAACCCCAACGAATCCAGAGCCCAAACAGATCTTTCTGCTGGAGATAATCACAGAAGACACATGCATGGCCACACCCAAGGGTGCAGGGCAAGGGGCTGGTGAAGGTCAGGGTGGTGAGGCCCTCAGGAGTGGCATGGGGAGAGGATTTAGGAAATCAGGGCGCCAGTTAAAGCACTGTGTTACCAGAAGGACAGAGACCTTCCGGCAAATCGACAGGAGGCAATTTCTTCTTTGGCTGAGCAGCTGCCGCGTAGGTTGTCATTTATGGGAATCACCAGTTCCTAGCAAAGGAGGGCTTCGCTTTTTCTGAAGACAGACTCCCAGAGCAGTTGCTCCAATCTGGGGGGATCACGGCCATCTCCTCCCATCACTGAGTCACAGAAGCAACAAATGCTGCCCTTGTTTCTCCAGGAGAAAGCATCCCCGGAAAGCTAGCAGTAACAGGCTAATATGACCGAGAGGAAGCCTGCTGGCAGGTGTACGTGTCAAGGATGCTGACGGAGTCCCAGGCTGGAGCCGCAAGGGAGGCCAAGGTCCAGGGAGGGTGGGAGCCACGCCCAGGGTGCAGGGCCTGTGGCAGGCTCATCCCTAAGGGGCTGCGGCCACGCTGGGCCTGTCCCGTCTCCAAGGGGCTGACCAATGGCCAGGATGCGGGGCCCTTTCTACGGCTCTGCTAGCACCGGCCTCGGGCCCGCCTCACCTCCTGTTTTCTGGCTCCTGGTCCAGCCATTGTTTCTGTACTTTCTCCAAATTAAAAACCCATTGCTGCCCCTTCCTAGGTAAAAAGAGTGAATTTTCAATTCGAGTGTGTGGGAGGGTGTCCCCAGGGAACAGAGTAATGAAGCCGCTGGTGCCAGTTGCAAAACAAATAGATAAATCAATGTTTCAATTTTCTCCCTGTGAGAGAGCCAGACGCGTTGCTTAGCAATTCAGAGAACAGTACTGCAGGCTCTCAGAGGTAGCCATAAACGCTCCAAAAGTTGCTGGGTTTTGAGCCATAATAGAACGACAGCCCAACTTATATTCTTAGAGCCGAAGCCAGCTGGAGCCAAGGACACAGCTGCTTCCAGGAGAAATCCCTTCAAACCCACCCTCTCGCTTCACGGCACCCAGGGGGGTGAAGGCGGGAGCCCCGGTGGGCAGGGAGGCGGGGCAGACCCTGAGTCCCCACTGGACCAGTGGTACCAACAACGCCCAGGCGAGACCCCTCTGAACCTTCTGGGCTCCCAGGGTGCCGTAGGGAGGAAAGGGGGAGCCTGCCTTCCCGGGGCCCAGAAGCCCCAGCCCAGGCCAGTCTTGCCAGGGTGACTCCACCCTCAGCGCTGCATATGGAAACACAGCCACTTGTCTCCAACAGGCCCCTGGTTTCTGCTCCCACACCTCCGATGCCTGCCCAGCACCCAGAGGCATCGAGAACTACCTTCCGTATGGTTGTACTTTACAAGCACTGCACATCACCCCATTTTCTCAACGACCTTGTGAGATAGCTTCTACTGTTATCCCCATTTTACAGGTGAAGAAACTGAGGCTTGGCGAGGTGATGTGGCTTTCCTGAGGTCACATGGTCGGGCCACAGCACTTCCCACTATATGTCACTGAGCGCCTCAGTGTATGACGCCACGGGCCCTGGGTTGGGGGAGATCTCGGCTGGGGAGGGAACACCCAGGCCCTCCCAAGGCAAAGAGCCAAATGCTAGGTTCGCCTCTGACCAGCCGCCTAATCCAGGGAGACAAAGCATATGAGGGGTTTTGCTCAATACTTGGCAAAGAGTCGGTCCTCGGGTGCAGGTGCAGGGGACCTGCAGGCTGTGGTGGCCTTTGGCGTCACGGAGCATGAGTGATAGCGTCATCCCCGAGACGACCGTCCTAAAGCCGATGTGAGCCTGTCTCCCACTCACCCAGGCCCGGCATCAGCGCCCTGTGTGTTGAGGGCGCTTTGGAGGTTGCCGGGTCCATGATGAATGGGGCCAAAAGTGGGGTCAGGGGACAAAGCCCAAATCCCTCGGCCTGGATCCAGGCTCCCCCTATGACCTAGGCCGCCCATCTCCTCCCCACCTCCTCCTCCGCCTGAACCCCTCCTCTCCTCATTCCCGTCTCTGGTCATCCTGTCCCCTCCCTACATATCCCCCCCACCTGGGCCTTCTGAGGTCCACCAGGAGCCCACGTGATTCCCGAAGGCTTCTCACCAGCCGGCCAGGCTGCGGGACCCAGGTGGGCAGCTCCAAGTGTGGGTGTCCTGTCTGCCACCTGGCCCCCTGGGAGGAGAGCCACGTGTCTCTGTGGCCCACGGGTGTCTGCCATGCCCCAGACAGGCCACGCTGCCCATGTGACCCCACCAGGCTGCCCACGCCTGGAGGTCAGCCCCCATCAGACGCTTTGCTGTCTTGCCCCCTCCCCCATCCCCCCACAGCCACAGGGCTCCCTCTCTGGAAGGCTCCTCCCTCTCTTCCACTCTCCCCTCCTCCAAAGCTCCCAAGGTCCAGCCTGGATGTCACCTGCCGGTGACACTCCCCACAGGCAGCCCCAGGTGGAGACATCCCCATCCAGTGGGAACTGACATCCTTCCGCCGGAAACCTCTCCTGCTGCCTCAGTTCACACATCTCTCTCCTCTCTCGGACTGTGAGCCCCCTGAAGGCAGGGACAGTTTTTCCCAGCTCCCAGCTCTGTGCTTGGCTTGGAAATCGACATAGGTTGGATTTAGCTACCAGCCAAAAGCTTAGGGTCTTGCTGCCTCTCACAGTAAATGCCGCTGCCTGGTGCCTTGGCCCCCAAAACTGCACCAAAGCCAGTGATGAAAGAGAAGGCCATATTTTTCCAGAACCCTGTCCAGAAATGGAAGAAAATGGACTTTGGAGTCCAAATGGACTGAGATCTTGGCTCTGTTGCCTCTTAGCTCTGCTGCTAAGAGCTTGGAAGATTCCTGAACTCTCTACCCTCGCTCTCTTGGTACACAGTGGCAGGAAGTAACTGTGCCTCCCCCAGGGCTGTCGTGAGGCTAAGTGAGCGCCTGCTGTGACGTCCAGCCCCACCCCTGATGCCCCCACCGTGATTACTGTTGTGTCGTGATGGCCCTGATCTGCATTCTTTCTGGAAGCTCTGCTGGCTTCTCCAGGTCAGAAGTGAGATGTCAGCCATGTCACTTGTCTGAGGGCCCAAAGACCCGGGCCAGCTGCCCTGTCCTTGTCCTGGGAGCTGGAGGACTGATGGTCAGGCCAGGTGCCCCCAGCACACGCCCACCTACCCCTGTCACTTCTTGCCTCAGACACTGCCCTCTCCCCACTCCCCTCCCAGCACCCAGGTCTCAAGCTGGCCCCTTGATGGCAGAGGACAGCCCTTTCTTCTGGTCGCCTCTTTCGTGAACCTAAGGCTCTGCATTCACTGGAGTGGGAGGTTGGGTTAAACCTGCTGGCCGTGCTCCAGGGTGGGGCAGGGATGGTGGTGGGTGAGCCGCCACCATGAGGATGGTCTGAATGCCTCTGCCTCATTTCCTGGGGGGGCGTGGCCATCTGTTGCCATGGAAATGGAAGAAACTTGGGTCCTTGAGTCTGTGTGCTGGGCGCCTTGTCAGTGATGGCTGAGGACAGGTGGGGGGCCTTTCCCGGCAGCGGCTGGGGGATCCCAGGTCACGGGGCAAGGAACCTTCCCGGGCAGGTCACTGGGAGAGCCTGGGGCTGGGGACACGGGGAGGCGACACTGGGCTCAGTTCTCAGTGCTCCCAGCTCCTTGGAGGACCCAGGGCTTTGGTTTTCTCTGTGAAATGGAGAGTCATGAATCACTGATGCACACGGCTCTGCAGGAGGGCCACACTGTAGGCCCTTTGTCGTCCCCTCCTACAGGCCCGGGAGCTCGAGAGCATCTGGCTGTGACCACCTTGAATCCTCCCTCCAGTGATCTCGCCTAAACTGTCTCAAGAGAGATGTAACAGGTGTGTGTAGGAAGATGGAAAAAAAAAGAGTTACCAGGTCCTGCTGGAAACTAGGCTCCCACGGTCAAATGAGTTTGAGAAGCATGCCTCTTACCCCGCTTGGGGATTCTCAATGTGACGTTAGCATATTTCTGGGAAAACCTGTCAAATTTTGTTTTATCCAGTATTTCCCAAAGTCACCCTGTTTTTGCGGGACAGCAAGTAACAGTGACCTTGAAATACATATTTGGAAATGATGGTCTAGACCAGGGGTTGGCGAACTACAGTCTATGGACCAAATCCGGCCCACCACCTGTTTTTATAAATAAAGTTTTATTGGAACACAGCCAGCTCATCCACGTATGTATTGTCTACGGCTGGCTTTCCTGCTACAGCATAGACTGGAGTAATTGTGACAGAGATCACGAGGCAGGAAATACTTACTATTGGACCCTTTAAGAAAAAGTCTGCTGACCTTTGCTTTACACCAAGGCCTTATGAGGACATTTTAAAGAAATGCGGCTGGTGGGGATATAAAGAATATCAACTTATTTTTATACCACCAGAAGCATTTCCAGTTAGGAAGGAAATTTGATGCTAAAAATAAATGCATCTCATATTCCAAATAAAATCCTGAGCTCGTGTCTGCATGGGGGTGGTGGTAGACAGAGGGGGAGGCCAACCGTCAGATTGGCCGGAGCAGCCATCCGCTCATGTTCACGGCTGACCATTAGGGGGCGCCCTGATCTGTCGGTGACAAGGAGCTGAGATGTGATGGCTGTGCTTGCAGGCATCCCTGGGGGGGTGGGGGGACGGCTGGTGAAGCACGAGCACAGGCTGGGAGAGGTTGGGGCTTCTCCTCAGAGCTCGTAAATCTTAAAATAAATAATAAACACCACTGGGGGAGCTTTGGAACATTGGGGCACACCTCACTCTAGACACCTGTGTGCTTCTGGAGCATCTTGGGAGGCCACGGTCCTAGACAGCCAGAGGTGACAGGGATCTGAGGGCCATCCCCTCCAGGCCTCTAAGCTCACAGCCGAGGACACAGAGGCGGGCCTTGTGGATCCTGCATGTTGATTGGTCCTGGGGCTGCTGCTTTCTTAGTGTCCCTTAAATTCAGCCCCAGCCTCCACTCTCAGAGTGATGAGTCAGAGCCTTACGGGCAAATGCCCAATATTTGCAGCGATGAGCCCTCAGCCTCCTACCGCCCTGCTCTGGTGGGAGCCTACCTCCCTACAGAAATCTCTCTAAAATGTGACTTTCATGGTGTCATGCCCCTTCTCAAAGATTGTCACACTCTTAGAGTACTGCTCCTCTAAACTGCAGTGCCCACTTTGAGTACTCTCTATAACATGGCCCCACTCTGCATCCCACGGTGTTAATATGCCCCCAAACCCCAAGGCTGAGCCTCCTTGAAGTCACGCCCGTCTCCCTGCTCCACTGCCTTGAGCTTTCTCCTCTGCCATCTTCCTCCCTGAAGTATTCAGGGAGCCAGGAACTGGAAGGGCCCTTAGCAGTCATGGAGAGCATTTAGCAATCATGGTCATGACAAACACTTGACAAGCATGCCTATTCTTTCCCTACCTACCCCTGTGCCAGACATTACTAATTGATCACAGCACTCTTTTTCTCTGAGTCAGAATGCAGGCTCTCCCTTGACAAATGTTATTAAGAAGTGCTCGACCCTTTTTGCCATCATTTTGCTGGGGTGGAATGAGGCCCTACAAGGGGAGGTGACTGGCCCAAGATCACATGGACATTTGAGGCAGAACCAGGCTGGGTTCCCTCCTCCTGGCCCGGTGCTCTACACGTGACAGGCCATCTGCAAACTCTAGATCTACATTCTGTAAATTGGATCCTGCCTGAGATAAGCAGGAGGGACTTAGCCTAGTAAGGAGCCCGTGCTATTGGGATGATGCCTGACCCACCTCCTTACCTATCTGCTCGGTGGGTGCGATTTTGATGCACTAGGAATAGGGAGGTGTCTGGGGCAGTATGGGATGGAGGAGTTAAGTGCAGAGGCTCAGCTCAGCCACTGGGTCAGGCCACCTTGGGCTTGACTCCCAGCTCCCGGGGTTGTCAAGCTCGGCAAAGCATAACCAAAAGAGAGCTGACACTTACTGAGCACCTACCGCCGGCCAGTGACAGAGCCAAACCCTCCAGGCAAGTTATTTCCTGTGCTCTTCCCTCCCCTCCGAGGCAGCAGTATGAGCCCATTTTACGGATGAGAGCACGGAGGCACAGAGAGGGCAGAATCCTGCAGGGTGGGGGAGGCAGGGGATGTACATGAAACAGCAGCCAGGGGCAACATATGGGAGCTGTTGGCATCATTATTAAGGGCTGGCTCTACACTTACATCCTTCCCCAGGACCCCTAAGCCCAGGCCTCAGAGTAAGTCAAGAGCGGGTGGGTCCAGGTCCGCGAAATGATAGTGGCAGCTGGACACCAAGTTGGTTGGAGCCGGGGAGCCTGGAACTATTGCCCCGTCTCAGCCAAGCTGACCCCGGGCCTCTGTCTGCCGAGCCCTGAACATCCAGTGACCTTTCCCAGGAAGGTGGCCAGGCTGCAGCTCCCGGGGCGTTGGGGGGGGGGGCGGAGCTGGCTGGGGAGACTGATCTTCGGGGAGAGGGAGCTGAGTAAACAGCCCTCCCTCTCCAGAAAATGACCCTGCTGATCCCGGAGTTAAAAATAGAGGCACATTGATCGGGCCGTGCCCAGAGTGAGTTATCAGAGTTTCACTGGCAAAATGACTAGCTTGAGTCAGCCCCTCAGGTCATTTATTTTTCCACTCAGCTGGCCAGAGAGCATGCCACACACATCCTGGGCCGTGCACAGGAGGCCCGCGTGTCCCCAACGCCACGGCTCGCTCGCCGGGTGCCCCAGTGGGGAGGGGGCTGCCGCTCCCTTCTGGTTCCGCTCAGACATGCCACTGGTGTAATTAACAGCACCCGGAAATGTCTGCTTTGAAGGTTTATGAGCCCAGCTCGCAGCCCCCGGCCGGCGGCATTGCCTCTTCTCCCATCATCATCTGGACGGCCCGCTGCCGTCTCCCGGGTGGGCACCTGCACAGCCGCCCCGGGCCTTCTCTGGTCCCTGGCAGTGGTCAGACCTGGCCCCTGGCCTGGGTGGGCTCTCAGGCTTCCCGGAGGGGCTCCCAGGACATGGGGATGGGTATGGAGACCACATCCGTGGCTCATCCACTGAAGACACTGGGAACCACGTGGTTTCCCATCCTTTGGGCAGCACCTGCCTAGTAGGTACAAGTTCCCTCTCCAAGCAGATTCCCTTCGGCCTTCCTCATCCCCAGGGTCTCACCCAACGGGATGCTGACGTTGCCACTTAGCTGGAGTGTCGGGTTGAATAGCATCCCCACAAGATTCGTGTCCATCTGACACCTCAGAACATGACCTTTTTTGGAAATAGGGTCTTTGCAGAAGTAATGAGTTAAGGTGAGTTCATTCTGGATTAGGATCTGATGAGTGTATCCTTGCAGGAAGAAGGATATCCTTCACAGGGAGAAGGCCTTGTGAAGACGGAGGCAGAAATTAGAGAGATGTGGGTACCAGCCAAGTAATGCTAAGGATTGCCGGGAGCCACCAGAAGCTGGGAGACGTCTGGCATGGATTCTCCCTTACAACTTTCAGAAGGAACCAACCCTCGTGATACCTTAATTTTAGACTTCTGGATTCCTGAACTCTGAAACAGCAAAGTTTCTGTTGTTTTAAACCAAAGAGACTGCTCCTGCTGGACCTTCATCTGGGACTTTCAGCCTCCAGAACCGTGGGAAAATTAACTTTTGTGGTCTAAGGTATCTTGTAATGGTGGCCTCCGCTGACTGAGACACATCTAGTGCAATTAGAATGGCTGTCACTCTTTCGCAGTTGAGGAAACTGAGGCTCGGCGAGGATAAGGGGCCTCCCTAAGTTCACCGGGAGCTGGTGTTGAACCCTCTTTTCTGACTCCCAGGCTCTCTCTGCTCTGTGACACCCTGTGGCCTCCCCACAAAGACAACAATTGTTTTCCCTCCTGGCCCGGGGATGGTGGTGAGCAGAGGCACGGCCCAGCAAACCCACCAATGACCAGGCTTGGGGAAGTGGGGTCCCAGGCAGGGTCTGCGCTGAGCCAGCAGGAGCCCATTAGGACCTTGGCCTTGGAGAACAGGCCAGTGAGAAGCTCAGAGTACAGACTGGATTAGCCCATCATCAGGGTGCCCCCGCCTTCCACTCTCAGGACAAAGTTTAATGGCACGAAACAAATCTCTTTAATTAAAAACTGGTTTCAGAACAGTTCCCAGGGTCCTGGCTGAGACCCCTTGCAACCAAACTCCCACCCCTGCTGGTGACTGCCAGCATCCTGGGCTGGCCCTCAGCACATGCGCAGACTGGCAAGAGTTTTGCCCCCAGCTTCTCTTTCTCTGTGCTTCCTCTCTCCGCCCTCCCAGCCCCTAAGGACTAAGTGCTTCCAGCCCTCTCTGAAAGACCCCTAATTCATACTAGAGAGTAAATGCCCCGCAGTGGACCGTGGGAGGGCCGCGCAGGAGGGTTACAGCTCATCAAGGATCCACAGCAGAAGCTCTCCTGGATGGATTTCAGGGTCAGAGGAAGGGGCGTCCAGCCCTGCAGGGAGTCTCGGAATCCACACGGTGCCCACGAGGGGAGCCCTTTTCTCCTGCCCGAGGTCTTGGCAGGGTTAAGCAAGGGGGTCCTGAGCCCTCACGGGATCCCTACTTACCAAAGCAAAAGCCATTTTTAATTGATATACTGCTTTTAATAAGGTAGAGAGATAGATACGTGATTTTAGAAACTTTTCCATTTGGTTAAAAGGAGTAGGCAGGGCAAGTGAGCCAAGTGGGGAAGTATACTTTCTGAGTGTATCCTGACTGAGAAGTTATGGTCATGGTGGCTGCAGGGACTGGGATCCAGGGCTCATTGCCTGCACCTGGTTGGTACAATGGTGACAATGGTGAGGATGATAGTGATGCTGATGGTGATGATGATGATGATGGTGAAGATGATGGTGGTGATGAAGTTGATGGTGAAGATGATGGTGGTGGTGGTGATGATGGAGATGATGGTGGTGATGATGATGGTGGTGGTGGTGATGATGGTGGTGATGATGATGGTGGTGGTGGTGATGATGATGGTGATGATGATGGTGGTGGTGGTGATGATGATGGTGATGATGATGGTGGTGGTGGTGATGATGATGGTGATGATGATGGTGGTGGTGGTGATGATGATGGTGGTGATGAAGTTGATGGTGAAGATGATGGTGGTATTGGTGATGATGGTGGTGATGATGATGGTGGTGATGATGATGATGAGGATGATGGTGGTAACAGTGATGATGGTGTTGATGATGGTGGTGGTGGTGATGATGGAGATGATGATGGTGAAGATGATGGTGGTGGTGGTGATGATGGAGATGATGGTGGTGATGATGATGGTGGTGGTGGTAATGATGGTGATGATGGTGATGATGATGGTGGTGGTGGTGATGATGGTGAAGATGATGGTGGTGGTGGTGATGATGGTGATGATGATGGTGAAGATGATGGTGGTGGTGGTGATGATGGAGATTATGGTGGTGATGATGATGGTGGTGGTGGTGATAAGGAGGATGGTGATAATGGGATGATGACGATGATCAACACTTATTGATTACCTTTTATCTGTCAGGCAGTATGTTAAGAACTTTTCATATATTAATTCACTTAATCCTTGCAACAATGCTATTAAGTAGGTAATAGTACGTTCCCCATCATACAGGTATGGAAACAGACACAGAGGTTAGAGGTTGTCCCTGAGGCCATACAGGTAAGGGTGACAGAGCTCAGTTATGACCCCAAAGGTCTGTTTGGGACTGGATTTCTCCTGGTCACCTTTCAGTGGGTGGTGAGTGAGGTCAGGAAAAATGCACGGCACAGACTCGGGGATCACAGAGCCGAATGCCCACAGGAATCACCCAAGCCGCTTGTGAGAATACAGATTCCAGAGCCTCTGCCAGTCTTTCTGTGGCTGGGACTGGGGATGTGCACTTTTCATGAATTCCTTAAGTGATCCTGAAGCAGACAACTCATGACCCTGGTGGGGAACACCAGTGCCCACAGGACAGTCGCGCTGGCACAGGGGGTGGCGGCCTTTTGGTCCAGCTCCAGAGCACGTCTCCTATCTACCCACCCCTTCCTCTCATCCACCCCGTCTGCGTTGATGCCGCATCATCCTGTCTTGCTGCAGCAGCTACGCTGGGAGCTCTCGAATCCTCGGACCCAGTCCCCTGTCACAGCTTCTGCCTGGCACTCAGCAGCCAGCGTGAGCTTTTGAAACTGCACATCTTGGAACTTCCCTGGCAGTCCAATGGTTAAGACTTTGTCTTCCAATGCAGGGGGTGCGGGTTTGATCCCTGATCGGGGAGCTAAGATCCCACATGCCTCAGGGTCAAAAAACCAGAACATAAAACAGAAGCAATATTGTAACAAATTCAATAAAGGCTTTAAAAATGGGTTACATAAAAAAAAAAAAACTAAAGAAAAGAAAAAGAAACTGCACACCTAGTCAGGTGACCCTTCTGTGGGCGACCTCCCCACACGTTGTCCTTCTCGCGCTGCCTGCAGTCCTGCAGGTTCTCCCCGTGAGCTGGGCCTGCTGGCCCCCATCCTCACCCCACCCATTTCCCCTGTGGTCGTGACCATCTGCTTTCTGGAAGGCACGGTCCTCCCGACCTCAGAGCCTGTCCCCAGCTGCTGCCAGCATGTGTGCCCTTCCCTGGTCAGTGCTGGCTTGGCTCCTCCTCCTCCAGCAGGCCACCTGAATGTCACCTCCTCAGAGGGCCTCTGTGACCACACTACCGGAAGTGGACCCTCCCCCCAAGGGTCCCCATCACATGGTCACTAGGCCGACCTCATTTACTTACTAACAGCTGTTTGCTCAGAGCTTCCTCTGTCCCAGACCCTGTCCTGGGCACTGGGACACACAGGGAACCTCATGGAGCCCCTGTTTCCATGGATCCGCAGTCACTTGCGTGTTTTCAGTCTTTCCTGCTACATGCGAGGTCCCTGGGGACAGGCCCACTTTTACGTTACCAGCATCAGCCCCGTGTGGGCAAGAGGGGCCTCGGGAAGTCTGTCTGGGGAACGCTTGATCAGGTGAGGTGCTCCCTGCATCTACTAGGCTTGGACTGGTCTCATGGGGCCCCCCAGCCTAGAACAGGGCCTTCCCCTCGTGGAGGGCAGGGGACTGAGGCCGAGAGAAGGCAAGAGACTTGTTAAGTATGACCCAGCCCAGGGGCCTGGGGCTCCCGTGGGGGGCTCTGCAGCCTGGCTGGGTTGAGATCTGGACGTCACATTGGTCTGACCACGTGTGCAGATCTTCCTAGAGCTGGGCCTGCCCGTTTGTGGCTTAGGCCCTGCTCTCAACCATGGTGAGGGAGGGAGGTAAGACAGGGCCAGCGGAGAGTTTGGCAGGAGCTGGACCGGGTTCTCTTTGGTACTCGGTACAGTGCCTGGAACTCGGTGGGTGTTTAAGAAATGTTTGCTATTAAAATAAAACCAACCTTATTTACACTAGGCCTGTCTCCAAAGACCACTTTACATACTTAGAAATAACCTTAATTACTATCCCAACAGCCTCTGGAGGTAGAATTGATCCTTCATGGTTTATAAATGGAGGGAAAGGCCCAGAGAGGGACAGCGAGTGCCTGGGGTCACACAGGGGCCCCGCCAGGTTCTCCCCAGAACCCCTGTCTCCAGCCTCGAGGGAGCACAGGATACAGGAGAACCTCCATCTTTCTTTTAAAAGTGATTTCAAGGGCAAAACAAGCCCCAGAAAATACCCAGGAATTCCGTTGCCGGGGGAGCTTCACACCATGGCTGAGGCCCTGCAGCCTCCCCTCCAGCGGCAGGACGCGGCTCTCGTGGGGTCCCAGCCCGACGGGTCCAAAGAGTGTTTGACGGAGGGGCTAGGTCCCAGGCTCTGCCGGCCTGCCCTGTCACCATGGCAGAGCCCGGTACCCACTGGGGCAGCCCCAGCGCCCCTGATGTGGACGCCAGCCCGGCCCCCTGCTCCTGGCCTCTTGATGCTCCGTGAGACGGTCTGGGAACCAGGGCGTCTGAGGCAGGGTCCCCGTGGCCCTCAGCAGACCCTACCCTTGCGCCGGTGCCTCGCTCCCACTGTCCCAAAGCCTGTCTCCACCCCACCCTGCATGGTTCTGTGGAGAGTGAGGACAGACAGAAGGACGTCCCCGCCTTCTGCCCCGAGGATCTCCCTACAAGTCAGGGGCGGGGGGCGGACCCCTGCCGACTACAGACGTGTCCCCTTGCCTTCGGGTTCTACAAGGATGAAGTCACCCGCCACTGCAGTCGCTGACCTTCAACACGCCCAGAAAGGAGCTCAGGGTGGAGATCAGGAATGGTGTGCTCTGTGCCCTGGGGGAAACTGGTAGAACGGGCCTTCAGATAGTGAGATATTCTCAGGAGAAAATTTGATGAACCCAACTGCTTGCATCGTCTCATACCTAGTGAAGCACTAAAATCATTCACGGGACGTCTGTTCCTCGTGAGGAGCAGCCAGCCTCTGCCAACACGTGTGCTCGACGCACGTCCCCCCTCAGCACCATCACAGAGACGCTGACCCCACCCCAGCCGCTTCGGAGCGGTTCCTCAGAGCTTTCTTTTTTCTTTTTTTTAAATTAATTTATTTTTGGCTGTGTTGGGTCTTTGTCGCTGCGCGCGGGCTTTCTCTAGTTGCGGCGAGTGGGGGCTACACTTCGTTGTGGTGCGTGGGCTTCTCATTGCGGTGGCTCCTCTTGCTGCGGAGCTCGGGCTCTAGGCACGTGGGCTCAGTAGTTGTGGCACGTGGGCTCAGTAGTTGTGACGCGCGGGCTCAGTAGTTGCGGCGCACGGGCTTAGTTGCTCCGCAGCATGTGGGATCTTCCCGGACCAGGGCTCGAACCCGTGTCCTCTGCATTGGCAGGCGGATTCTTAACCACTGCGCCACCAGGGAAGTACCTCAGAGCTTTCTAAGAGGATGTCTCCTGGGCCATAGTCTTCATTTTGCCCCCAATAAAACTTAACTCACAACTCACACATCCCGTCCTTTCTCTTTCTCCATTTTTCTCTTTCCCCATCTTTCTCCCCGTCTCTGTCCTTTTCACAGCGTTTTTCTTTTTTCATTGTCTCTTGTTTGCTGCCTCTCCCAATTCTCCTTCTTACTGCCATGGCCTCCCTTTTCTCCTCCTCCCCCTCCCCTCCTCTCCCCTCCCCCTCCCCCTCCTCCTCTGCTCCACGGACCTTCCAAGATTCCCCTGCTCTGCCCCGATCCCTGAGGTCTTTCTCCACAAGAGACACGGAGGGCGGAGGCTATGGAGAGCTTTCTGGACGATGACCGTGCGTGGAGACCACACACACACAGGCCACGTGTGCAGCCCCCCCCACCCCCCGTGACTCGTGTATCTGCTCCATCTCCCGTTTGGTGCACGGGGCTGTACCAGGAAACAGGCAAAGGAGGACGCCCTCCAGCAGCGGCCGGGAGTCAAACGTAAAATAGATAGCTAGTGGGAAGCAGCTGCATAGCACAGGGAGATCAGCTCGGTGCTTTGTGACCACCTACAGGGGTAGGATAGGGAGGGTGGGAGGGAGGGAGACGCAAGAGGGAAGAGATACAGGAACATATGTATATGTATAACTGATTCACTTTGTTATAAAGCAGAAACTAACACACCATTGGAAAGCAATTATACTCCAATAAAGATGTTAAAAAAAAAACAAACACCTATCCAAAACTCCTACAAAAAAAAAAAAAGAGCTCTCCACCTCCTCCAGGGGCAGACGTCACCTTCCCTCATCAGTTTCACAGAGTTCGCTGTCAACTGCAGAATGAAAATCCCTAAAACCCAAGGCAGCTGTCCCTCCCCGGCCTCTAGGTGTCCCTACATGTCACATCAGGGGTGATAATCCCTGCAGGGTGCCACCTCCTGGAAGGGGACGATTAGGGCTGAGTTAGCGTCTCTTGCCTTGGAAGCCAGGCTGGCTGGGGGAGTGACGAAGGTGGTCCTGCCCAGGCTGGGGCTCCCCTCTCCAGGAGGATCTGGGGGAACCAGAGGGAGGACAGTGCCCAGCGCGGGAGGTGGGGCAGGGCCGCCCTGAGAAGCCTCCGGGGCTGCCCACACTGGCCCGTTGGGTAGAAGACATTTCTGTGGAATAGGAGTTAACTTCTATTTGATTCTCCTCACTTGGATTCTAAAAACTGAAAACTGAAAGTGGCCTCACGGATCAGTGATGTAACCCAGTGCCTCTATCCTCATGCAGTGCCCGCCTGGCTTTCTTTACTCTCTCTGTCTCTGGAGCCCTCTGGTATGACTTAAGTCCCTTCCTGTGGAATGTCAACTCTGTGGGGCAGAGATTTCTGCTTTGTCCTCACCGTCGGTACCCAGAAGGCGCACAATAAATATTTGTGAGTGACTGAATGAGCCCCCATTTTTCACAACGGCGGCATTAGGCAGGTCCCTGAATCTCTCTGCGCCTCAGTTTCCCCGATGGACCTAATGAGCTGTGCGGCCCCAGGATGCTGGGGTCTCTCCACGGCCGCCCCTCCAACTCAGGTGACTCAGTGTGGACAGCGCATTGGCTGCCGTCCAGCCTCAGGATGGAGGTCTGCACTAAACCCCGTCCAGGAGCTCCGGCCCCCTGAGTGGGGAAGACAAAAGCCCCCAGAACCTCGGGCCTGGGCTCCTCCCCACGTGACGAGGCCGCCAGCCCTGGGCCTGGACATCAGGCTCTTGCCCGGCCCGAGCGGGGACGGAAAGCACAGGGAGCCTGGGCCTCGGTGGCCCCCAGCTTCACTGCCTCCTGGGCCCTGCTGCCGGCCGGCCTCGGTCCTGACCGTCGCCCAGGACAGGCTTCTGCGGGTGCAGCCCGGCCCCCTGAACCAGCCCCCTCCCCTGCGCCTTGGTAAGGACTCGGGCCAGGCTGAAAACGGCTTGATTTCCAGCAGCTGAGTGGAAGGCCCTGTGACAGGCTCTCATGTGGACTCAGCCGCCTGCTGGGTCCGGCCGGGCTCAGTGGCCAACGTCTCACCGCACCGCCGCCCTCCACGTGCGAGAAGTCCAGAAGGGAAAGTGGCCGGGTACAGCCGGCTGGGTGGGTGCTGCCCCAGTGTCTGGGGAGAAGGTGACTGGGACACTCCAGCTCGGGGCTGAGGTCACACTGGGGTGTGTGTGGGGAGACAGGGCGTCTTCAAAGGTCACAGCAGGACCGTGATGGTGCAGGGCACCCAGGAAATGCTTCTGCGATGGGCCTGCCAGCCTCAGACCGAATCAGGATGCGAGGCCCAGCAGGGTGGGAGTTCCCTGAGCTCCAGCTAAACGTGGACCGGGATACAGTGGGGCGATTCGGAAGGTGGAGGTTTGCAGCCTGTGGGTAAGTGGGCTTGGAAGGAAAGGACCAGCCGCTGCCTCACTCGGACGTTCAGAGACCAGAAGACAAGAACCAGGAGGGCAGCTGGCCGGCCTCGAGAGGGTAAGTAGCAGCTACGGAAAACACCTGCCCTGCTCCACGCGGGGCCTGGGTGCCAGCCAGAGTCAGATAAGCCATCTGAGCAACATTGTGCAACAGCTCCGGTATCTTTTCCAACGGCAGTGGGTGACATCTCCGAAAAAGAGGAGATAACATTTCTGGAAAGTGCAGGGAGCATGACAGCCGAGTTACAACAACCTGTCAGGGGGTCCAGGGAGCTGTGAAGGGGGGGCAGGAGGGGGCCGGAGCAGAGGGAGTGGGCGGAGTAATGATGCAGCCCACCGAGGATGAGTGCAGAGAGGGAGGAAGAAGTTCCAGTGTCGGTGGCAAACAAAGCCTAAATTACCCAAACTGCCTCCGCCCTCCCAGGCTGCTGCTACAAGCCGCTGGTATCAAACTGAGTTCCGCCTCCAAACTGTGCAGGAAAGCGCTGAATTAAACAGCTTAGTGCTTTTACATATTCAAACCGACGCAAAACACCACAAAATATGCTGAGTAACAGTTGTCTAATGCACATTCCTTAAAGCTTTTTGTTTTTGGTTACAATGGCAGGTTTTGGCAGGGGGTGGGGGGAAGCCCTGGGCGTGCGGGCCTCAGGACAGGGCAGCTGTGACCCGCCCTTCTTAGCCTGGACAGTGGGGCCAGAGGCAGGCAGGCGTGGGTGGGCAGGGTGACCTTGGGTGGCTTTTCCTGGGGCACAAAAGCTTCCTCGGAGCCCCATTTCTGAGTTGTCATCTTGGCCACGACCCTCTGATGGGGGAAACCCAAATAGCCCTTCCCAGGGACTCTCTCCAGAGCCCCTTCTGCGCCAGCACACGGCACAGCTGGGACAGGGGAGCGACGGAGCCGAGGAAGGTGGGTGCGCGTGACAGGGGTGCTGATGGTGTTTCCTCGGTCAGGCCGGGGTGCCAGGAGGGCTTGGGTTGATTCTCTCTGACCCACAAGCCGTTTCTGCCCCTGAGAAGCAGGCAGGAGTCATTCTAGGACTGTGGCCGGGGGGGGCTCCTGGGAAGGGGTGGGTGGCTCTCCCGGGCAGCGGCATCCGTGGGGCCCTGGGTGCCGAGCCAATGCCCTGCGGGGTCAGCTCTGCCTTTCCAGAACGAGCTGTGCCAGTGGGGCTGCTGTCTCCGTGCCGCCCATGAATCGCCCGCTCCCTGGGCCCGACAGAGGGGCTTGGCTTCTCCTACAAGATGCAGACCGTGTTCCTGCTGTTGGTGTGCGTCCTGCGGGGGCTGGGAACCCGGCGCCCTCTGGTGCCAAGGGACTCCCAAGAGGAGGCCTCCTGCCCCTCTGGCCTGCTGCCTGTCCCTCTGTCCCTTCATCACCCAAACGGGCCTCTGGAGGCTCCTTCGAGAGTGCTGACCTCAGCCCTGGTGGCCGAGCAGCCAGCGGGGGGGGCCTGAGGTCATCGCTAATCAGATGCTGCTGGTGGGACGGGGCTGGACCCCTCCTGCCTGAGGGGGGGCGGGGGAGGGAAGCCCTTCACCCACCCACCCAGCTCCCCGAAACCAGCGCCCAGCTGTGCCTGAGATGTGCCTGGCCTTGTTAGGAAGCACAGAGATTGAGGATCCTGCCAAAATATGAACTGCCTTGCCCAGGATCACACCCCGGGTCCCAGTCTCTCACGACCTCCAGCTGAGGGCTCCAAGAGGCCGATCAGACGAAGCGATCCAAGGTCATTTCATTATCAACCTAATGGTTACCGCGGGGGCTGACTCTGGGTCTTAAACCAGCTGAAGTGCACGTCTACCCCGGTGACCTTAAAACGTGATCCATCATTTCACGCTCGTGCTGACGGCCCTTGGGCCGGCCGGCCCTGCCTGACCCTGTGCATCCGGAGAGCCCTAATGGGTGGTTTTGGAGGCCTGGCCTTTGTCATGGCCTAGATGGCAGGGTCTGCTCGAGGCCTGATGGAGACACGGACCAGCGGGTCTCGTCGACTGGCTGATTCACAGAGGAGGGGACCAAAGCCCGGAGGGGACGGAACCCCAGAGGGGACGGGGGCATCTCGAGTCCCCGGCTCCCTGCCCACACCAGCACGGTGACCCGCAGGCCTTCCCCATCGTGGGCTCAGCACTGGGAGGCAGGGCTGCAGGGGGCGTCAGCACACCCTGTGATGTGCCCAGTGCCCCGTCTCAGGGGACGTGAGGGGACACGAGGGGCAGTGGGGCTGGAGGACGTCACACAGGGGCAGACACGCAGGCCCCCTCCCTCCCTCTGCCCTGCGGACGAGGCACTCTGCTGTGCACCTTAACCCCGTAGAGGGTAGGGGAGAATCACCTTCCTGCAGCCGGACGTCAAACCCTTATTTGGAGCCAACTTCACCCTTGGCCTTGGGCTCCCAGAGTCACCAGTGATTTTGCAGGGAGTGTGTGTTTATCTTACACAGAATCCCCTCAAGGATGGAAAAAATCATGTTGATCTACGAAGAGCAGAGAACCAATCTCTCACCCACGACGCCCACCATATTCCCAAATTCGCTGGGAGTCCGACTTGTGCTTCCTTCTGGAACTCTCTTCCAGCCAGGCCCCGAGGCCCCATCTGCCCCTTCACCGCACAGAGGCTGGAGCTTCAGCCTAGACCCAGGGTCGGGGTGTTCATGCTTCCGCCAGGGCCCCGAGCTCATGGAGCTCTTGCTGGACCCCAGGGGGCTGTGGGTGCCCTACCCCCGCCCGTGTGACAGAGGCCGGCTCCCCCGCCTGATGTCGCGGGAACCCTCGGGCGCAGCCCCTCCACCTCCCCCCGCTGGTCTGTGGCTTTAACAGGCCCCTCTGTGCAGCCCCAGGAGTTGCTCGGTGCAAAAACATGGATGCGGGCGGCCGGGTTCCCTTCATGCCTCTGTTCTCTGATGCTTTAGTCCGAGACTATTAAAACTGCATTCCACTCCTATTGGTAAACCATCAGTCACCATCACCAAGCAGCCTCTGGCTTCCAGAGCCCAGCAGGGGAGGACAGCAGGGGGAGCAGGGGAGGCCGCAGCCCACCACCGAGGGCCCGGAGAAAGGAGGGACGCCCCGCAAGCCCCCCTCCCCTGGGGACAGCCCTGGGCGCCAGAGCTGGTGTGACCATGAGAAGGACGGGGCTGCTGTCCGTGGAGGAGGCCCGTGTCTGGGGGACAGAGAACGGCCCCTGGCCCTCCAGATCCGCCGCTCAGGGCCCCTCGCAGCGGGGTGGCGGCAGTGCCCACGTCCAGCCTCCCGGGAGCAGACGGCGCCCTCACACCAGCGGCTTCCTCTTTCCTGAGCTGCAGAAGCGCCGGGAACCTTGACCTTTCCCTCTGATCAACCTCCCAGCTTCCTTCCCGGCTCAGACCCCAGGCCTCGGTGTCCCTCTTCCCAAAGTGACCCTGGCCTCAGGCAGGAGGGATGGCGGTTCTGGGGCTCAGCCGTTAAAGGTGAACTTCTGAAAAGCCAGCCCCAGCCCAGTGCTTACAGGATTATGGGTCTTTTTCTTAATTAAAAGAATCCAATTAAATTAAGATATCAGATCTAAATAACGCTCGAGTCATTACCACGACTTTTATCTTAATGACTACAGCTGCCGAAATCCTTCTTCGGTCCTGATGGCCTCCTGCCTGAGTGGAGAACGGGTTTTCACTGGAGAGCCAGCTGGCCCGCAGAGGCGGGGCAGCGTGGGCTGAGCTATCCTGGGGCCCCCCTGCTTTTCCTCTGTGCCCCCGCGTGTCCCAGGGCTGGGGCGTCCCTCCTGTCTCAGGGACGGTGTTCCCTGCCCCTCAGCCTGGTGCATGTGAGGCTGCACGGGTGACTTTGGAAGGAACAACAGTGGGTCCCTGCATACTTTTTGATAACTCTTCCTCCGAAAGGGACAGAGTCCCCCTCTCTGCTCTGGGCCAGGGAACAGCTGCCTAGACCCTGCGGGGTCTCGTGTTCTGGGTGGATGGAGGGGGCTGGAGGGCTCCTCCAGGACCCCCTGGGCCTCCCTGTGGAGCCGCATCCAGGGGCCTCCTGCCTGTCCCCCTGTTAACCCCTGGGGCCTTGGTCCTCCCTTCCTGCCACGTCCTAAGGGATGTGCTGGCCAGTCCAGGAGTGAATCCAGCCCTGCCTGGAAGCAGCAAGCTGTGCCCGGAGATGGAGACCAGGCCCGGCGCAGGCCCCACGCGGCCCAGGGGTACAGGGCTGGGCGAGCTGGGCCCCAGGAAGCGGGAGATAAGAGGCCGCTAGAGCCTGATGGGCCTGGAGGGGTCTGAGTAGCAGGCAGGTGGCTGGGGGAATGCAGGGAGCCAAGCAGGGAGAAATCCTGGTTAACACTTTGCTCCAGGACGGGGAGGAGGAGGGTGAGTCTGAGAGCTGGAGGCCCCGCGGAAGCTGCATCTCACAGGGGAGAACCGCCCATGGGGGGCTGATCCGGCTCCGCCCTCCCCCCTCCTCCACTGCAGCCCCAGACGGTTCCCGCTCGATTCTGTTTCCTTCTTTCAGATGCTCACGGATAAAGAAGGCCCTTGCTGGGACCCCAGACTAACTAACTGCCACCATAATGACGTCAGGGTCTGAGGCTGCAAGCCCCTCGAGGGCGGGGGCATTCTCATTCACCCCAACCCCCCGCGTCCAGACCAGAGTCTGGCACAGAGTAGGGGCTCAGAAGATGGGGCGAGGGCTTCCTGAAAGCAGCCGTGGTGAGTGATGGACTGGGTCTCCCCACTGGGTTCTACCATCTTTCCATGAATGTGTATTACTGCGCCCGTAATTTTAAAAAGCAATGACAATTATATCTCTCATTTGCTTTTCTACTAAAAAAGAAAGACCCATAAAGAAAGAGGCTATGGAACATTCTGGATCCTAGAACGTCATAGCTGGATAACAGCTGGGAAAGCATGTGGTCCAATCCTCACTGTGCATCAAGGAAGTGAGGGCTCGGGGATGGGGAGGGTGGGCAGGGGGTGCGCTGGTCCTGCAGCTTGGCAGGGCTCCGGACTCCCAGTCCAGGCCTTTTCTGTGCAATTACATCTCATTTTGGACATGGTGAGATCTGATGGAGGCCGGTCAAGGCCAAGGTCAGTGTCCCAGGTCTTGGGGCACATTCAGGAGACAGGACATAAGGAAGAGAAAAATCCTCCTGGATTGGCTTGAATTGTATCCCCCCTCAAATTCATGCCCACCCAGAACCGCAGAATGTGACCCTATTTGGAAATAGGGTCTTTGCAGCTCTAATTAATTAAATTGAGGCGAAGTGATAGGTGAATTAGGGTGGGCCCTAAGTCCAATATGACTGGTGTCCTTATAAGAGGAAGGAAATTTGGACACAAACACAGACACACACATGGAGAAGGCCATGTGCCAACAGAGGCAGAGATGGAGGTGATGCATCTGCAAGCCAAGGAATTCCTGCAGCCACTGGAAGGTGAAAGAGGCCAGGAAACATCCTTCCCTAGAGCCTTCGGAGGGAGCACAGTCCTGCTAATCTTGCTCTCAAACTTTTAGTCTCCAGACAGTGAGACAATCAATTTCTTTTGTTTAAATCACCAGTTTGTGGTATTTTGTTACAGCAGCTCGAGGATACTCATACACCCACAGCCAGCTTCAGCAGAGGGAAAGCCCCTCCCCCATCAGATCCTCCTCCCTCACCCCCACCCCCCAACTTGCCAATGCGGGTTCTCTTGCCCAAAATAGAATACAGGAGCCCAGGAGGTGGGTTCAGTGCCAGCTAAGTCTCCTGGGGGCTGGGCCTTAATTGTCCCCCGAAAGGGAGCACATCGAGGGGTTAGGGCCTTGGGAGTATCACCGGCCTCATTGGAACGACGGCTCTGTCCCCTTCTAACTGTGTATGACCTGAAGCCGCTGAAGCTCCCAAGACACCATCCGTTCATCTGAAGAACAGGGATAAGCAAGAATCCCCACCTCTTACAGTTGGTTGCCAGGCCGTTTAGAAACCCTTTTGCAAATATCTATAGAGTGTCTGCTGGGAGCCGTGCCCTGTTAGCGATGCTGGGGTCCCCTGGTGAGTGCAGCCTAGAGGGGAGATGCTCAGATCTGGGGCTCACATGAGCAGAGGACCACACTGAGAGAGAGAAGCCTGCTTCTGTGAGCATCCTTCCGCAGAGACCGGACGGCTGCGCAGGTGTGAGCAGGTGTGAGCAGGTGTGAGCAGGTGTGAGCAGGCTGAGGGGTGGGGATGGGTGGCCAGGCAGGTGGAGTGTATTTCCATGGACCACATTTTTTTTCTATTTTCCCCACCTTTATTGTTCATCTTCTTTAAAAAAAATTTTTTTGGGATATAGTTTATTTACAATGTTGTTAGTTTCAAGTGTACAGCAAAGTGAATCTGTTATACATATACACATATCCACTCTTTTTCAGATTCTTTTCCCATATAGGCCATTACAGAGTACTGGGGAGGTACCACCTCACACTGGTCAGAATGGCCATCCTCAAAAAATCTACAAACAATAAATGCTGGAGAGGGTGTGAAGAAAAGGGAACCCTCCTACACTGTCAGTGGGAATGTAAACTGGTACAGCCACTATGGAGAACAGTATGGAGGTTCCTTAAAAAACTAAAAATAGAGCTAACATATGATCCAGCAATCCCACTGCTGGACATATATCTGGAGAAAAACATAATTCCAAAAGATACCTGCACCCCAATGTTCATTGCAGCACTATTCACAATAGTCAAGCCATGGAAACAACCTATGTCCATCAACAGAGGAATGGATAAAGAAGATGTGGTACATATATGCAATGGTATACTACTCCATGGAGCGCGTTTGAGAACCTGTAAGAGGCTGGGCCGTCTGGAGAGCAGGGAGGCGGTGCATGGCTCCAGCTGGGGCCAGGGAGCGGGGAGGGCCACGGTGGTCTTCAGCCTTAGGAGGAGGGGGAAAGTTTATACTCAGCAAGGGGGTGTGTGCACATGTATATTCCTGGATGAAACGTTCAGATTCGCGTTTTTTTTCCATTGTTGGTGCTGTGTAGAGAGGAGTTTGGAAGAACCAGATTTTGGCAAGGGTCCTGGGGAAGGCGTATTAATCATGCCGTTTCATTTTCTGAATTTCTGATGCTTCGACATCTGGGGCCTCGCTGACCCTGGAGAGACCACCCCTCGCAGGGCCAGCCAGCTCCTAGAGATGGTAGAAGACTAGCCCATGAGCACTCCTATCATATGCAAACCAACCACTGCAGAGCCCCCCCCACCCAACCCCTTCTCTATCAGGCTCTCCAGGCACTGTCCCCCTGCCCTAATCACCCAGGGCAGGTGCCAGACAATCAGGAACAGCCCCTATAACCCAGAACCCACGGAAATCTTTCAAACTAGCCAATCCTAAACCTGCTTTCTCTGCCTCGGCTGTTTCTTCCCACGGAAACCACCATAAAGCTCTTGCCCACCTTTCCCCCCTCCCTCTGCCTCCTGAATGACCATGGTACCTCCCTGTGTGGCCCTGTGTGTCATGCCCTCCCCCCGGCTTGAGAACTGTGGGTCACAAACTATCTTTTCAGTGGCAATCATCCCCTGATCTGTTGGCCTCACCTGTGGTGAGTTGGTGACGGATGGTGAAAGTGTGGGTGGCATAGGTAACTTCTGGGGTTTAGGCCTGGTTTGGGGGGACTCATGCCAGGCACTTGACTGTTGAGCTGGGGCCCTGACTCCATCTGCCCTGGGAATTGATGAGACAGTGGGCCTATGGGAGGGTCCAGCCCTGGGTCTCAGGAAGGAAAGAAGAAGGCAGAGAAGGGCTGCAAGTGGACAGGGGACCAGGGGGCCTACTGACCCTATGGAAGGAGGAGGGATGGGGGCTTGGGGCTGGCTTCAGGTCCCAGTTGCCCTCCTGGATCCTGCCCAGGTGAACTCCAAGAAAAGCATCACCACTTCAAAAATGGAAACACGTGCTCCTTTGCTCTTTGGGGAGGTTTCTGTCAATAGAAGCTGTCAGTTTCCTCCAGTTCTAAATAAGGGAAAGCTCTGTGGGTCCCATAAACAGATTTCCAGAGCCAATTGCCAATCCGGCCCCCAGAACAGACCCTGCCCCACTGCAGGCCTCACAGGGGCTGCCAGGTACAATCCCTTTTGCTGGGGGGCGGCAGGGCGGCAGGTGCCTGGGAATGTCTGGAGGTTCACAGTTTACCGCGAGGTGCCAGCTTTCGCACCTCATTACCCAACGTTGACAGAGGCAGCTGATAACTCTGTGAGCCTCCTTCTCGCCTCCATTAGCAGATTGCTGGAACAAAAAACCTGAAAAATTCAGCTCTCAGATGTGGGCCCCACCATCTGGCTTGGGGAGTCGGCTGGGTTTGGATTCTGCCCTAAAAGAGGTTTGGCTCCTGCTTTGGGGGGATGGAGCAAGCCAAGAAAGGGATCCCAGGAGCTGGGGCAATTCTGGAAGGTCGTGGAAGCTTACGTCCTGGGGGAGGAGGAAGACCCAAACTTGTGATCAAAGGGGATGCCAAGGAGATGCTGGGAGGGACCTGCTTGGCACTTGTGTGCAGCTGAAGATGGGAGAAAGAGCAGAGGGCCAGAGGCCAGCAGGCTGGAAGCAGTGACAGGAGGGGGTGGTGGCAGGAAGGGCTGGTCGCTTCCATGTTATCGGCCAGCCTGCCAGCTGCAGAGCCAGGCTGAGGAGGATTCTGAGAGTGCATGCAGGCTGAGCAGGAAACAGTGCTGTGATCCATTAGTAATGTCTGCCCCTGGCTCAGGAGGGGCAGGGGGCAGCTGGTAGATTTTATCGTCCCTGAGTTTAAGGCAGGTGGTTTAGAACTAAGACAAGGAAGAGTCGTGTCACCTTCCAGAGCATTCCTGTAGGTGGCACCTGGAATGTGGGGCTGAAAGCCGCTTGAAGGAACTGTTGGGCTCTGTGTTTCTTCTTCAGGCATCCTCTCACTTCGAATGACTAGAAGCTCCCTGAGGGCAGGCATGTCTGTCCTGCTCACAGCTGTATTATCAGCACCTAGAACAGTGTCTGGCACGTAACAGGTCTCCACAAATGGCTGTCACATCACTGGCTGAAAGAGTGAGTGATGCGGGTGGATGGAAGGAGGGTAGTTCCTTCTGAGGAATTCCTGAGCCCCGAGCCAGCAAGGGTGACATAGCCTCCTTCTGTGGGATGAAATGAGCCAGCTAAGGATCCTGGCCCTTCCTTCTATTGGGATAACTTTTGGCTTCCAGCCCCAGGGTGTGTTCCACATTCATTTCCCTCTTTCCCTCCTCCCTGCCACGCCGAGGATGGCACACACCAGGATGTTGGTGTATGGAACCCATGGCTGTGTGCCTGGCGGGGCGCCTGAGGACACGCTCCCTGGGACAGCGGCGGGGAGAGTAGTGCTGGTCTCGGGGCTCACACGGGTCCACAGTCACATCTGGGGTCAGCCCTGCCTCGCCGCTGGTTCAGACCCGGCTCTCACCCGTGGCCACAATAGTGCCCTCCCCTCTCTGAATCCCACTCCCAGCTCTAGACTGCAGAGCACCTCTCCTTGGGGCTCCCTGACCCGGGGGTCCTGTCACTTTGCCTGGAGTCTTCTGGGAAGACGCCTTTGCCTTTCCGGGGGCTTAAACCAGGGAAGAAGTTTCTCTTTCTTCTTCTTCTTTTTTTTTTTTTAAAATATTTATTTGGCTGCACTGGGTTGCAGTTGCGGCATGTGGGATCTTTGTAGCCACGTGTGGGCTCTTAGCTGCGGCATGTGGGCTCTAGTTCCCTGACCAGGGATCGAACCTGGGCCTCCTGCATTGGGAGCGCAGTCTTAACCACTGGACCATAGGGAAGTCCCATCTCTTACAGCACACCCACATGGACCTCCAGGAGATTTGTGGAGAGACTGCTCTGCACCAGGCTCTGTGCAGGGTCGGGGAGAACCAGAGAGGGTCAGAGGGCGGCAAACGGAGACCAGCACGAGCTCTGCGTCTCTTTCTGGGGATAGCCGGCCTGGCACACAGCAGCCCTCGGGAAGGGTTTGTCAGCTGCTGTGAAGAGATGCTCTGCTTCCTCCAAAGGGCTGGCTTCATCACATCTCTCCCCCACTGCCAGCAGGCCCTCCTCATCCACCAGGGACCCTGGATCACTGATCCACTCACTCGTTCATCCGTTCATTCATTCGAGATACTTCCTGCATGCTGGGCCCCGTCCTGGATCAGAGTTCAGTCTCTCTGAAAGCCAGCTAGACTGTGGGGATCCCCATTCCAGCCCAGTTAGGCCTCTGTCCTCACAGTCTGGGAGAGGCGGGTTTACCACTGAGACTTCTTGCTTGGTTACTGCTGATGCCCGAAGGCCCAGAGGCCCCCGAGCTGTCTCTACATTCAGTGGATTGTTACCTCCTGGCTCCTCTTCGCCTCTGTGGAGGTCACTCTGGAGCACACGGAGGGCAGAGCTCACCAGCTTTCTGTTAAATGACAACCTGCTAGACTTGCATGGGTGGCCACCCTGGGTGGACGGCGGGGGGGGTGGCGCTCGGAGTGGCCGGGCCAGGAAGGCCAGGTGGGACAGCTCCTGGACCTCCTCCCACCTCCGCCCCTCCTGGCCTGGGCTCTGCTGCTGCCCCTCCCTGGGTGTTGGGCGCACACAGGATGGTCCATCAAAGGCCATTTCACTCCCCAGTTCCGGCCAGGACTGGCACATCCACTGTTCCAAGTGAACAAGACTACACGTGGCTCCTGGGAGGATGGAGAGATGGAGCATCCTTTGCTTGACCCTTGACCAGGGCTGTGAGAAGGCTGAGTGAAGTCAGGGGTCAGGGGTCCTGTCACGGCATGCAGGGGTCCAGAGACGCTGCCTCGTGCTCCCTGGGCTCCAGAGCTAGGCCAGGGACACAGAGGGGACGGTGATGACCTTGGGAAGGCTACTTGCTAAGAGTTAGGTCCATCCCTCTGTGCCATTGAAGGAGACTGGCATTCACTGGGGTCAGGGTTTGAATCCCAGTTCCACCATCTCTTGGCTGGGTGACCTCTGGCAAGTCACTAAACCTCTCTGAGCTTCTCTTCCCTCATGTACAGAACAGGAATATACATGGCAGCTTCTGGGATTTTAGTGAGGATTAAATGAGAGGATTTGAAAAGTGCGCAGCCTGGTGCCTGACCCGGTCTACACCAGGGTCCCAGGCCCACGTCACTCTCCCTCCTCAGGGTTTTCCTGTGCTTGGCTCTCTGCCAGCCCATCAGGCCTACAGGGGAGCCTGGGATGTGGTCTCTGCCCCCCGAGAAGGGACCAGCCAGCTGGAATCAGAGATCTGGGAGCCGTTCTGGCAGCAGGCAAGACATGGGGAGTCAGGCTGCTTTAAACCCCTCTCTGGGTGTCAGGAGGTTTCCTGAGCCAGTCCTCCAAGTAGGGGAGGGGGCTGCTGGGAGCCTGGGCTGAAGGTCTGACCCAACAGGTAAAGGGAGGGATGCCTGATGCAGCTTCCTGCATATCCTGTTGCAAAGGGAGGGAGTGAACAAGGGTCTGGGAGTCTGGGAACGAGGTGGGTGTCCCCTTCCCCGCCCCCGACAAACACCCATTCACACACGTGTGCACACCCTGCAGCCTCTGTCCAGCTTCCAGAGCCCAGCTTGGCCTCAGAATGTGGTGACCACCTCTTCCCCTTTCCAAACTTTCACCTCTTCTGGTAGGTCAGGTGAGGGAGACCCAGGATGGCCTGGGTAGACAGAAGGGGAAGGACCAGTGTGAGCCAGTGACTAACTATACCTGGATGTTTCCCTCCGTGAGGGTGAAAGTCACGACCGGCCTTTCCAGGTCAATCCTGCTCTTCCCCAGAGCTTCAGTGAAACGCCGGCACTGTCCTTGCCTCTGTTCCAATCCGCAACTGGACAACAGTCACTGAAGTGAGCTGGGGGTGCTTTGCCCTGCGGCTGCTCTAGTGCAGGACGTTCTCTTTCCTCCAGAAACCCTCTGAAGGAAGCCCACGGAGGTGCCTCGCGGGGAGCGGGCAGCAAGAGGAAGGCTCCTCCTGGTTGAGCCAACAGCTTTGTTTCTGGGCCTGGGAGGGAGCGGGCCAGAGGGGAGGGGATCAGGTGGGAAGGGACAATGTGGGAGAGGCCAGGTGGGAGGGGACGAGGTGGGAGGGGGCCAGGTAGGAGGGGTCAGGTAGGAGGGGGTCAGGTGGGAGGGTCAGGTGGGAGGGGGTCAGGTGGGAGGGGTGATGTGGGAGGGGGTGAGGTGGGAGGGGGCCAGGTGGGGGGGAGGTGGGAAGGGCCTGCTGAGAGGGGTGAGGTGGGAGAGGCCAGGTGGGGGGGCAGCTGGGAGGGGGCCAGGCGAGAGGGTCAGGTGGGAGGGGCCAGGTAGGAGAGGCCAAGTGGGAGAGGCCAGGTGGGAGGGGTCAGCTGGGAGGGGGCCAGGTGGGGGGGAGGTGGGAAGGGCCTGGTGAGAGGGGTGAGGTGGGAGAGGGTCAGGTGGGGGGGGAGGTGGGAAGGGCCTGCTGAGAGGGGTGAGGTGGGAGAGGCCAGGTGGGGGGGCAGCTGGGAGGGGGCCAGGCGAGAGGGCCAGGTGGGAGGGGTCAGCAGGGACGGGGCCAGGTGGGAGGAGCAGGTGGGAGGGGCCAGGAGGGAGGCACTGAGAATCCCCACTCAGTGTTCTAGGGCAGGGCCATGGTCTGAAGGTGAAAAGAATGAATCAGGATCCCGGGCTAAACCTCCCTCACTGGGAGTCCCAGAGCCACCTCCTCTGCTTCTTCTCACAGCCCTGGGTCTCCTGAGAAGTGTCTGCACTAACACTCTCCCCCATTAACCCTCTGCACTGGGCTTCTCTTCCTACCACTCTCTGGATCTCTGGATTCAAAGGTTTTTGAACCTGAAGTCACGGGTCGGCTAAGATCTCCTCCCCCGCCTCCGGGCGACCTCAGCCTCACCTCAGCCCCTCTGGAATCTCATCCTCTTCTTCCTTGCCCAGCACTGTCTCCTCCTGATTCTCTTCCTGCTTCCCACGCTCTCCTTCCCTCCTTCAGATTCCTCTGAGAGTCCTCCAGCTAGAAGAAACTCCTGCTCTTCCGAGCTCTGTGTCTCTCATGTTCTTGTCTGTCTCCCTCAAGATGGGGCAGTCCGTTTCCCGAGCCAGCAGGGCCTGGAGGGGTGCCTGGCATGCAGGAGGCCATCTCTAGTTCATGAAAAATGAAACTCGCTCACCCCACCTTCACCTTAGCCTGAGCCGCTGCTTCTCCCCAAAGCGTGCATCGTTTCCTGACATGCTAGAATTACTTATTTTTTGTTTTCTGTTTGTCTCTCCCAGCCAGAAGGGCTTTTTGTTTTAGCCACTTATGAACCTCAAATGTCACTCCAGGAATCATCTAATTGATAGTAGGCCCCCAACAAATATTTGTAGGATGAACAAATTTAATATAAAGCTGGGCCATCTCACAACTGCTTCTTGCTCAAAGCACACTTTCTGTACCTGGACTCTTGGAAAATCTCAGGGCATCAGAGAGAAAATGTAATCCACAGGATAACCTCCCATTTCTGATGCATTTGCTGACCACCATGTGTAGCGCTCAGGTTTTGTGGACACCAATCTGGGGAATTAGGATGAAGTTGGTAGTCACGAGGGCTCTTTGGTGGCAGGAGATGGTCAAATACTGTCAGCTTTCTGCTACCACCCAGGAACTCAGAAGGAAATAAAAAAGAACCCTGTGAGTCCTGAGCAGAAGCCATATCACCAGGCGTGGTCACCTTGATTCTTAACAAGCCTTGTTAGGGACTTTCCCAGTCTACACAAGAGGGGCAGCAAGCCAGAAAGAAACTGGTGATGGGGCCATAGTGGGACCTCTAGAGCTGTAAGTGTGACCCTGACAAAGAAGGTCAAAGATCACTAGAGCAGACCCAGAACAGTGTTTTCCCAGCAGCCAACACACAGGATGACCAGATGACCCGGCTAATGCCTGCTGTCCCAGTGTAATTATCAATTTCTATTCATTGTAATTGTTAATTATTATTTTCCTCTCAAAATTGTATGGCCACCTGATCAATATGGGTGCTCCTATTGATTATCCTAACTCAGGGGTAGCTTATGCATGGAAGGTTGTCCCACACTTCCTGTTCCGCTGTCCATGGCAGACACTGCTAATCAGTCACATCACTCTTTCCTCTGAGCCTGGAGACTTTCCTGTGAGTTTCAGAATCCTTCTCACAACAGCATTAAGGGCATATTGATGGGTGACCAGGGTATCTACATGGGGGAGGGGATGGTGGCAGAGATGTGAGATTCGTTACATACAGGGAGATCGATCAAATGTGTAATCACATTTGGGGATAATAGGAGACAGTTTTCTACTATTGAAGAAGATAGTTACAAATATGGAAAGGGGCAAAGTAAGAATGAATTCCCTGGAGGTGTATTGGAATTGGCTATATTGGAGTAAGCTAATGGTTTTCAAAATATCTGCCTCTCTATGTAGAAATAAGATATAAATGTGTATCTACATCTATATCTATATCTATCCATCCACACACACAAATACACGTGTATATGATACGTATATTTCCCAGCGCTATCCACTGAGAGGGCTTGGGAGCAGTGACATCCCAATAACAATGAGTACACTCACACCCAGATCTTGGCTTCTAAATACCATCTTCCACTAAGAGGAACCAAGCTTCTTTGGACTGATTGCTGATTCCAGGAAAGTACAAGATGTGCCTGGAACATCTTGTTCAGTAAGCAAGGAGGTGCTCAAAGAATGATGGTCTTAACTTAACAGGATGTTGTACATCAACTATATTTCAATTAAAAAAAAAAGAATGATGGCCTTATATGAAATGACACAGAAGCCAGCTTGAATGGGCACTCACCAAGCAAATCTGAGACCATTTGGGCATTAAAATAAATAATGATAGCAATGGATTATAACCCATGGAATAATGAAATTATGAGTTCATAAAGTTATGTATAAATAAGTGAATACCCTGAACATTTGATGAGGTATAGTATATTTATATAGTCTTAACGTATTTCCCCACAAAATACTTATTAACTATAATGGGAAAAAGAGTAAGTTGACAGTGGAGAATCCTTGCAAGAACCGCCTTAATCAAGCGATCTGAGTGAATATCACCAGAACTGAAATTCTGTACCACCCGACAGATCTCAGCATCCTGTCTGTGACATTCCTGCCAAAGATGCACAACCTGAATCTAATCACGAGAAAACATCAGACAAACCCAAACCGAGAGAAGTCTACCTAATAACTGGTCTGTACATTTCAAAAGTGGCAGGATCATAGAAGGACAGAATGAAGAACTGCTCCAGACTGAAGGACATACCACTAAATGTGACATGTGATGCTGATATTATTGGGACAATTGGTAAAACTTATTGAGGATTAGGTGGTAGTGACGTAGCAGTGTTAGTTGACTGATTCTGACAGTTCTTTTTTTTTTTTTTAAGATTTTCTTTTTTTAATGTGGACCATTTTTAAAGTCTTTATTGAATTTGTCACAATATTGCTTCTATGTTTCAGTTTTTTAGCTGTGAGGCATATGGGATCTTAGCTCTCTGACCAGGGATCGAACCTGCACCTGTGCATTGGAAGGCGAAGTCTTAACCACTGGACCACCAGGGAAGTCCCTGATTTTGAGAGTTCTGCGACGGTTATGTAGGAGAATGTCCTTGTTTGAAAGAAATACATACAAAAGTATTCCAGGGTGATGGGGCATTAGGTCAGTGACTTTCAAACGGTTCAGAAAAAGTTTCTTTCCACTGTACTTACAACTTTTTAATTAGCTGGTGATTGTTTCAAAAAATTTTTAAAAAAGGACAATTTAGAAATTCCCCAAACACAAATTACTGCATTAGCAAACTATGGTTCCAATAAAAAGCAAGCTAAAATGAAACATAGATGATGCCAATAATATGTACATTTTGGGGTTTGAAAGGTAAACTTCAGCTCTGTGGGAAGTTCTCTTTGTATGGCAATTCTCAGTCTCAGCAGAGTTGGCCATGTTTTCCCAGAAATGAAACAGCTGGAGGTGGCCCTGGCTCTTCCATGTCAGTAGGGAATAATGTTCCATAACCAGGACTGGCTACCTAATTTGTGGGGCCCAGTGCAAAATGAAAACATGGGGTCCCTTGGTAAAAAATTATTAAGAATTTTAAGAATGTGACAGCAGAGCCTTAAACCAAGCATGGGCCCCACATGACTGCATAAGTCACACACTTGAATTGGCTTCTGCAGTAACATTCTACACCGGCTGCTGCTTTAAGAACTTGATCTTTCGTAATACTCAGAGATGAGAGGAAAGATTTATGAATAATTATGTTTACCAGAGTATTATTTCTAATGCTGAACACTGACAGCAGAATAAATGTCCAACAACAGAGAATGACTAAATAAATTACAGTATATCCATAAGAAGGAATATTATGCAGCCATTAAAAACTGTTTTTTGAAGACTATTGAACAACAAGTGAAAATGCTGTTGATATAACGGCAAGTGAAAAAAAATACAAAACATTAAACTGCGTATATATCACATTACCAATTTTGTAAAAAAATTTTCATACATGCGAGTATAGCAAAAAGACTGGCAGGAAATATACCAACATGTAAACAGGGGTTCTCTCTGGGTGATGGGATTATAGGCGATTTATAGGCGATTTTTATTATCTTTTTCATACATTTCCACATCTTATTAATGTTCTACCCTGAGCATATCTAATTTCTGTAATTAGAAAAATATTTTTAAATATTTTAAAATAATATACGCATTTGTTATCACGAACCTGTTTGCTTTGTAATTAAAAATTTTTAATAAAGACAAAAGTAAAATAATAAAAGTCCATTCATTCACATTTAGCCAATAGTTATGGAACATCTCTGTCCATGCGAGATGCTTGGTTCTGGAGGAACACAGAGGAAGCATGAACTTATCATCTCATTGGTGAGGCAAAGGAGTAAACTAAAAAGCATTCCCAGGTCTTCCACGAACCTCTGCTTGGGATCCAGGAAGACCCAGAGCCGAGCAGGACCCCAGGTGGGCGTACCTGCATGCAGAGCCTGGAGGGGCAAGCACATGACCACATGCCCCTCCCAGGTGACTCCCTTGTGCTTCAGTACTGGGTACCGGGGAAGATATTTGTTAAACATATTTCCCTTTAATAAACTATAACTTAAAAAGCTATGGCAGGTTCCAAGTAATCAATACCACATTGTATTTCAAGCAAGCAGAGATTTATATTCTTTGCACCTTGGACAGCAAGTACTTTATTCTTCGAATATACTTGCGAAGGCTGCTTTATTTGCACTTAAACCAATTTGCTTTATTGACCAAATCAAGTTTGGTGCCCACCTTACCAACCTCTCTCCCATTCTCTAACTCAGCAAATCCAGCTCACATCAATAACTATGACAAGGGTGGTGGTTCTTTCCTCCAAGCCCAGTCAGCATTGATGAGATCTATCTAGAGGTATTCCTTTCCCATATTCCCTTCTCAGAGCTGGGGAGGAGTGGGCAGGGGGCTTGCCCATGTGGCGAGGCCAAGGGTCAGAAAGTAAATTCCAAACTGTCATGATGTGAAGATGTGGAAGGAAGGAGCAAGAAAGGGGGTGGGGGGAGGAAAGTGAGAGAAAGAACAGACGAAGCCCAGGAGAAGAAAGAAAAGCAGAAAATCTGGGCCACATACAGCTGGCAGCAAGGAAGGTCACCTTGTCCTTCAGCACAGCCTGGCATCCTTTCTGGATGAGAACCATTTTGTGGGGGGACCCCACACCCCGCAGCTCTGAAGGTCGACGCGCCAGGGCAGTTGAGAGCAACCCACTAGGGCATGTCATTAGCTAAAGACCAATGACCTGCTCCCTCCTCGTGGTGGCGAAGCAACTTAATGCAACTAATCAACTAATTCATTAAACTTTAGAGAGGTAGGTCAAAGCCTCTATGATTTAGCCAATTAATCAAGGACCAGAGTTTCATTTAGTGTTTGGTTCTTAGCAATAGTTTTCTTGACCTTTTTTTGACTGTTTAACTATCCCTCAGAAGCCTTTAACTTTCTGCATTTTTCATCCTCAACTGGTCCGTGGTGTCCACCCACACACTAGGCAGGGCCAGCAATTAGGCCCCTGTGTCCAGGTTGGTGCCCGTGAGAAACAGAGGCAGGAGAGAGGGGGCTAATCCAGCTGTCCTGCAAAGACGCACAGTATTTCCTGCATCAATTACACATGCCCCTGAGAAGTGGAAATCTACTGAACTCACAGCCAGGGGACCAGGGAGCAGAGCAGATGCTTGGGAAGCAGGACTGGTCCCCTTCCAGCTGCTGCTCCCTCCAGCTGGGGCCACGGATTTGGGCGGGTGGGGTGGTGGAAACAAGAGACCCTCAGTCAGGAGCTTAGACGTTTAGTGGCAAGACTAGGGGTTAGTTTTGCTCTTATGGTGAAATCTGGGTCCGAAAATGAACTCACCCCAACTAATCTTTGTCTGCCTTCCAGTTCTAATGTTGGCCCCAGCCTGAGCCTCCAGGGCTGGGATTCTTATATGTCCTCCATCCATCCATCCATTCATCCATTGTCCATCTAACCATCCATTTATCTATCCATCCATCTATCCATCTACCCATCCATCTATCCATCTGTCCGCCTATCCATCCATCCACTCACTCATCCATCCACCCACCCATCCATACATCCATTCATCCATCCATCCATCCATCCATCCATCCATCCATCCATCCATCCACTCATCCATCCATCCATCCACCCACCCATTCATACATACATCCATTCATACATCCATCCATCCACTCATACATCCATCCACACATCCATCCACTCATCCATCCATCCACCCACCCATACATACATTCATCCATCCATCTATCCATCCATCCACTCATCCATCCATCCATCCATCCACTCACCCATCCATCCATCCATCCATTCATACATACACCATCCACTCATCCATCCATCCACTCATCCATCCATCCATCTATCCATCCACTCATCCATCCATCCACTCATCCATCCATCCATCCATCCATCCATCCATCCATCCATCCATCCATTCATCCATCCATCCATCCACTCATCCATCCAACCATCCATCCATCCATCCACTCATCCATCCATCCATCCACTCATCCATCCAACCATCCACTCATCCATCCATCCATCTATCCATCCACTCATCCATCCATCCACTCATCCATCCATCCATCCATCCATCCATCCATCCATCCATCCACCCATCCATCTATCCATCCATCTATCCATCCATCCATCCACCCATCCACCCATCCATCCACTCATCCATCCATCCACTCATCCATCCATCCATCCATCCATCCATCCATCCATTCATCCATCCATCCACCCATCCACCCACCCATCCATCCACTCATCCATCCATCCATCCACCTATCCATCTATTCATTTAATTAACAATTATTCATTGAGTCCCAACAACGTACCAGGTACTGTCCTAGGCATTTGGGGCACATGAAACACACAGTGAGTCAGATCACATTAACAGAATCACAGTGCCTTGAATGATGTGTGCAATGTTTACTGGGAACGTACAGAGGGAACCCAGAGAAGGCTAACTCTCTGGAAGGCAAAGCTCCCCAGAGGAGGCAGCATGCTAGCTGGGTTGTGTAGGAGGCACAGAAGTTCGCTACGCAGCCCATGCAGTAGGAAGGGTGTGCCCAGCAGAGGGGGCTGTTTGGTTCCCTGCCTGGAATCTTGGCATCAAGGTCAACCTTCTGCCCGCCTTCTAGTACTCCTCAGACTTTCTCATGTTGCCTGTGCAGGAATCTGCCACACTGGGGCTATTGGCCTCTGGACTCTGCCCTCGCCGTGCCTTGTTAGAATTTCCATGAGGCCTTGGAGGGTCTACTCAACCACGCAGGCAGATGAGCGAGAACCATGGCATCGTATGCAGAATTATTTTGACACCGTTCCAGCTTGCACAGTAAGTACCCAGGAGTCAGGCTGTGTAGACTGAGGAGGGCACAACTACAGGAGGCATCATCCCCACAAGCTGCGATGCGGACATGTCCCTGCGAGTGGCGCAGTGCAACGGCCCCACGAGGAGCATCTTTCACTCCCACAAAGAAATAAGCTGTGCACACTTCTCTTGAAACACATGGCCTGCTTGCTCTATCTTTCATTCCCCACTTTTGAAAGAGACCTGGGTAGCAGAAATATTTCTCCAAGAAAAACCACAGGGCAGGCACCATGAGAAATGGCACTTGCTCCCTGGCCCCGTGCTGGGGAGAGAGCACGGAGAGGTGTGGCCCGGGGAGCTGATGATCCGAATCCCATCTCGGGAGCTGTGGTAATTCAGCAACTCCAGCTTGTTGCTGCCAGGAGGGGATTTAGGCCAATGAGGCTAGGTCTTCTGATCTTTCAACAAAAGTCAGAAATCTTTTTTTTGTGTGAAATTTACAGATATTGTTACGTTGGCTCAAGTCTTTATAAAACACTGTGTCAGCCAAACACGTTGAAAGGCCTGGGGTCTCCATGCTTGTGACCCTGGCCTGGGCAGGGGCGGGCTCTGTGGATTAGGAGGCCATGATCTCCACGACAAGCTCTGAGCGAAGGGGTGGAGGCGGGGGTCTAAGGCAGGCTGGGACTTGCTAGGAAGTGGTAGCCGGTCAGAGTTTGGTATGTTTGGGGGAGGTTCAAAGAACGAGAGGCTACCCCAAGTAGAGTAGAAAGTTGGGGATCATTTGCACCCACAGCTTCACACTGCCTGGTCTGAGCCCAGCCTGGTGTAGGGCCATCACTGGGGAACCAGGGGTCTCACACGTTACCTCTTCCAGAAACCCCACCCCTACATGATAATCAGGGACAGACTCTGTAGGGGTGTGAGGTTTATATAACTTGAGGTGTATTTGTTAAGAAAAAGAACACATAACGTAGAATACAAAATCAGGGTCCTGGAGGGGACCTGCAACCATGGTGTGCTGGTGTCAGCTTGTATAGACGCACGGGAGCCGATGACACGGATTTCTTCCCAACTCTGCTTTTAGTGACTTCAAGTTGGTACCTTGAAATGGGCCACGGTGGGAGTATTTACACCATGGAAATTGGTAAATGACACGAATTGGGCTTTTCCCCCCAGAGAGCCGATTGTTAACAATTAACAGCACACCTCTGCATGTCCAAATGAGGAACCCTGAAGCTTACACCTCATTAGCTTCATGGGAAACGCACCTCTGATCAAAATACATTTATTAGGCAGGAATCCACTGAAAGAGCGGGAGAAAGAAACAGAGCAGTGACATCCAAGATGGAGGAAGGATTTCTTTCTACAATAGAAGGAAATAGAAAAAGATTCTTCTGAGAGGAAGAGGTTTTCCCTTCTCAGTTTGAGCAGGGGGGGAAAAAAGAGAGGGAAAAAAAGAGTCTCTCTTCAATTCCCCAAAGGCTCCACTGAACCTGGAGTTTCCCTTTGAAAAGTACATGGTTTGGGGGCATTTGCTGAATAAAATCATCCCAAATTAAAATCTCATTTCTTTCAAGGGGCTGGAGAGTATGTCTATTTGTCGGGGACCAAAGGATTTAAATTCGTTTTAAGGGAAGAGATTCATCATGGGGACAGGCTGAGATGCTTCCGGGAAAATACCGCTCCAGCTCCTGCGTCCTTCTGCCCTTCAGCAGAGAGAGGGCCCTCCTGGAAAAGCAGGCTGGAGGCCAGCAGCCCTGGCCGTGACCGAGTCCTGGCTCCATCCAGACTTCCATCCTTTGGCCCCTGAGGCCCAGCCCCTGACCCATTCCAGCTGGTGGAAGCTGCCCTGCTTGCAGAGATGCCTTTAGAGAAAGGGCTGCTGGGATTTCTGCTGCCAGGGCTGTGCTGCTCGCTGCCACGGAGGGGTCCCTCTGACCACGTCCGGCCCCTCGGAAGCCAGAGGGGCTCCATGTGTCTGCTGGCTACTCTCTGAGGTAGCTGAGGCCGAGGGGGTAGGGTTCAAAGCATCCTTCCACAGGGTGGGGGGCTCTGCCGGCTCCAGCCTGCTGCCCAACGGGCAAAGGGTCACAGGAAGAGTGTCCTCTCAAAGAGAACCCCAGTGCCCCCCCTCCGTTAAATCACGCTCCGCCCCATAAACCGTGGGCAATGCATCCCTCCAGGTTAGGCCATATGCCTCCGTGCTCTGGATGCTGCGTTTGTCAGCTGAGGGAGAGGAGGCGACCACTGCAGCCGGCAGCTGCTGATGGATGTCACCCCCACTCCCACGTGTTCCTAGGCGTCTGCTAAGCAATTGTCACCCGGCTGGACGAGGACCCTCTGCCCAAGCTGTGAGCCTGCAGGGAGGGAGGTCAGGGGCCGAGGCCCAGATGTAGTCCAGGGAGGCTCCCTGGAGGAGGTGGTGTCTGAGCCGAGGAACTCAGCAGGCGGGGGTGGAGGGGAGTGAGGAGAGCATGAGGGGCCGAGGCCTGGGGCAAGTAAGGCTCTGACTTGCTGGAGCCACTGGGAGTAGCTCAGGGGACATTTAGGGAATTAGGGCTTCAAGCTGCAGGCTGAGGGGCAGCACCTGGGGGTCGAAGGCCTGGGGCAGACCTGGTGTTTAGGAAGAGCCCTGTGCCTGATACCCAGAAACCCACACCTGCTGTGAGCACCCACCCCGAGATACACCCCACATGTCACCCCACATCTGTCCTGGTGGCCCACGGAGACCCCTGCACACACGTGGCTGGAGAAGAGCAAGGCTGGGGGACCAGGAGCCTGCGTCCCAGGCCTCCCCAACCTCAGCCTCCCTGTCCTCCCAGAATGCTGGGCCAGAGCCCCTCTCCAGGCCCGCCCAGCCTGGGTGAAAGCAGATCCTAATTCTGGCATCTCCAGCTGCCTTTCTCGGGAACCTGATGGCCTCTGACGGAGGGTGAACTAGAAAGCAGAGGAAGCAGAGCCGGAGCCAAGGCCAGAGCCAGGGAACATCGGGCGTCGGAGCCAACGCCGGGGCCTTGACGCCTCCTACCACCGGTCCTTGGATTTTCCTGGAAAGCCCCTCCCCACCCCCTACTTGCAAAGTGCTGAGTCAGAGGCAGTTATTTTTTTAAATGAAAATGCAGTGCAATTTATTTTGCATGAGAATCTCCAACTATCTGTCCCCAGAGAGCCGGACTCCCCCGGGAGGGAGCCCTGGGGTTTTACAGCCCTGTCACTGAATACACAGAGGTAGTCGCTGGGGGCTGGCACCCGAGCGCCGCCAGGGATGCTCAACCCACCTCTGCCTTCGCGTTTAGTTTAACACCAGGCAGAGGTTGTTCTGGGCCAAGTCTATAAATAGAGGATTTACAGTGAAGGTTATTAGCATCAGGTGGAGGGTAATCTCGGGACCCTCGAGGTGTGTGGGCAGAAATAAGCATGTGGCGCTTTTGGTTCTGATGAAAAAAATGACCAGAGCAGATGAGGGCTGGTCCTGCCGAAACAGTGGCGTTTCCAAGTCTCCAGGCAGTGCCCGGGTTCCTGCGGGGTAGCGCCTGTTTGAATGATGCCCCCCGGGTCTCAGAGAACCAGTGCTGGGGGGGTGTCATCTCCTGGGCTCAGGGCCGCCGGAGGTGACCGTCCATGTAAGCTGCAGGGTTAGCCTCCGCGGGCACTGTCTCTGGTCAGGCCCACGTTTGTTTGCATCGACACATCCCGAGGAGAGTTTGCCAAAGGACACTCATTTCCGGTCCTGCACCCAGGAAAGCGGTGTTGCCCACCTCTCGAGGGTGACCGAGCCATCCCCAGATCCCCTCTGATCCTAAATTTAGGGTGGCAGAGGCCCTGAGCCCACACGCGCCCCTACATAAAAATCACCCTGCTGTTACAAAGCAGCAAGTAGAGGAGGGGGCACGCTCCCTGTGACCCCAGGCCTTAGAGGGGGCTGGTGCCCTGCCAGGCTTCCTGGCATCAGAAGACACAGGGCAGCCAGTTTGAGCCCAGCGTCACCCTGATCATTCTTTCATTCATTCATTGAAATTCAGGGAGCTCCTCCTGAATTCAGACCCAACCTTGCACTGGCCCTGCTGTGGGCTGGCAGCTTTGGTGTCTCGAAGGCCTCAAGGTGATTGGCCTGAGCAGGGGACAGGCCTGTGGTCCCAGCCACCACCCTGTCACTTGACTCCCCTTCTGGGGTAGAATTTCCTTTCTCGCCCCCTCCCTTCTGTTTTTTTTATTCCCTCCCTCCCTCCCCCTCTCTGTGTCTTTCACTTTCTTTCCTCATCTTTCCCGTTGTTTGTAATGGGCAAAGGCAAGTCTGTTTTACGTGTCCCTGAGGCAGCCCCCAGGATGGGCCATAAGTAATGCATTCTGTTGACTTCTCTCTAAAGCTGAGGACTGTTGGAGCCCCAGACAGGCCCCCCCGAGGCCCCAGCTCAGCCACTTGTGGCATTTCGGGGTCTCGGGGAGGAGGCCCCACCGGGAACTCTGCTCCTCTCTGCTGTGACCGTCCAGCTGCTGGCATTTTGCAGCCAGAGCCCGATGCTGCCAGGGGGTAGCCGGACAGTGTGCGTCTGCGTTGGGAGGGGCTGCGGGTACCCCTGGGGCCAGGTGGGGGGCGAGGAGGGGGTGGGGAGCAGCCAGTGGCACCCCACGGGGCCGTGCCTGAGGTGGGCCTGACTGCTTAGGAAGCTGGTGCCTGAAACCGGTTTAAGGGGAAATGGATTCTGTGTGAAACGTGACACAAATTTATTTGGACAATTAATACACCGTTTTAAGCTGCTTCTCTTCCTGGGCGGCCTTCCCCTCCAGGGTCTGTAGCAAGCTCTCCTGATGTGAGCAGAGAAGGTACCGGGGTGTCAGGGAAGATTTAATTCCTCCCTGTCGAAAAGGAATGTTTGGAGCAGGATGTTGGTACAAACTAAAAATAGCCCCGCGGCCCCCGGCCAGCTCGGGCTTTGCCGAATATTACGATGATTCTCACGTAAAGGAAAGACTAATGGATTTCTTCCTTGAGGCAATTAAAAAGTGATTTGTCACACACCAAGACGTATGGCTTTGTACTGGCAGATAGGAGGCGCGGGCAGGAGGGGCGCGGGGTGATGGATGGCGGGGAGGGGTCCTTGGGGCCTCTGTGAGGCTGAGGGGTCCCGGGGGGGCTCTGACAGGAGCCCAGTAAGCGAGGGAGGGGGGAGGCGAGGGGGTGGGCACGGGGCTGGGGTCAGCACAGGCTCAAGGCCCAGCTCTGGGAGGCCTGGCCCCTCGGCCTCTGGAAAGGCCTCTCCCCTGGCTTCAGGCAGAGGTCGGCCTGAACGTTTTCCAACTTCTCAGCCTCTTGGAAAAGTCCAGGAGCCCGAGACGGAGCCCCCATCGCTTCACACCCACCCCCTCTCTGGCCTCACCAACAGGGAAAAGGCTGGCATCAGGCTGTTCCTGTCTTTGGAGGGCCCTGGCGCCCCTCCCGGTGCTTCCTTCCTTGAGGAGGAAGCTATAGACAAGGACAGTGACCGTTACCCCCCTCCAGGCCTCCTGCTCGCTCGCAGCTCAGGAGGGAGTCCCCCAGCCCAGGAGTGGGAGGGCCGTGCAGGTGCACGCCGGTGCCCCCTGCCCACCCTCCACTGCACAGGGCACAGCTGCCCTGCCCTCCACCCTGTGTGGAGCCCCGTGAGGGAGGCCTTGGATGGACCCGGGGCGGCCCAGGGAAGTCCTCCACTGATTCTGGGGGGCCTGGGTCGGAAGCCCACTGCTGCCCCCCACCCCTGGGCACGACAGCTCCATCAGGAGTAAAGCCGGCTGTTCATCTCTCTCTGCCTTGCTCTTCTGCTTCGGTTCAGAGCTCAGCCGGCTGGCCAGGGTACCACTCACCCTCAGCCTTCCATCCGAGCCCACACGCTTGAGCTCCAGGTAAACCCCCCCTTCCCCACAAAGCTGCCCCTCCTGGCTTCCCGAGCACTCATGGGGTCCTGGGTCGGCTTCACCCTCCTCAGCACCGCCGCCCCGCCGGCTACTTCCTCCTTCCATCATTCTGTTCTTCCTTCTCCAGGCCATCCATCCTCATCCGTCCCCCAGTGAGTGAAGGCGCCCCGCCTACCCAGTCCGTGCTGGGCTGGGGGGGACGAGGGTGGCACCTTCAGGGGCCCCAGGAGAACACGGGGGCTGCTAAGCCCGACGCTGATTTGCGGTTTTCCATACCCGACTGGTAAGCCTCGCTGACTGCTTAGGATTCAGAAAGAAGCTGAGAAGATGGGCAATCTTGTTCGGGGGGCACTGGTGGTCAAGAGGCCTCTCCACCAAGATCCCGAAGCCGCACCGGGAGGAGGGGGCTGCCCTTGCTGCCCCTTCGTGGAGCCAGAGGGAGGCCCCGTAGGATTCAGCCTAGGGTTCGCGTGGGTTGCCATCAGTGGCCACCCCAGCCCCTCAGTGATGGTCCCTGAGCCTCTACTTCCGGTGTCACCTGACCCCTTTTCCTCCACTCATTTCTCCCTCCCTCCTATTGCGTTCGTTTCTTTCATGGCATCAGACATCTAAGAGACTAGCATCGTTTGAAGCTACAAGAATGCCAGCAGTTTGGGGCATTTTGTAGGTAGATTCAAAAAAAAAACTTTCCGCCCTCCCTGAAGCTAATGTCCAGCTCCAAGTTTCCATGACTGCCCTGGACGGACACTCGGAAAGGAGGAATGGGGGCAGCCAATCGGCTCGTAGGGGGACCCAGCCCGTCAGGGTCCCTGAAGTCTCGTGGACCGCAGGCACGGCACGGAATTGCTTTGCTTTTTCTGCGATGCTGCTCTAAGAAGCTCTTTGCTCTCGGAGACAGCTCAGCCTCAGAACTTTCAGGAACAAAGAGGGAGGTAGAGGGCGCCCAGCATCAGAGTGTGTGTCCTGGGACCAAGCCAGAGGTCGGCCCATGTCCTCAGAGCCCCCAGGCCTGGAGACCTGGGCACGCCCCTCCCGGGCCCGCTTCCGGTCTTTGAGAGCTCATCTCCCGCCTGGGCCCATGGTTCCCCTGCCGGGGCCCTTGGAACTCTGAGCCTCCGTGCAGATTTGCAGGACGATGAAAATGCCTGACATTGATCAAAGGCTCACTCTGCCTGGCACTGCCCTGAGTGCGTCTGCATGTTTTAGCTCATGTAATCCTTCCAGAGACCCTATAAGGTAGGTGCTATGATTACTCATCCCATTTTACAGATGAGGAGAGTGAGGCATGGGGAGATTGAAGAACAGAAAGACTTTGAGACTTTGAAAGACACACAGTAGCATCAAGGGAGAAAAATGATGATTCCCTTGTATCACACTATTCTTTGCTAGGTACTTTGATCAAAGCTCCCTCCCTCCCTCCCTTCCTTCTTTCCATTCATACCATCCTTCCACCCTTCCAAGTACTAATACTTCCTGACCATATTAAGAGTACAGACTCTGCTGGAGATACTTTAGTGAGTTAAAAAAACCCAAAAAACAAAAACAACAGACGGGTTCTGTTCTCATGGATACAGAGCTTGCATTTGGGAGGAAATAATAATGCACGTTTAATGAGTCCTTTCTTTGTGCCTGGCACACAGCTTCAAAGTGCCAGAGACTTGAGTCAAACAGACCCAAATCTGAATCCTGGTTTTGCCACCCACCCTCTGCGTGGCCTTGGGCAACGTCCTTAACTTCTCGGACCCTCAGATGCTCATCTATAACACGCCCCCAGCACTGCTGGCTCTGCTGGATGGTAACATTCGTGAGGCCACGGGGCTCCCTGGAGTGGGCTTGGCTTCCATAAATCTCGGAAACACGTGCACGTCCCCAGCTGCTGGGGACCGACCAGCGTGCCACTTCACACGGAATCAATAGACTTAATATTTAATGATAATCCGCTGAAAGGCACTTTGGTCAGCTCATTGCATCAATGCTGCACTAATAACAAATTACTTCTTAAATTATTAGCCTCGGTTCCCTTCATGAAGCTCTGGTTCTGTGTGTGACGGGGAGGGAGGAGGTTGAGCAGGGGCTGCTGCAGCTTGGGAGGCCAAGGTGGCCCTGCACATGCTTCGGGACGCGTGCCTGGATCTCTCTGCGGGCGGTGGCCACAGGTGGGCGGTGGGCGGCATGTGCGGCGCTGCTGAGCCCACCTGGCCCAGGAGAGTTCACCTCACCTCTGGGGTCCATCCTGGTCACAGCCGCCATTTAGCAAACACCTACTGTGCGCTGGGCTCTACGTTATGCCATTCCACTACAAAATCTAACAACATCTCCATGAAGGTACTGTTTTCTCCAGTTTACGGATACAGAAATTAAGGTTCCTCGTCCAAGGCCAACAGCTCGTAAGTAGCAGATCTGGGCTTTACATCCAGGCTGGGGGGACCCATACGTGAATGTTTATAACCTTCGCACAGAGGAAGGGTCTCAGAGCAGTGAGAACACAGACTCTGGGCCCAGCTGCAGGGTTCCAATCCCCGCTCGTCACTGTGTGATGTCAGGTAAGTGACTCACGTGCTCTGTGCCCTGGGTTCCTCATCTGTAAAGCAGGGGTGACAATAAAGACACCTGCTCCAAAGGGTGCTGTGTGGACTAAGTGTGCTGACAGGGCGGGTGTGAGGCCAGGATGAACTCTCATAATCCTGTCTGGAATCCCATGCATCACCCGCATGTCCTCTACCTTATTCCCTCACAAAGGGACGGAGGGAAGGGCTGCTGGACCCCAGTGTACGCAGCTGAGGGAGGAGGAGGGATCAGGTGGAGCCAGCCAGCACAGGGAAGCAGGAGAGGCATGTCCAAGATCACAGTCACCTTGGGCAAGCCCGTCCATGCCTGCCCCTGCCCCACACCTTCCACCACGCTGGCTCGTGCTTCCCCTGGTCCCCTTCACCCAAGAGTTAGCAAGACTTCCGTAAGGCTTTGTGCGGCTCCATCATTCTGAGCCCACGACAGCCCCGGGATGGGCAGGACCCGGTGAGCTGGTAGGAAGCTGAGGCTTCGAGTAGTGAGCTGACTTCCCTGCTAGTTACAAGCGCAGGCGGGAACAACCCTGTTCTCTTTCTACTCCACAGGGGGGAGGGGCAGGGCGCACGGGACATATTCTCAGACCTTGTCGGTGCTGCAGGCTGAAGTTTGGTACAATTCTCTCCATCCATCCATCCATCAATCCATCCATCCATCCATCCATCCAACCATCAGCTATTTGGTCTCAGATCTGAATTCGCACTTTCTCACTAACCTGGTGCAAGTTGCTAGGCCTCTGCATTCTCATCTGTCAACTGGGTGTGCCATTGCCTCTTTCCGGGACCACTGTGAGGGCACAGGCCATGCCCCACACGAAAGCTCCTTGTCCAGACATGCAGGCACTCGGCAGCAGGATGTCAAATACAAATCAGAGTCACAGGTAAGTAACCTGGGCTCTTGGAAAGGGGGCAACCTCCCTGGGCCTCTGAAGGAGACACTTACTTGTACTTTTCTTTAGGAAGGAAGAATTTTTACCAAAATATTAACTGTGTCTACCTTTGAGTGTCATGCTTTGAGGCTACTGCAATATAACATTAGTACTGTTTGGGGTTTTTTTTCCCTTTTCTTAAAATTAATTTTTATTGGAGTATAGTTGATTTACAATGTTGTGTTAGTTCCTGCTGTACAGCAAAGTGAATCAGGTATACCTATACATATATCCACTCTTTTTTAGGTTCTTTTCCCATACAGGTCATCACAGAGTATTGAGTAGAGTTCCCTGTGCTCTACAGTGGGTCCTTATTAGTTATCTCTTTCATATATAGTAGTGTTAGTCCTGTCCATTCTGTCTGCAGCTGCTAAACCTTCATCAAAGAGCCTGGGTCACCAGTGTCATGAAAAAGATAATCCAGGAGGTGAAATATCTCCTGGCCATTCCCTTGGGGGTTAAGCCCTGACTCTTGCCTCCTGTTTTTTGATTGCCAAAAAGGAAAGGGAACCACATGGAAACCCTTATGAACCAGGTGGGTCTCCTGTGTAAATCCAAGGGGAGCTAGTCTTCTTGCCCTCCTTCCGGGCCAGGCCCGTGTCCACTGTGTCACGGTGTCAGCATCTGGGAGGTCTGAGGGCTGCTATGCTCTGTACCCCCGCTCCTTGGCCCCAAGGTGAGGCCAAGGGAGGGTGGGGAGACCCAGGTAGGGTTTTCTCCGGAGCTGGAACAGCCACCCGTGGCTCCAGGAAGTTCAGGGGGCTTGCTCTGCTTCCTGCGGTGCAGAGCTGGACAGCCCCCTGGAAACTCAGCAGCATCAGGGCCACAGTTCCGGGAGAGGGACGGAGATACAGGCCATTTATCTAGGGTGTAGGATGTGTGGGTGTGCTGCAGCAGGCAGTGGGCGTGGGCTTGCTGAGCCCATGCCCAGGGCTCCTCCTCTCTGCACCTCGAAAAGCTTCCCCATCCTCTGGGAGCTGTATCTAGAATACTAGCATTGCTATTTGCCCCAATCTCTGGCCATTTCCAGAAAGAGGGGGGTCTGGAGGAGAGTGGGTGAGACAAACAAGCACAGGCTGAAACCTGTGGGGCCTGAGAACCCCAGCCAGTCATGGGGGTCTCAACTCAAGGGCCCTCCCCACTTAACTGATTGGAGCGTGAAGCTCAGAACTGGGCCCTCAGCTTCCTGGCTGTGGGTCAAGACACTGTCTTCTAGTGACTTCTACGAGGAATGTCTGGGCTGGACCAGATGAGCTGGCTTCTTTTATGGCCCCAAGTCAACCATGCTATTTTTCTCTACCTCCCTTGATCTTCCGCTGTCCCAGACACCTCCCCAAGGTCAGGCTCCAGGCTCTGTGCTGTGCCCTTGGCTCTGGTTCCACCACACTGTGTGGCTCCCCTGTCCCAGGAGTGAGCTTAGGTATCTCAGTGTCCCAAGGAGCTAATGGGGGGAGCTTCTCTGTGCTGTGAGGCCAGAGACTGACCTGGGGCTGCCCATCTTCCAGCCCAAGAATGCTTGTCGGGGAATGATGGCTCTTGGCTCTAAGCATGAATGCATTCAGATCCCGACCTCGCATTAACTGGCAAGTTAGGTCAACTTTCTGAACCTCCGCTTCCTTCTCGGAGAACAGTCACACCTCCTTCACGGGGCTGTTATGAGATTCACACAAGCTCATCCTCTATCAAGCTGACCCGGTGCCTGGAATCGGTGACGCAGAGACACAGCAGGCCTGGGACCCTCCTCCGAGCAAAAGAAAAGAGCTGGCTGGCGGGGGCAGGAGGAGGCAAGCCTGCTGGAGCCCAGTGATAGCCCTGGGGGTGGGCAGACTTTCCTGGCACTCAGAATCCCTGTTTGAAAGGCTGGTTTCTGGGAAACAGAGGCCCCAGCAGCTTCGTGAGGTGCAAAGTGGTTTGATGCCCAGTGATGCAAACAGAGTTGATTATTCAAACAAAGCTCCTGGAGGTGGCCAGCCAAGGCCCTGGTGAGGCTGGGGCCCAGCATCCTCTGATGCTGGAGTGCAGACAGGAGAGCAGGAGCCCCCATTCGAGCTGGGCCCTGAGGATGCCCAGATGGTCCACTTCCAGAACGCAGTGAGTGGCTGATTCCGTCCTGCCAGGCCAGGAAGTAGGTGGCCTTTGCTGCTTTGAATCGTGCCCAGAGAGCCATCCCAGGTGGAAAGGGTCCCCAGGTGGTCACTCACTGGCCCTGTCCTGCCGCAATTTATCTCATCTGGTACAGGCCAGGTGCTTCTTCTTGGAAGTCACTAGAAGAAGGTGTCTCCACCCTGAGCCAGGGCGCTGAGGCTCCAGCCCTAATCAGTTAAGGGGAGAAGCCTCTTTATTTGAGACCCGCCCCCCACCAACGGGCTGGGGCTCTCAGGACACCTGGCCCAGGTGCTGGCTCTTTCATAAGAAGAGTCAGAGAGGGGACCACTCAGAATCTGGGGTGGACCAGTAGACCAAATAATAGCCCCACTATAATGCCCTCATCCTAATCTTTAACACTGTGAACATGTGACCTCACATGGTAAAGGGGACTTTACAGATGTGGTTAAGTTAAGGACCTTGAGATGGGAGATTCTCCCCGACGATCCCAGGGGCCCCATGGAGTCACGAGGGTCCATTTAAGAGGTAAGCGGGAGGGTCAGAATCGGAGAAGGGGAGGTGACAATGGGAGCGGAGGTCGGAATGACGTGAAGTCACAAGACCAGGAATGTGAGCAGCCTCTAGAAGCTGGAAAAGGCCAGGAACAGATTCTCCCCTAGAACCTCCAGAAGGAACGTGGCCCTGCGCTCACGTTGCTGAGACTGGCTTTGGACTTCTGGTGTCCAGAACGGTAAGATAATAAATGTGTGTTTTTCAAGCCACCAAATCGGTGGAAGTTTGTTACAGGAAACTCGTACAGGCCCTTTCCTTGCAGGCATCACGTCTTAGGAAGTTGGGGAATCAGGAGGTTTTAATCTCTTTCATCCTGAGCTATTCTGATGTCAGTTTCAGCCACTGCTGATGAATGAATGTCTTGTGTCAGAGTCACGCTGACATAGGTACTCAAACGACCAACATTCGCATCTTGGTGACCTGGGACTGGAGATAGGGGGCAGGTAACAGAAGAGGGAACCCCTGCCCACGCACGCCCCCTTGTTAAATACGCTGCTACATGCCAGCCCCTTCCTGGGTGTCTTCATGAACAGTCTCAGGCAGCCTCACCAGGACCTTGGGAATAGGTGCCATTCACCCCATTTGCCAGATGAGAAAACGCGTGTGAGAGCCAATGAGTAGCTTGCTCGGGGTCAGGCAGCTGGGAAATGCTGCAGGTGGGGTTAAAATCCATCTCTATCAGTCTGTCATACAGAGTGAAGTAAGTCAGAAAGAGAAAGACAAATACCGTATGCTAACAAACACATATATATGGAATCTAAAAAAAAAAAAAGGTTCTGAAGAACCTAGGGGCAGGACAGGAATAAAGATGCAGACGTTGAGAATGGACTTGAGGACACGGGGAGGGAGAAGGGTAAGCTGGGACGAAGTGAGAGAGTGGCATGGGCATATATATATACTACCAAATGTAAAATAGATGGCTAGTGGGAAGCAGCTGCATAGCACAGGGAGATCAGCTCAGTGCTTTGTGACCACCTAGAGGGGTGGGATAGGGAGGGTGGGAGGGAGGGAGATGCAAGAGGGAGGAGATATGGGAATATATGTATATGTATAACTGATTCACTTTGTTATACAGCAGAAACTAACACACCACTGTAAAGCAATTATACTCCAATAAAGATGTTAAAAAATAATTCATGCCTTTTCTAATCCCTTCTGCCACTGCGTCCACACTTTATTTTAGATCAAGTTTTGCTTTTTCTGGAACATGGTCACCTGCATAGAGGACCCAGAACTTGCCAGGGGTCAGGGGCACCTCCTGGTCTCTCCATTCAGAACCGCCCTCTCATCGCCAGGCAGCCAAGGAGGTGAACTGGAGCCTGGGGTACCCAACGAGCGGAAGCTGGGACACAGGTGTATGTCACCCTTGTTCCCCCTCAAGCCTGTAGATGGAGTCCTGCGTGCTCTGGTGGCTTCTGGACTTTAATCACTCAGCTCCCCTAAGAACAGCGAGTAAGTGGACAAATGATGTGGAAAAGGTGTGACCAGGTGTAGGTAGCCGCGCCCTGGAGGGTGAGGCCGGCACTGCAGGCTGTAGACACTCGGGCTCTGAACCATCCTCCTCCTCTTGCAAAGTGTCACCTGGCACTGTATTCTTCATTCTGGGTCTTTCCAGGCCTGGCTGGGCGGGCCGCAGTTTCCCCTCACTCTCTGAGTCTCAGTCTCCCCACGTGAAAAGTAAAGGGGTCAGACTGACATCCAAGCCTGCCGTCCCTCCGCAGAAACAGGGCGAAGCGCCAAGGGGGCTGGGAGTGGGGCAGGTGCTCCGTGGGAAGGCCCCTCCCCTCTGGCTCCAACAATCTGTGAGGTTGTTCTTTATTCTATTCTAGTCTACTCTATTTATTTTGTTAGCCTGAATGAGGCAGGCGACCTCTTGCTCTGCATCAGGCCGAGACTCTGTGAGTAAGAATTTCCCTGTTACATTAAGGCCATCGATACTGATGAAATCACTGGGGAGGAAGGAAGCCTTTGTAATTTTCTCCAGTTCATTTCCTAGCATATGTAAGTCCTCAAGAAGAGAGCGAGGAAAATGCAGGAGGGCGGGTGTGTGCATTAGGGGCGCCAGCTCGGGAAGCATCCCTGCACTACTGCCCACAGAACGTCCTGACATTTTTGACCGTGCCCTGGGCCACATCCAGTCTGAGCAAAGCCGCGCTGACCTCTGTGATCTTCCAGCCCTCCGCTGCATCCTCCCCAGAACAGACATCATGAGACTGAACCGTAAACAGGCCCTTCCACGCAGGGCGGGCTCCTCCTGGGGCGAGGGGCCTTGGGACTGCTCCCTTGTGCGGGTTTGCAGCGTGGGGAAGGGGTGACCGGGGAAGCAGGGAGAGTCTAGTTCCTGCAGGGCTGCTCCTTGGATGGAGACTGGCTGTTTCAGGCCACTGGGTCAGGAAGGGAGGCTCCCGGGCTGCCCGCCTTTGCCCTTCTCATCCTTTGCCCTGTGTAAAAGTGATACTGGTCTCCCCAGATGGCGCGGAGCTCTGGCGGCGGGGGGGCGGGGGAAGAACAAGCCAAGGCTGGCCTCTGTCCCCAAACTCCTCTGCTTCCCCTCTGCTCCAGGCTGGGCTCGCCAGGCTTCTTCACCAGTCACCCTGGCTCTCCACTGTCCCTGCGTCCCCACCCCCTCCTCACCAGGTACCAACAGGACAAACCCCTTCCCATCAGAGGACCCGGACTCTTCCTACTCCTGCCCGGAAGCCCCTTCCTTGTGTTTCTTCTCTCCCACTTGTCCTTCTTCAGGTCGCAGGGAAGACGTCCCTTCTCTGGGGAGCCTTCCCACAGGCCTCCTGTTCTTATTTAAACTTCTGACATTTTGTTCATCATGGATTTTATGCTTTCATTCTGATTTTGAAATATATTGTTTTACAATATCAGTTGGCTTGCCCACCGACGGTTTTTGCATCCCCTTAAATCTTGTGCCCAAGGAGAGGCGAGTGCTTCACTTTTCTTACCCGAGTCCAGGGCCTCCTGAGTCGGGGAGCGGGGGGCTCTCACAGGCCCTGGGCTTGTGGGGTTGTGGGATGGGAGGTACATCTTGCACTGTCCTGCCTGCCTTTCCTTTCAGACCGTGAGCAGCCATGGCCATCCCTGGCGCCGTCCCCCCGGGCCCGGGCAGTAATTGGCTTGCAGGCAGCGGGTGCTCTGAAAGCGCCAGTGGAGAGAGGGCCTGGCCCCAGGCTGCTTGCTGCTTGTCAGGGTCATCCAAGCTGGGTAGTGGCCTGAGCAGGAGGAGGGGCAGCTTGGGGAGCAGGGAGGGTGGGGTGATTTCTCGGATATTCAAATGAGAACGTAATAGCCGGGTATCTCTTGATACCTGCTATGATCTTCCCGGCCGAGACTGTTCAAGGGAAAATGAGCCTCCCTCTTCTCCCAGGAGCCAGTGCAGCGATGCTCAGGGCTGTTATCCTGAAAAACCATAAACTCAGCCATCTCCAGTTTAGCCAGACTCTGCCTGAGGCCACACTGATAATAATATTATTATTACTGAAGAGATTTGCATATAGAGGAATCGTTCCCTTGATTAAAAAAAAAAAAAAAAACAACAGCCAAGAACATCAATAGTATTTCATCCCGTGGCTGTGGATATGGGGAGGAGGGTAGTTCATGGCTCTACAGAAGGTTCTGGTGTCAGGCCTGGGACTGGGATGGCGTGAGGAGGTTGGTCCATCCTCTGCCTGCCTTGGGCTGGAGGCTCTGGTACGGGAAGGGGTGGTAAAATGGGGGCCAGGGGCTGGAGGGCACCCAGGAGAGGGTGGGCTCAGGGGGGCTCTTGGGAACACATGCTTCCTGGAAAAGAAAATGGCTGAGTGGAGAAACTCTGGGAGCCACAGCCCCGGCCAGCCCCAAGGGGAGCTGGGGGACGGATAATCATGCCTAATGCGATGGGGGCTGCAGTGGAGGGGCAGACGGAGTTTGTGTGTGAGACCAAGTCCCTCAAGGGCCAAGTGTGCATCCCCTCGTTTCTGTATCCAGGGCCTGGCCTGGAGGGCTCAGGGCTCGCTGAATGAATGAATGAAGGGATGAATACATGAATGAGTGAGTGACCTGCAGAGGTTTGTGAGAGCTCCTTTCCTGGACTCTTGCTGGGAGTGTGACCCAGAAGAGGGGCCTCAGCAGAGGAGAGCGGAGTGGGTGGGGTAGAAGATGGGATTTAGAGTCAAAGACCTGAGCTGAGAGCCCTGGACCCCTAACCTGCCCCTGTGGACCCTTGAAGATGGAATGAGAGGATGGCTGTGAAATGCAGCACTGCAGATGGTACAAACTGGTGATTCCCAAAGTTTCAGACTATACAGATGGCAAAGTTTAACAAATGAGGAAACTCTCTCGGCAAGTTAGGAACAGAGAGAAATTATCTCAACTTGATAACAAGGATCTACAAAAAGCCTACAGCTAACATAACATTTAATGGTTAGACTGAATGCTTTCCCCCCAGAACAGGATGCCTGCTTTCACAGTGCAGCACAGCGAGTTCAATCACAATAAGGCAAGAAAAAGAAAAGGCATACAGATTGGCCAGGAGGAAATAAAACTGTCCCTCTTTGTGGATGACATGATTATCTACCTAGAGAATCACAAGGAATCTATAAAATCTACCAAAAAAAAATCCCCTAGAATCTAATAAGTGAGGGCATTCAAGTCACAAGATACAAGATCAACACAGAAAAAGCTATTGCCTTTCTACATACTAATAATGAACATGTGGAAACTGAAATTAAAAACACAATAGCTCCAAAGAAAATTAAATTCTTAAGCATTCACTTCACGAAACGTACACAATCCATATGCTGAAAATTACAAAATGCTGATGAACGAAATCAAAGAAGACCTAATAAATAAAGAGATGTACCCTGTTCATGCATTGGAAGACTCAACATAGTGAAGATGTCAATTCTCTCCCAATTTATCAATAGGTTTAATGCAATTCCTATCAAAATTGTAGCAATATTTTTGATAGTCATAGACAAATGTATTCTATAATTTATATGTAAAGACACAGGGTGTAGAATAGCCAAAACAAATAAAGTAGGAGAAATCACTCCACCTGATATTTAGAACTAACTATATACATACATACATATATTTATTAAGACAGTAATGTTGGAGGAGGTCTAGACACATAGATCAACAGAACATCATATAGAACCCAGAGTTAGCCCCCCACAAATGTACTCAACCGATTTTTGACAAAGGTATACAAGCAATTCAATGGAGGAAGAATAATCTTTTCTACAAATGGTGCTGTAGTCATTGGACATCCAAAAAAAAATTAACCTGGACCTAGACCTCACATCTTATGCAAAAATTAACCAAGGATGGATCATAGATTAAAAAGTAAAACTACAAAACTTTTAGAAAAAAACATAGGAGAAAATATTCGGGATCTAGGGCTGGGCAAAGAGTTCTAAACTAGATCCTAAAAGCATGATCCAAAAGAAAAGGAAAAATGGATAAATTGGACCTCATCAAAATTAAAAACTTTTAATCTGTAAAAGCCCTTTGAAGAGGACAAAAAGGCAAGCTACAGACTGGGAGAAAACGTTTGCAAACCACATATTCAACAAAGGACTAGCATCGAGAATGTATAAAGAAACTTCCAAAATTCAGCAGTAAAAGCCATCAAGCAATCCAGTTAGAAAATGGGCAAAATATGTGAATAGACATTTCAGCAAAGATGATATACAGATGGTAAGTAAGCACATGAAAAGATGTTCACCATCATTAGCTTCAAAGAAATGTAAATTAAAACCATAATGAGACATGACTACACACCTATCAGAATGGCTCAAATAAAATATAGTGACAACCTGAAACGCTGGTGAGGAAGTGGAGAAAAGGGATCCCTCACACATTGCAGCGGGAATGTAAAACCATACAGCCCTTCTAGAAAACAGTTTCTCATAAAGCTAAACATGCAACTAACGTATGACCCAGCAATTGTACCCTTGGACATTTATTCCAGAGAAATAAAGACTTATGTTCACAAAAATCCTGCACGTGAAATTCACAACAGCTTTCTTTGTAACCCCCAAATGGAAACACCCAGATGTCCTTCAATGGGGTGAATGGTTAAACAGTGGTACCTCCACACCATGGAATATTACTCGGCCATAGAAAAGAGTGAACTATTGATACACGCAACAGTATGAACGAATTTCTAGTCAATATCTTGATTGCAGTGGTGGCTATACAAATATGTATGTGATAAAATTGTACAGAACTAAACAGACACGTGGGCATGAGAAAAGAACAAGTTTAGCAAGAAAGCTGAGTAAGATTGGTGGGTTGTATCAATGTCACTGTTCTCATTGTGATGTACTAGCGTTTTGCAAAGTATTACTGTTGGAGGACACTAGCTAAAGGGTAAATTGGTTCTCTCTGTATTATTTCTTACAACTGCATATGAATCTATAAAGATCTCAATAACAATTTTCAATTAAAGATGAGGGAACTGCTGGGACATTGTCTTTTAATTTTGCCAAATAAGTCATTAAAAAATAATCACGCCATCTACTGTCACCGTACTTTCATAAGAGAAAGGGCATTTTAAGTGTAAAAAAAAAAAAGCAGGAATGTCTCAGGATAAAACATGGTCTTTGCAAAATGAACATTTAGCTTACGAAAAGCTCACCATGTTTTTCGTATTTCTCTCATTTCTCCAAGGACTGATAAGAACTTCATCCTAAGCGATAAAAGATTGACAAGCATTTGGGAACCACTAATATTAAGTGCTGGCTAGTCAGATATGATTCTTGGGAAGGTGCTGAGTGTGTGTGCGCACGTGCACGTGTGTGCCTTTGTCTGGAGGGGATTTTGCAGTCTCCTTCTGCGTTCAGGATAGGCTGGTTTGGGTACAGAACAGGATGCTCTGGAAGGTTCTATGGACACCTGGGGAATCAGGGGCGAGGAAGTTGCGAGGACCTTTCTTAGGTTGGAGGTGTGGGACACCGGCATCTTCCTTCCACGTTCTCTATTAAGATGCATAGGCTGCGTGGATCCTTGGGTCCTCAGAGTGGGAGCCCAGGACAGCGGGGACCATCCAGGTGAGGGGCCAGTGCCCTGTGAGATGCCCCCGCTGTCCTTGGGCAGATCACGGCTCCCCATGGGCTTCTCTCTCGCTGCAGGGAGAAGCACCTCTTTCAGCTAAACCCTCACCGTGGCGGGTCGCCCCGTGGCCCCCGTGACTGATGGATGGATGATACTGGAATCCCATGCGATGCCCTGCTCACCCCGCCTCCTGGCCGAGAAGCTCTTACTCAGCACTTCCGAGAAAGGCCTCGCCCTGGTGCCTGGCCACTAACTGAATAACTCTGAGCTCCAAGTTATTCCATTTGGTCAGGAATTAGATTTCGCCCAGCCAGCTCCAGGCACCACGTTAACAGAACTGTGCAGAGGAGAGTCCTGGCAGAGGTCACTGTCAGCCTGCGTCTGCTCGAGGTGTGCTGACAGACCCCAGCCCCGCATGCCGGCCACAGGTCCTTTGAACACAGGATCGCCCCTGCCGGGACTTTCTGTGTTGTGAGGCTGAGGGGCATCACAGGGGCTGAAGTGCTGGAGACGCCTGCATCCCACCGTCCTCAGGTGGGGTGACGGGCAGGCAGGATGACAGTGGTGAGGACTGAGGTGTCCTCGACCGGCAAGGGGCCCGCTTCCACACTCTGCTACAAAACAGCCACCGTGGGGGGAGTGACTGTGTTTGGCCCAGAGCCCCAGACCCAAAGCTGGAGCTGGGCATGTTTCTTAAACACAAACATGTGTCCCTTCATCCAAGCAAGTGGCCTTGCCATGAATTCATCCATCTGTCCGTCCATCCATCCATCCATCCATCATCCATCATCTAGTACATCCCAGGCACTGGGAGGGAATCCATCAGAATAGTTAAAGCTCAGAGTTGGAACTAGACTGCTTGGGTTCGAATCCCAGCTCCACCACCTACTAGCTGTGAATTTACATAAGTCACTCAACCTCTCAGTGCCTCAGTTTCCTAAACCGTGACATAGAGAAAGCAAAGGCATGACCCCCTCACAGCGTTTCAAAAATGACGTGATTTTATGCGGGTAAAGAGTTTAACACAATGCACGAGAGAATAAGCCCTCAAAGAAGGTTAAAAACAAACAAACATGACCTGCATTAGATGCTGGGACACAGAGAAGACAAGTTGCTGTCTGGGCCCTAAATAAATCTACGGTCAGTTAACATCCAGCAAGGGCACAGGACAGAGGTTTCTGAACTCGAGTGTGGGGAGGATTTGAAAGGCTGATCCCATAGGGCCCAGGTGGGCCCGGGACTCTGCATTTCTAATGATAAGCTCCTGAGTGCTTCTGATGCAACGGCCTATGGACCCCACGAGAGCCTGGGAGGGGTGGGTTCAGGGCTCCTTCCCAGAGTGGACTCTCAGTTTTGAGGTGATTTTTGAAAAAAAAAGAAAGAGGAAGAAGAGGAGGAGGCAAGCGGTCCCGGTGGGGGGCTGCAGGCTGAGAGGCAGCCTGGTGCTGTCGGGGAACCGCAGGGTGGGTCTGTGAGCCCAGAGCCCTGTGTTCCTGGTGACAGAGCCAGGGTGCTGGCCGGGGCCAGTGGGAGTCCGCAAAGGGTGGAGGGCTCTATGTGGGAGTAGCTTTTTCTCCCATAGGACGAGGGGCCTCTGCAGACTTCTGGGTGGGGAATGGCATGAAGTGGCTTGTGTTGGACAGATCTCCGCTCGGGGCACTGTGGGCAGTGGAGCAGAGAAGGACAAAGGACACTGACGTCCCCGAGATGAGCAGGAGATGACGCCAGCAGCTAAGGGCAGGGGTGGGAAAGCCGGGGAGGGCAGGGCCCTGTGAATAGTGGCCGGGGCAGCCGGGGGGGATGTTTAGGAGACACCGACGGGGTGAGCTGTGCAGGGTGTGGTGAGAGCGGGGGCAGAGGAGGCGCAGGAGGGAGGGGAGGGCGGGCCGATCCTGAGCTCAGCATCACACACCCCCCACCCCACAGTGGGGTGGGTGGGGTCAGAGGCCGCCCGAGGGGCGTGTCCAGCAGGTGTGGATACGCCGGTCTGCAGCTCGAGGTGGCTCGAGGCTGGAGATGGATATTTGGGCATCAGGGGCCCAGGTCCTGGGTGTGGTCCAGGTGGCTCAGGTCAGTGTACAGTGTGGCAGGGACCAGGAAGGTCCCCGGCTGAGGAACATAAAAGGGAGGTTCACAAAGCCGGGAAGAAGCTTGCCTCTAGCCACGAGGATCCCCGGACTCCTCGACGGGGCTTCCAGGCTGCCCTGCGCACGAGGCCTCCGGGTGTGTGGGGTTCCCTCTGCCCAGCGCCCCGGGGAGGTGACCGGGCAGGAGAGCCGCCCGTAGAACTGCGGGCCCCGAGACCTACCTGAAGACCCCGCCTGCCCCTCCCGCCTCCCCCCACCCCTGCCCACCTGTCAAGGCCACAAGAAGACACGTGCGTCCTCCCTAAAGTCCTCGCCAGCACAAAGTGCCACACAGTACCGGGACACCGCTGGCATCTCACCTGGCAAATGAGCTGTTGATGATTTGAGAAGACTTCTAATGAGAGCATCTGTTTATGATCTCAGCTTCAGCTGCAAATTAGCGTCGTTCTGCCCTCCCTTCCTTACCTGGAGCAGGCTGTCTGGCAGGTGAGCAGGGGGTAAGCCGGGAGATTTCCTTGGGGACCACCTGCCTCTGGTGGGGGAGGCGGGGCGGCCCCTGGCCCCTCCCCTCAGCACCTGGCCCCTCCCCTCGCCCGGAGCTGGCAGGCATCCGGCAGTTATTTCCAGAGCACTCAGTGGGGGTATTGCCAAATTCGACCTCAGAAGGGAGATTAGCGTTTGCCAGGCTCCTTCTGCCCACAGGATGTAATGGGTACTCGTGAATCTTCGTTATGACATTTGGCTTCTAGAGAGTGATGGGCACGTTCCGTTTCAGGAAGAGTCAACTAAATGGACCTGTAAGACACACCGTCCTCACCAAGGGGGGAGAGCCTAGCTCCTTCTCCAGACCCAGCTCTGGGTGGGCAAGGGCCCATCTCCTCTAGGGCAGGTGACAGGGACCAGGCTCCCTGCCCGCTAGGCTGCCCAACCTCATGCTCTGTTCACTCAGCTGACTTCTAAAGGGCAGGCTGGGGGTGCCCATCCCACAGGCAGCTGCCCTGCAGGGACTTCACCTGCTTGGACCCCTCCACTCTCGCACCCCCGTCACCAGCACTGGGGCTGTCGCTTGGGCTCCTGATGAAGTTGGTGAGGATGAGGGTCAGACCCAGAATGGACAGGCCCGTGGAGAGGGGAGAAGAGGCAAAGTAAAGAACGGGGTGGCTCAGCCTCTGAGAGGTCCAGCCTCTCAGGTCCTCTGGAGGGGGTGCTTCTAGAGGTCTGGCGGGCTAACTGCCAGCTTTAATTTCCAGGCATTTTTTTCAAGTTGCATAAGAAAGAGAGTCTACGACCAAACGTGGGAACTGCTGAAGGCTCTTCCTAAATATATCCCGGCTCCCTTTGCCCGCCTGAATGCCTTCTCAGCCCCCCAGAGAAGCTTCTCTGTGTCCTCAGCCCTCTTCTCCAGATCAGAAAGTCAGGCGTATCTGATTGCTCTGTTCATTGCTCAAGCTCTGTAAGCGAGAGGTTCAATCTCAGAAATGGTCCCTGGGTCAGACCTGAGTCACTAGCACTCAGAGCTGGGGGCAGGAGGGTCTTCCGGGCCACCTCGGGGACCACCGCCTACCACGACAGCATTTCTTTTTACAGGATCTTGGCTCACACCTCTGCTTGGACTCCCCTATCTGTTTTGGGGTGGGTCTCATCATCAGAAAGAAGGTTCTAGAACTAAAGGATACCATCTTTCTCCCTCTGAAGACAGGGAGTGAGGGTCGAGAGGGGGTATGGAAGCATGTGTCGGTTGCCCTAGGCACCTCTGAGCTTGAAGGTTTAAGGGCAGACCCCATATATCACCCCCTCTCCCTACCGGGGAACTGGAGTCACCCACCCAGGAATGTAGCCAAGCCCTTCTTAAGCCTGCGTACCTGTTTTACTCATTCTTCCCTTTGGAATAATATGATTAGAAGAGATAATATACACTAAAGTGCTTTGTAAACTGAGAGTTAGCATATAATGACTGCACAAATGGAGCTAAATTTTAGCAGCGCTTTTGGAGTGATGGCCTCTGTGCCGGGTCCAGCCATCCTCATCGCAACTCAGAAGAATAGTATTATTATACCTATTTCACAGGTGGGGGAACAGCTTCAGGGAAATCAAAACACTTGGCCAAGTCGCAGGTAGAACTGGACCCAAAACTTCTCCTCCTACGAAGAAATCCCCCTGGGGCCCAACAATTCCACCTCAGGGAATCTATCCCGAAGGTATAACCAGACCAACATACAAAGCATGTTCAGAAGAGCCCTGGTAATTAGCTGTGAAAAATTATAGTCAAAGGACCAACTACCAGAGACTGGTTAAATAAATTATGGTATGTTTATAGAACGGAGTATAATGTGGCGACTAAAAAGGATCATGCAGATCTATATCCATTAGCCCGAAAAGATGCTCATGAGATACTATGTAGTGAAAAAAAAAAAGCAGGTTACAAGATAGCACTAAATAATACGAGTATATTTTTAAATAAAAGTCCACATAGTTATGTGCCTAAAAATAGCTTAACAGTTCATACACTAAAAATATTGAGTTATTATATCTGGAGGGTGAGATTTCATGTGATTTCTATTAGCTTTTTACTTTTCTGTATTGTTGGATTTTTAAACATGGGCATGAATCATTTTCATGATTAAAAAGGAAAAGTAGAGCTGTGTCCATTTTACTAAGAAGAGATCACTAAATGCCCCACGCGTGGACTCCCTTCACGGCAGAGAAGGGTTCCCTTCATTTGTCTAAAAATATGCAATCTTTCCACTGGGGCCCCTTCCTCTGGACTGTGGGGAGGGAGGAGCAGGTCTGTGACAGTCAGGTGGTCCTCTGTTGTCCCTGGGGTGGGACAGCCTTGGTCCCTTCTCCCTCATGTAGCTGGTTCCCTGATTTCCTCCCGTCTTGGGAAAAGGGAATGAGGAACACAGAATCCTGAGACATCTGAGCAGGAAGGAGCCTTGGGGAGCCATCTGGTCGACGCTTTCCCCCAACCACCTGCTTCTACCTTCAGCCCGGCCATTTTGAAAGGTCCAGCTCCGAAGAGGCTGCACTGTAGATGGAAGGAGACTTCTTCCAGGCCACAAGAAGAGCGGGTGGGCTCTGGACCCCGACCAGCGAGCTGCCTGGCCACCACTGGCTGCCCCCATCCCCACGGCCCCTTCCTCCTCCCAGCCCCCATTCCTCAGCGTGACTCTGACAGGAAGCTTCAGGACAGCAGAACAATTTAATTCCTATTACAGTATAAAAATTAATAACGTTAAAATGTCATGATCATCCCACACTAATTAAGCATCTAATGAATAATTAGCTGTGGACCCAGCTGCCATTTTTGGTCGTTAATTTAAGCAAGTGTTTTAAGTTCTGAACCAAACCCCTCTGAGGTGGAGCCTGCAACTCTGTGTTCAGTGGCAAAGACATACAAAAGCATCGTGCATTTCCCCATCTGCAGGGAGGGAGGAGGGGGCAAGGGGATGGCTCGGGCGGGTGGGGAGGGGCTGGTGCAGAGTTGGCCCTCTCTAGCTTGGGCAGCTGCTCTGGGGAGGGGCCCACGTGAAGACTTGGGGGCCATCAACACCCTGAGCCCCTGGGTCTGAGCCACCAGGCTCCACAATCCCTCCACATGTCTGCTGGCTCAGAGGCCGGGATCAGGCAGACTGTCTTACTGGGGCCTGCGTTCCCCCGACCTATTGCTCTCCGAGCCTGTTACGCCTCAGGGAGGAGCAAGGGCCTGGGGTCATTTAGCAGACTTGCCGATCTGATCCTGCAAAAGTGAAGTCACGTGTCTGAGGCTCACGCGAGGCGTCAGCTGATTGGGGGCCGAAGGAACGGATGCTTGGGATACAGTTGGAGCCCAGACTCCCCTCTTGCTCCCTGGTGCCTCCCACCTCAAGATAAGCTGGGGCACTTGGCAGATGTCACCCTTGCCGAGGGACAGCCTGGCGTCCCAGCAAGGGCCCTGGACATGGTTTAAACCCGAGGTGCCAACCGCTGGCTGTGAGGCCAACCCTCACTCAGCCCTTGAGATAGCTCTGCAGTTAATACTCACATACGAAACCCCACGAGGAAATGGGGCCCAGAGAGTTTAAGTGACTCACCCAAAGTCACACAGCTGGAAAGTGGCAGGGCCTAGATGACAGTCAGGCCTTCTGGCTCCATGGTCTGTGTTTTAGATGCTGCCCCTCATGGTTGCTTTCTTTCTAACTTCTGAAGGAACCCTGCCAAGGTCACAAGAGCGAGGAACTGCCGGAGCCAGATGGACACCGCCCGCGAGTGAGTGATGCTGTTAAGGGGACGTGATCTCAGGTGGAGGGCGCCTTCAAGGACCCCTCTGGGGCCTCAAGGCCAAGCAGAAATCAACGGACAGCTTGTCCCTCTGGTGTTCCTCCAGATGTATGACTGTCTTGAATCTCAGTCGTACATCTCAGCTGGTGTGCTCTGCAGCTAACAAAGAGGGTGCCCCAGGGGTCCCACGTGAAACAGCCTCAGGGCCCTAGGACTCACAGCTCTCAGCTCTGCGCCCAGGGTGCCCCTGAGGGCGGATGGCTCCCTTCCCTGTACTGCTCCCTGAGAACCTCAGAATGTGATTGTCTTAGTCAGCTCGGGCTGCTGTGACAAAGTACCACAGGCTGGGCGGCTTGAACAACAGACGTTTATTTCTTGTAGTTTTGGAGGCTGGAAGTCTGAGATCAAGGTGCAGGCAGACTTGGTTCCTGGTGAGGGCCCTTTTCCTGGGTTCACAGGGCAGAGGGAGCGAGATCTTGAGTCTGCTTTTCTTAGAATGACACTACTCCCATCGCGGGGCCCCACCCTCATGACCTCATGAATGCCAATTACCCGCAGAGGCCCCACCTCCAAATACCATCATATTGGGGGTTAGGGCTTCAAGATATGAATCGGGGGTCGGGGGGACACAATCATTCAGTCCACGGCATAACCTTACTTGGGAATAGGGTTGTTGCAGATGTAATGCGTTAAGATGAGATCATACTGGTTTAGCCTGGCCCCTGATCCAACGTGACTAGTGTCCTCGTAAAAAGGGGAAATGTGAACCCAGATGCACAGAGGAAGATGCCACGTGAAGATGAAGACAGAGGCGGAGGTGATCTCCACAAGGCCCGGGACACCAGAGAGTGTCAGCAAACCACCAGAAGCTGGGAGAGACGCCTGGACCAGATTCTCCCTCACAGCCTTCAGGAGGAACCAACCCTGCCATCACCTTGATCTTGGTCTTCCAGCCTCCAGAGCTGGGAGACAATAACGTTCGGTTGTTAAGTCGCGCGGTCTGTGATGTTTGGTGACAGCAGCCTTAGGAAGCGAATACAGATGTCTACAGGCACCTCTAAGGTAAATCCAGGGCAGCTCTCCAGACACCCCAACAGCCTCCATCATTGTTGGTGAGACCCCTACAGTCAGCCTGGAAGCTTCTCTTTCTCTACATCCTGTATCTGCTTGGCCATCGGATCCCACGGCTCCAACTCAGAATCTGTCTGGAATCTGGCTGCTTCTCACCGCCTCTTGGGTACCACCCTTGGGTACCAACATGGTCTCACACCTGGGTCACTGGATGCACGTCCCCCCTGGTCTCCACTCCTGCCCCCTACACTCTCCCTCTGACAACCAGTGGGATGGGGTTGGAATGTAGGTCACTTGTAACTCACAGCACTCCCATCTCACTTGGAGAAAAGCAGCTCACAGGGTTCCCTCTAAGACCTCCCCTCCCACCGCTCTGCGGAGACCTCCCTTCCATGAAGAGGCCGTGCGCACTCGAAGGCCTTGGCGCTGTCCCCTTTACCGGATGCTCTTCCAGCTTTCCCCTGGCCACTCCCTCCCCGCCTCCCAGGAGAAACCTGCCCACGTGGAGAAACCTCCCCAGCTTGGCCCATCCAGCTGCCTTCGGGCACTGCTGTCCAGCAGACATCACTTTCCACACCCCCACTTTCCCTGCCGCTGATGTCGGCCTTGCCCTGTGACCCTCTTTGGCCAGTGCAGTGGGTTCGGACGTGACTCCCCAGTAAGCCAGGTCCTGGAGTGGGGTTCACGGAACAGCCCGAAACTGCCGCTCAGCGGGGGCAGAGCCACTGCAGCTGCTACGATCGGAATAAGAAACAGATGTCTGTTCGTCTCAGTCTCCGAGATTCCCTGGCTGTTTGTTACGCAGCAGCACCGCAGCACACCTGACTAGCTGGATGCCTCCCTTCCCCCACTTGAAATCGCAACCTGTCCTCCCTCAGGGACACTCCTGGTCTCCCCCTCCATCTGCTTTACTGGTTCTCCCCACAGCACTGAGTCCCTCCTCCGCATGATATGATTGACTGATGATGGGTGTTGCTTGGTGTTGTCACCCTTGCTGGGGGGTAAGCCCGGGAGGGCAGGGTCCTTGGTCTGCTCTGGTCTTCGGAATATTCTAGATGCCTAGAGCTGTGACTGGCAGGGGCAGGTACTCAGTGCTCGTTTTTGAGCGATGAATGAATGAGTGAGTGAATGAATGGAAAGCGCCCTCACGGGTCGACAACAGACAATCCCCTCCCCCATGGAGGAGAGGCCTCAGCTCCGTGCAGGCAGGAGATCCTGAGGGGCCCAGGCTCTGAGCTGGGCAACCCAGGGATATGGTTCCATTTATCCAGACAAGCCTGAAATTCTCAAGACTGGATCAGAAATCCCGGGAGTCTCAGAAGATACGGAGAAAACAGAACGGGCTCCCTGCCACCCACCGGTCCCTCAGACCTGTGCTCTGTCCCCATGGCTCCCAGGAGAAAGCTTAGAAGGGGCTTCCTCTGTAAAGCAGAGCTCAGGGGCCAGGAAAGCCACCGGCCTGATGTCTCGGCACAGGGTCCCAGGTGACCAGGAGCCCCAGCAATGGCCAGGTTCTGGGGAGAGAGAGAGTCCCAGAAACATCACCAGCCTGTTGGGGTCTGTCTCCAGGGCTGTGCCCTTCCCTGGCACCTGCCTAGGGCATCCCCTGGGGAATTGCTAAACGAAACAGCTCCAGACCAGTCCAATCAATTCCGGTGGGAGGGGAGGGGCAGGAGATTGTCATTTCTTTTCCAGGCTCCCCGGTCCTGAGAACTGCTGGGCTTGACTCTTTCACTTTCCAACACAGGCGATTCTGTAATCAGTGCTTTAATGAAACAGGGAGTGTTATTTCAGGTCCTACGCTACCAAGCGTGGCACCTCTTCCTAGCGTGGAGATCGGTTGGAAAGGTATCTGTCTGGTCCTTGGGTCAGTCTGCTTGCCCAAAGGGACCCATATCGCCTGGAGGAGGCGTAGTTTGGGGCAGAATGATAGAGACTGGGGCCCTGGAGACTCACTGGTGGGCAGGAGCCCTTTTCCCCACTGGTGGCCCACCCACCAGGAGGCATCCTGGCCTCGCCAAGGGCTGACAATCCTTTACGGGCAACCGTTTGGAGCAGGCAGCTTGCCACTGGCAGCGGAGATGGGGGGGGCCATGTTCACATCCCCCCACGCCAGACCAGATTGGTACCCTCCTACCCCAGTCTCTGTTCTGTGGTGCCTGCTGGCCGTCTGCACCTGGAGATCAAGAAGGGACCCACGCAGCTGCACGTGGTCCAGTCCAGGCCTCTGGCCTCTGTGTGTTTTTACGGCCGAGTTATAAACCTCCGAGAAATGGGGTTTATAATGGAAACTCTGACACCACCTAAAATATATCAGCTCTGCTGGGTGCTCTCAGAATACAGCCCTAATTTATAAACCACTCAGGGATCCTGGGTCATTTTGAAACTTACAGACAGTAATCCAGAAAGCGAGGAAACCAGGAAGAAAAGAAATGTGCACGTGTCCATGGATTATGAAGTGTGCTGAGGCCAACAGATGAGAAATCAACGCTGAGTCCAGGCTCTGGTCTCTACCCTGAATCCTGGTGTCCCCCACCCCAGTGGGACCTGGCGGAGGCCTGCGGCTCCATCATCTGGCCAGATGACGCTCTATGCATCTTCCAGCTGTGCTTTTAGCGTGAAGATTGGAGAGGGTGGAGGAGGGGAGAGAGGGTCCACCACGTGGTTCGACGGAACAGATGCACTCGGGAGAAGGTTTCCCCGCGCTCTCGTTTACGTTGAAAAAAGTGGTGAAGGGGGCAAACCGTTTACTCACCAGAGACACGTGCTTGTCCCTAAATGGGGGCGGAGGCACGCATGCCCACTCAGCTTGCTGCCCCCAGATCTTGGCTCTGCCGCCCCAGGGAGAAGCCTTATTCCCAGGGGCCGCTCTCCTGCCCACCTGCCTGGGAGGGGCCCGCAGCAGCGGACCAGCGGCAGAAGGCCCAGCTCGTCCTCCCTGGGAGCTGCAGGCCGGGCCCGGGGAGCCTGCAGTGGGCCCAGGAAGGGACAGCTGGGCTTGCTCCCTGCACATCCCCGCCCCGCCCCAGCACTTAGCTCCCTGTCTCAGGCCACGGCCATCTTTCCACGTGCTTTCCAGCACTCTGATGACCCTCACTTTCTCACTCAGTAGCTGCGTGTGGCAGAAATCAGGACGGAGACAAGGGCCCTGGAGGTAACCGGAGTGGTAACTGCCTCCTCTTTCCTCCAGGGCTGGGGATGGATGTCCTGCGTCTCTCTCCCTCCTTCCTGCCCCTCCCTCTCTCCCCCACTCCATCCTTCCTTCCTCCTTCATTCAGTGATTCCAGTCAACAAATATTTTCTGGGCATTTGCCGCGAGCTGGGCTCAGCGCGGGGTGCTGGGGACGCACGATGACTCGGGGAACCTGTGTTTGGTGAGGAGTCACCTTGCAAGTGCACCGAGGCACTAAAGCAGCGTTTCCCACCCATTTCCACCCACGCCCCCTCTGGCTATTCTTCTTTAATGCTACATGGAGTTTCAAAGTAACCATTTTGACTAACAGCAAACCAAAGTCACTTTGAGGAGGCGTTTCCAAACCACACCAGCCCCACATCCAGCTTCCAGAGGATTCCTAGCTGCCTCTTCTGATGGAAAAGTAGACCCCTCTCCCCCACAACTGGCATTCACTAGGGGCCACCACAGCCAGGACGGGGGTCTGCACGGGAAGCAATGGGCCTGGCACAGAGGCCGAGCTGAGCTGGAGACCTGGTCGAAGCCAGTTGCCCTGCCTCCTGGATGGGGGCCTCACTCCTCTGCACTCCAGTTCCCCCACCTGTACCCCACCTCGTGAGGGTGCCGGCAGGTTTTATGGGATAACAGGCAAAGTGCTTAGCTCCCTGTCCGGAACACAGGGCATACTCAGGAAACCTTGCTGCTACTGTAATGATTTGTCAAAGGGACAAGCGAGAGCGGAACAGAGGGTGCAAAGGCCCTGAGGCAAGTCCAGCATTCAGTCAACACACACGAGTCAAACAGCTGCCGTGTGCCTGCGGAGGCGCCACCTCGTGACCAGCAGGGACACGATAACAGCCCTTCCCCGGGGGCAGCAGGAGGGCAGTGGGGGGAGCTTGTTAGGAGCGGGGGGCGCTTGCCGGCTCAGAGCTTGGGGGCTCTTTGCAGGGTGTGTATCAACCTCCGCCCTTGTCTGGGTGTGCCCGCCCTGGAGGCCGGGAACTCGTGCCTACTCCGTGTCAGTCCTCGCAGCTCCCCTCCGGCCCCTCCTCCCTCCCTCCTTCTCCTAGGAAAATGCGATTTGAGTCAAGCCACTTTCAACTACAGCGATGCAGTGTTCTGAGCCCACGGGGTGATAAAGGGCCTGTTTTCCCTCCTGGGAATGTTTGGGGTTTTCCAGGCACCAAAGGAGAGAGAAAAAGGAAATGGAGCTAAGTGCTTCTTGGAGGAGCAAAGGGCTCCGATAGACCCCGGGGCTGGGTTGCCGCCCCCTCATCCCACTCTGCAAGCTGCGGGCACCCTCACCCTCACGCAGAGACCCGCTCCCCAAAAGTGGAGGGGCTGGGCTGGAGCCCTGGCGAGTGTGTACGTGTGTGAGTGTGCAAAGGTTAAGGGAGAGGCAATGAGTGTGTGTGAGTATGTGACAGTGTGTGAGTGCAAGCACACGGGCGTGTGTGTGAATGTGAAAGACAATGTGCAAGTCAGCGTGTGCATGTGGGCAGGTAGGTGTGCGCGTGGGAGCCGTGAGTATGGTCGAGCGTGTGCACGTGGAGGGCGGGCGTGCGCTGGGGAGGCCCAGACCTCCAGCCTCACCCTGGGAGCTCAGCACTGCTGGGTGGGCTCGCCTGCCCTCCTTGGACGCTAGCTCAGGACCCTCATTCCCCTGGACTCACCCCACCCCCGCTCTCCCTGGAAGCACCTGGTATATTTTCTTTGGTTTGCGGACATTCCTGCCCAGATCTTAAAGCTGAAGCCTGGTGGGTCCGGGGAGGCCACGGAGCGCACAGCTTCCTCTTCTGGGACTTTCCTCCCCCTCCTTCCCTCCTGTCCGGTCTCTTTTCTTCCCACCAACATGGATGGATGTGACATGGCCGGCCTCCTCTCCCGGCCGGAGCACACTGGCCAGCCGGGCACCTGGCGGACCCTCTAAATCTGAGTTCATGAGTCACCTGAGAATCAGGCTAAGAAGCTCCCTTCACTGCGTCAGGTGAGGTCAGGCAGGCGAAGCGCCCACAGGCCAGGTGTGTCTGCTGGGACCTCGGCCCGCATTTGTTCCTGCCCTTCCAGCCGTCGTCACATCCTCACATCCTGCCTCCTGCTGTTCCCGGGACCCTGAGCCTCCACCTACTGTCACCCCCGGAAATGGGTATGGGGGCCTGGTGGCCAGAACCGTCCCTAGACGGACGAGGACCAGCTGGGCCCTGCTCAAAAGGCTGCGGCGTCCCCCTTCCTCTCCCACAAGGACATTCCAAGGTTGTCTGTTGACTTTTCTCCCGGGCTTCTCCCACGCCTGGATGTGCTGCCTCATGTTGGCTCTGGGCGGGCTGTCTCAGGCCCAAGGCCCCTCCCTGCCCCAGGCCAATCTGGCTGCAGGATCGAAGCTCAGCCCCGGGGAACCGCTGGTCCATGGCGGCTGCAGCCCACGGTGGACGGGCAGTGGGCCATGATGGCCTTGCCTGGTGCACTCCCAGCAGCTTCTAGGAAGCACCCCTTCCTTTACCGCCTCCTTTACCAGGCCGCTCTGGGGCGGAACTGTGGAAAAGGGCTCACCCATCCATCCCTCCTTGTCCGGAGTACCATCCTCGGCCTGTCCTGGTTTGCCAGGCCCTGTTCCCGTTTTGCACTGAATGTGGCAACCAGGAGACCCCTGAGTCCAGCCCTGAGGGGAGCTCAGTGCCCACGGGGTTCCCAGCAGCCCTCAGAGGCTAGAGGGAGGCCCCACTTCCGCTGGGGTGGTCCATGAGCCAGAGGACCCTGGGCCCCCGGGGCTTCCCCTCCTCCCACCAGCTGGACCCCAGTTCCAGCAGCTCCAGGTGGACGAGGGTCGCATGAGGGGCTGGGCGGGCTCCTGCTGCAGGTGAGGTGAGGGCAGAGGCAGGTGTGAGCATCGGTGCAGGAGTGTGCACGTGTGTGTGTGTTGGGGGGGGTGTCAGGTGAGCATGTGTGCACCTGGGTGTGTGTTCCCACATGTGTGGATCTGCTCTGTACATGAATATTATTATGTCTCCTGAGGTGCAGGCTGGTGTGAGCCTGTGCATACCTGTGAAGGAGGATTTGAACCACGCTGAGACCCTCCCCCAGGGGTTCTGAGTCTGGGCGAGGGGAGGGGGGCAGGTGAGACATGGATATCCATGTCCCCAGGGGGTCACTGTTTGGAATGTACAAGTCCCCTAGGAGAGTCTGGTCTGCTCCCCGAAGTGACCAGGATGGCTATTCCTGCTGGCCATGGATCACCTTCAGTCTATGCACTGGGGCAGGAAAGAGATGAGGGACCAGGGCTCTAGAATGTTCTTGACCTTGCTCACCTTCTACTGCAGAAATGTGGACTGTCTTTGGTGCATCCCCACTTTTGCGCTCCTCCAGGTAGAGCATGTGGGTGGGGCCCACCACACACAGCCGTGGGAAAGGCTAGAAGCTCGCGCTCTGTGTGTTGGAGTTAGTTGGCGGACAGACCAGGTGAATTTCTGAAGGACACTGGAAGTGGGTGGCCTGCGGCGCCTGTGCTGCTTGAACAAGGCCGTGCAGTCCCGTCTGGGTCCCCTCCCTCCCTGACACGCGTCTGTCTAGCTCATCGGGTCCCGGGATGCCACAGGGAAGGCTGAGCCTTAGGCACCTCGGAGTGAACTCGGAGGCCAAGCCCAGGCAGCAGAGGAGGACGGCTGGGTGCCGCACGCTCCCCACACCTGGGGACCAGGAGCCACACCTGGGGACCAGGAGCCACACCTGGTGGTTTCTCTGAGCCGAGACAGGCTGTGGCCACAGGATCGCGGGCAGCAGAGCCATGTGGACCCTGGGAGGCTGTCTGCCTGGGCCCCTCAGTCGGCCGGGCCGGTCCCCCAGCAATTGGGGCCCCGCCAGCAGTGTGCTTTGCCACCCCAAGTCCTGGGATGCGGCCACTTCCCTGGCTTGCTGGATGGCACTCGTGGCGGGATGTGGGCTGTGGGGAGCAGCCTTCTCATGCCCAGAAGGCCCCCTCTGGCCATGCCTGGAAATCCTCGAGCCCTCTGGGGTCTGGCAGTTCCCGGTCACGTCACCATCACCTGGTTTTCTCCTTCCTGGGCGCCCACCCATCCCCTACTTCCTCCCAGCCCTTCCCCCCGCCGGCCCTGGCCCTGGTCCTGGTCCGTCTCCGCCATGGTTTTGTCCCCACAGACACAAGGAGGGCAGGCAGAGGCATCTCAGGGGAGGGGATGTGAAAAGGTCCGGACGGATCACACGTTCGGGGAACACGGACAGGACGTGTTGCCAGGACCCCTGTGAGCATCTCGGGTGACACCTACCCTGCGGGTTAACCAGAGCCAACGGCAAACAGCCCGGCCTCCCCACCTCCTGAGGGCGCAGAACCTAAGTGACCAAGAGCCTTGCTGGACCCTGTTGGAGAGGGGAAACCCCCGCAAGAGAGAAAGCTGGGACGGTTCCTTGGCCCCCAAAGGGAAGCCTGGGGCGGCCCGCGGCTCTGGGTTTGGCATCTTCACCCAGCACAGCTCATAGACGATAAGCGGGAGGTACAGCGGCTGTCAAGGAGCCTGGCCGCGTGCTCAGCTCCGGGTACGTCTTTACACGCGGTCCTGCGGCATGTTCACAGGTGTGTAAATGGGCTACGGAAAGTCATCTCCTCGCTGGGGGCTGCCCTGGGGACGCCGGGTCTGAGATTAGAACCCATTTCCGCGTCCTCCCCACGCGTTGTTCTCATGATCTGCCCCTGGGAGCAGTGGGTGAGGGTGACGACCGTTCCCTCCCAGGCAGTGAGGCATCAGCCAGGGGCCGGGCCACAGGGAGACCCAGGTCAACTCCCCGGGCCTCTGCCTGGGCCGGTTGTGTTTCTCCAGGCCACACAGGCAGACTGGCTCTGCAGGAAAATCACTCTGTGCTCTGGGACCTGAGAGCCATTTGGTGGGCACACCCTTCGCTTCCTATGCCCCGTCTCCAGCGACACTTTCCGCATTTTCTGCAGCAGAGGCCCAGGCGGGAGGGCCCTCCGTGCTGCAGACTTGGCTCCTGGTCCCCAGCCCCGCCCTGCCATCCAGCAGAGGTCGGGAGCCTTTTCCAATGACTGGAGACCATTTTACCAGGACAAAGGCCAGGGCTATTGGGGTCAGGCCTGGGGTTTCCTAACGAGCCAGAGAGTGACCAGCAGGCCCCCCTATCCCCCGGGGCACACACGTGGCCATCTCTCCCTCCCTCCTTTTTTTTTTTAAACAGACTTTTTTCTTTTGGCCACTCCATGCAGCATGTGGGATCCTAGTTCCCCAACCAGGGATGGAACCCGGGCCCTTGGCCGTGAGAACGTAGAGTCCTAACCACTGGACCGCCAGGGAAGTCCCTTCCTCCTTCCTCTGACACGCCCTCTGGCCTCACCCTCTGTCCAGGCCCGGACTAAGAGCCGAGAACAGAGGGGTTACTGGGAGGCTGCCTCGCCCTCCGGAAGCTTGGCTTCCAGCACGATTTCCCCTCCAAACTCATCTGTGCCCAGCGTGACCCACAGGAGGCCGAGCAGGAGCCGTGCACGAATCTCCAGCTTCGGAACTGCTTTTCTCAGTGCCGAGCAATGAGAAGCGTCCAAAGATAATAAATGAAAATTTATTACACTTCCCCATGATCCCCAGTAAATTCATTTCTGTTCCTTCACTGACTTCAGATCTTCGTACACACCGGATCCCCATGGAGCGTCCTGTGTCCTCATCTCGTTGTGAGGGTTGCGGCTCCCCAAGCTCCCAGGGCCTGGGACTTAGCTCCTCCTCAGAGACGCTCCCCCCTCCGCACCCTGTGCCTCCCGGGGAAGCAGGGGGCTGGGGACAGGTCTTTGCTCCAAGAACCTCCCGCTCAAGAGGCCATTTACAGACTGGAGGTGGGCTCCTGCCCAAACCAGGGACCAAAGAAACACGTGGAATTTGTAAGGAGATTCTGCAGAGCTGCCGGAGCCCATCAAATTTTTAGTGAATGCATTTCCTCTGGAGAACTTGTGTACTAAATCCTGCCTAGGCTGTGTTAGAGGAATAAAAATTCCATGCACAGACTTGACTGCAAATGTTCCTTCCTGAGGCAGAGGACACACTTCCTCAAAGGCCACTGTTTTTTTTTTTTGCACAGAGGCTGGGTCTCGGCTTGTCCTTGGCCAGGGCCTGGAGGGAAGCCAAGAACTAGGCTCCAGAGGGGCGGGTTCCTCCCTTCCACCTGCCAACAGGTGGGGCGGAAACCACTCTGCGTCCTACCAGCCCACATTCAAGGCTTCCGTGGACCTTGGACCTGTCCTGGCAACCTCTCCTCACTGCTGCACCATGTTTCCAGCCCAGAGTGAAACCCACCAGCCTCCTTGTTGGCATTCTCCTCCCAAGGGGCTTGGGGGTCACGCCTGGCTTCCTCCCGGCCCTCCTGGCAGCCTCCAGAGGCACAGACTTGCTCCAGCCCTTAGCTGGAGGCCCCAGGGGCTCAGGGAAGATTCTGCAGGACGTGGAGACCCCCACAGAGCCATAGGCAGCTGAGGAGTTTGGGTTCCTGTAGGTGTCCGTTTATCATATAATCACCAAACTCTACTCAGTGCTGAAAGGGATGGGAAAGCAGGAAGAGGCAAAGAGAAAAGCCCCCAGCAGAGGGGTCGACAGATAAGGTAGAGGATGCCAGTTAAAGTTGAACTTGAGACAATGAAGACATTTTTAGTGTAAGTATGTCCCAAACATTGTGTCGGATATACTTATCCTAATGAAAAAAATCTGTTGCATCTGAAATTCACACATAACTGGGCATCCAAAGTTTTTTTTTGGCTAAGTCTGGCCACACTACACACCAGCCTCCAGGGTTGACTGCACAATTTCTGTCTCCTTGTCCCACCAAAACCCACACCCCACCGAGCACAAGGCCATAAAGTGATGTCTTCAGCAAGCCCGCTCTCTCCGGCGGGCTCTAAAAGACAAAAGTCACGAGGAGGCCTGCAGCTGGGAGGACACATCTGGTCTGGGGATCCGGGTAACAGATCACTGTTCTCAGGCCTCTCCCTTCATCTTGCACGGACCCGAGGCCCACGCTTGTGATTTCATCCCGGCAAACAATCGACCTCCCCGCCAGCCCTTCTGTTAGGCTTTTCTCAGACTGAGGCCTGACTCTGGAATGACTGCTGGCTGGAAGGGCAGGTCGGAGGGCTTTCCAGGGAGATCGTCTCCGGAGGGTCTCGGAGGATGCTCCGGAATCTGTTTGTGCAGCTGCTTCAGTTCCCAGCTCTCCAGCGGGCATCGCCAGCACCGCCGGCAAACCATGACGCGCACCGCAGGTGGGCGCCAACCAGCTCCCTGCAAGAGGGCTCGCGTTCCTGGGAGGTGTATGTGAGGCAGTCCTGGCCCTGAAGCTCCCGCCTGCACCCCGGGGATGGCTCTGGGTCTGGGCTGTAGGTTTCCAGAGTCTCCACCTGGGACTCCTCTTGTCAGCTGGGTCTGACCATCGGGGTATGAAGCCCTGACGCTTCCTGGGGTCTGCAGAGACCGCAGGCTCTCCGCCGGGCTGCAGCACCACCCAGACTTGCTGCTTTAAGATGACAGAGAAAACAGGCTCTCTGCTTCCTCTTCCCTGAAGCTAATGGCAAACCACAAGAGGAAGGGAAAACCAACAGGAGCCCTCGGTCTTTGATGAGCCAGCCCTCACCTCTGACTTTGAGGCTGGGCTACCACGAGCATGGCAATAACCCGAGTGAAGGAAGACCCACGAGAGGCTGCTGCCGCCACCGCTGCAGATGGAGGGTACAGCCTGGGGTGCCCGCCCAGAGGGTCACCCCACACCCTCGGGCTCATGTGCCCAGGCTGGGGGTGGGCTGCTCACATCCGTCTGTGCCTCAGCATTTTGCCTCTGAACCTTGGGACTGACCCACTCTGTGGAATGCTCTGGAATTAAAATGACATTTCCACCCCCCCACCCTCCCCCATTAAGGTGCATTTCTGGCTGTCCTCTGCCCTCCTGGATGGGTTCTCTTAAAATTCTCTTCTGGGCTCTGACTTTGTGTGGTTGTCTCCCCAAAGAGGTAAGTCCCTTGAGATAAGGTACAGCGGGGAAAATGAAAGAGATGAAGCTCACGGAAGTATTAGAAGTACAGATGGAAGGCCCGCACGAAGCGGGAGATTCTGTACCAGCATCACACTGAGAACTCACCAGGATAAACCAACCAAGGGTGATTTGTGGGCAGGAGGCAGCGTGCCAGCAAGTGTGGATGGCACACAGGCCAGGGTTGTCTTTCTTGTTGTCTACATGGGCTGTGACTGTCCAGGTTTCCCTAGTGAGTGAGGATGGGTGGCTCAGAGGACGGGAGGGGCGACAGGCCAGGGACTGGTCCCTGGGGGAGCTGCTGACATGCAGGGAGGTGCTGGCTTCTGGCTCCAGGCCTCCTCAGGCACAAGGCGGTGCCCACGACCAGCATCGAGGCTGATGGGATGGGGGGTAGGCCCGATGGAGGCTCCATCTTTGGGGGGACGGGGGTGCCAGTAGCTATTCCAGCCTGACAGGTCCCTCAGGGAGCCCTTCAGGTGAGTGGCCTCAGGCGAAGCTGCAGCCATTTTTCTTTCTGCCTGTCTTGGGGGACGGATTTAATGAAACTGAACGGATAGTGGCCTTGGTGGGCTGGGCTATTTGTCCTGGTCCTGGGGCTCCTGGGGGTGGCATCTGGCTTGACTTTATTGCTTCCTCCCCAGGCTGAGCCCAGGAAGGGAGCGCGTCTATGTTTCTGCAGACCCTCAGGACACAGGCTCCTGGGCTGCATCCCGCCTGCGGCTGAGCTTCCTGACCACGTGGAGGACGGGTGATGGGGGAGGGGCTGAGGCAGAAGGAGCCTCCTTCCCTCTGTGCTTGGAGGAAAGCTGGACCACAGCCTTCTGGGAGACAGAAGGACGGATGGCATGACCTCCCAAGTGCCTTCCTCTAACGGGGACGACGAGACGGGTCCGGGGATGCCGCCCTCTCTCTGCCCTCATTTCCCGAAGCACCCGCTTTGTAATTACGGCCAACACCAGACGAGCACGGTCTGGCTTAGATGCTGGCGATCAGTTCCCAAGGGAACGTTGCGGTGGCCGTGACATTTCGGCACAGTGGCAGTCACCAGGGTATTGAGGAGACGCTGCAGTCAGTGAGTTACGGCCCCCTGCCAGCTGCACGGGGACACAGATGCACATGTGCACATACGTGTAACCAAATGCACCAGAGCTTGCAGGCTGTGTTGGGCTCACGGTTACGGTCAATGCACACCACAGCCCACCACCCCTGCACTCTGGGGCTGACACATCCACACCCACGTGCTGGGTGCAGGCCAGCCCACACCTGGAAAGTCCTACACACAAATTTGCGTGTCTGCTTTTCAAGTACAAAGAAGCCCCGGCCCATTCAGACAACTCGTCCGAGGCCGACCTCGTGCAAAGACCAGGCCACCACGTTGCTCTGAGTCATCCCTCTGGGTCTAGACAGCTCTGCCCAGGGTGCTCCCCTCTGGTTCCCGGGGGGGGGGGGTCAGAGAGCTGGCCCCGGCCCAGGGGAGAGAGAAAGTGTTTCCACAGTTCTGAGCGGGAAGAAAGGAGCTTTCATCTACCTGAGATTAAATTATAGCCAGGAGGCACTTCTGAACAAGACCAAAATAGAAAACTGGAAACAAGCAGCACTACCATAAATTCCCAGAGTTTGCAGTCTTTCCTGGGCTGGGTTATCCTTGAGAAGCTCTGAGAGTAATTCTGTTTGAACAAGATCTAGGGGGTTCCACGTGGAAGAGGAGGATCTTCGGGTTAACAGAAGCCGTGGTAGCAGAAACCTCCCCGACAGACTCTCGAATCTTCACCTCACACCCTGCCAGGGGCTCATGGAGACTCCGCGGTGGATCCTACTTTGCCTGGAAGGGGCCAAAGCGCTTAGGGTGCTGCTTCCACCCCTGCTATGCCAGCAGGCCTCGCTGGCCCTCGGAACAAGCGGCCGGATGTCAAGGGCCCAACAGCCTTGGACTCAGGCCCTGCCAGGCCAAGCAGGGCAGATGCTGGCTGGTGGTCAAGGCAAGCCACTTCTATGAATGGAAACCTGGGTCCCGAGAGACAAATGATCTTAGAAGGGGCTATGACGTCCAAGGAATTCCTCACCACTCTCCCACCACTCCCCACCCATGGCCTGAACTGGACCCTCCCTGCAAGGAACCCAGAGCGCAACAACCGGCATCAAACGAGCCCTAATAACAATGACGGAGGAGTAACAAAGCCAAAGGAGAAAAACTGCCAAACAGCAGTTTGTAGGCGTTGAAACCCTCTCCTGTCTCTCTGCCTCTCACCAGGATTCAGGCTTGCCGTATGGGGGGAAACAATGATTAGATTTTAAATTATTGATGAGTTTGCATCTCTTCCTCTTCTGTAGCCATCAGACAAGAGTCTGAGAAGTTTGAAAAAAGGTGTTACGAGGTGGGGGCCGTCCTTTTGGGTGACAGCATGTAGCTCAGCAGAAGCTGGGCTTCCTTCTCTCTTGTCAAGAAGCAGGAGTGGGGTTGGCCCCAGGCACCCACCATGCTCAGCCCCAGACCTGGCTCCAAGGGCACAGAAAGTAGGGCAGAGTCAACATTCGCTACCCCAGGACAAAGCAAGCTTGGGCTGCCGGGCTCCGGGACCCTCACTGCTCTCCTTTGTGGGGTCCATCCAGCTGATCCCCTGGCTCCTGTCTGGGACCTGAGCCTCTAGACCCTTGACCTACACATCCCCAGACCCCAGCAGCCTCGTTCGACCAAGTTCACGGTTTCAACTCCCCAGAGACTTCCTGAGCTGCCTGGCACACCTCCCCCTCACCGTCCCCGGTGATTCAGTCTTTCTGGCGGGTGCCCGCAGCTCGGGAGATTGAATGCATTCTTATTTCCAGGTGCTATACATTCAGATGAAGTTCTTCTTCGGATCTTCTGCCCAGAGAAGGATAAATATTTCTGATCTACAGCAAATGTGTTTTCCTTTAGCTAACATCTTGGCGAGCAAGTACACTAATCTCCCAGGAAAATCTAGGGCCTGAATAGCAAGCAGATTTTTTTTTTCCCTGAGCAAATAGAAATTCTGAGTTGCTTTTTTAATGCTGCCTTTTTTTTTTTTTTAAACAGCAGATCTGGAGAAAAATCACAGTGCATTAAATCTGCATCTCGTGAAGGAAAAACCCAGAAGGCCACCTCCCCATCAAAGGCAGGATGAACGGGGTTTGGATGTGTGCTTAAAATGCACCAAGGGAGCACCATCCTACATTATCCCACTCGGCCTGAGGATGGAAGGGTCCGAGCACCCGCTACGAGGCGGGAGGAGAGAGGCCTTCCTCCTGGGAGGTGGAAGTGGGGCTCCTCTGTCCCTGCTGAGGCCTCAGCAGCTCTCCACCTCTGGGTGCCAGGTGACCTCAGAGCTGAGCAAAGCACACACCCAGCAAGACCAAAGACTCCCCGAAACGTCCTCATTTCACCTTCCTGCATTTTACGGGCTCCTTCTGTGGCCAGACGTGGGTCAGGAAGCGGCCCCACCTGTTCCCTGGGGGATGGGTCATAAAAGGAAGGTCAGAGAAGGACCTAAAGCGTGTGGGTCCACTGCTGTGTGCCCGGCACCGGGCAACGTTGAGGAGTAGGTGTTGTCCTCTCCATTTTTTTGCTGTGGAAAGTTCTTTCCATGCCACTTTGCTGCCTCCCACACTGCCTTGGGCTCCTGTGAGCCGGAGGCAGGTGGGTGGACCGCCCCCAGCTCATAGGCATGTTTGAGCTGAGGATCCCAGGACCACAAAAGGCGGAACCAGCTCTTCTGAGCCTCCACGCATGCTACCCACGTAAGCCCTGCCCAGCCCGGACCAGGGCAGAGCAGGCCCTTCTGGAACCTTCTGTTCCTTCCCACTCACTGGGAAGTTGGCTTGTCTGCCTCTCACTCTAAAAGGGGAGTGGGGGGCTTCCCTGGTGGCACAGTGGTTAAGGATCCGCCTGCCAGTGCAGGGGACACGGGTTCGAGCCCTGGTCCGGGAAGATCCCACATGCTGCGGAGCAACTAAGCCCGTGCGCCACAACTACTGAGCCTGCGCTCTAGAGCCCGCGAGCCACAACTACTGAGCCTGCGTGCTGCAACTACTGAAGCCCGCGTGCCTAGAGCCCATGCTCCGCAACAAGAGAGGCCGCCGCAATGAGAAGCCCGCGCACCGCAACGAAGAGTAGCCCCCGCTCACCGCAACTAGAGAAAGCCCGCGTGCAGCAATGAAGACCCAACGCAGCCAAAAATAAACAAACAAACAAATAAACAAAAATTTATTTAAAAAAATAAAAAAAAATAAAAGGGGAGTGGGTTGCTCCAGCCCTACTCACTTGGATGACAAACACCACCACCACCCAGGAGTTTGCCTCGCACCTTTCCAACTGGGCGACGCACCACGTCACCGTGGGAAAGGCACCCCTTAGCCCAGTGCGAGAGCAGCCCAGCGTCTGCTCAGCTCCTGGAACCAGCTGGTTGTCACGAGCCTCCAGTTCAGAAGCTCAAACCAAGCTGGTGAAAGTCCAACACTAACAATGTCGACAAAGAACTTCGCCAAAGACATGGATTGGACCACAGCGTGCATCTCTGTTTGGTCGGAACACAGGGGGCTCGCAGCAGGGAGTACATTAAGCCTCCATCTTCTGTCATGGAACCAGTAAACAAACCCGGAGGAAGAGCTGCCCATCACCGAGCTGGCTTCCCGACAGGAAATGGTATGAGCGACTTCGTTTTTAAATATTATTATCCTCTTGAAAGCAAAAGATAAAGGACGCCTTGGAGCAGCCAAATTGCTTTGGCTCAAAAATCATTTTAAATACCATTTCCTATAACAAGCCTACTGCCTGGGCAACGGATCAACACTATTCATTTTAACCTTAGTCAGTAGAAAAAAAAAAATCACTGAAGTGCTTGTAATTATTTAGCTCCCTCCCTTTCTCCCCACACAGATATGTTAACTAATGACCAAAACAATGTATACCCAAGGCCTATTTTAAACAGCCAAACATATCAGGGACCATTTTCCCTCTGTGTCTACTCTAAACCCAAACATGGGGGATTCGGGGCTAGTTTTGGCCATTCCCAGAAAGTGCTGGAAACAGCCTTCCCCTCTTGCTTGTGTTTGGGAAAGCAATAAGTTAGAGCAGGCGCCCACCTTTGCCCTTAAGACGAACAAGTCTCCTTGAGACGTCTTTATACACTGGAAGGATGGAGACAGTCTACCTCTGCCCGGGGTGGGTCAGGCTCGGAACGCCTCAAGCAAAGGCAGGTTGACCTCTTGGGATGCCATGCAGATGGAAGTGCTATAAAAAAAAACTTGGAGGATTTCAGATGTGTCGATGGAACGTGTGCTATGGTCTCCTTTTTGTTTTGGAAAGAAAATAAAAGGACTTTCCATTAGGTTATTTGCAAACAAACAAACAAGCAACACATGCACATGTTCAAAGTAAATGACGTTCACAGAGGAAAGCCTGAGTGGGTGGAATGGATCCGAGCTGATGGGTTCTCGCTTGTTTGGGTGAAGAGATACGTGCACGGAAGGAAGTGCCTTGGCTACTGAAACAGGAAGGTCTGAACTGCTTCTGGGTTATATCCTAGCCTGGAGGGCTCAAGGTCTCCCCAGGGAAGAGTGTCCTAGCCGGGTGAGGGCGGTACCTCCACCTGCAGTGCCTTAGGAGGCCACGTCCATCTCCAAGGACCCGGCTCAGGACACCTGAGATCAGAAGCCCCCTGCGGGAAGCAGCATCTTGCAGCGCAGACCCCAACAGGAAATGGACTCACTTTGGCACCAATGCCTCTGGTCCCACCGGCCCCTCACCAGGTGGAGGGGCAGCTTTTAATCCTGCTCTGGGTAATTACGGTTTCGGCTTCATTGAGGCCAACCGTCGTGCTTCCTGGAGGATCGATACTCGACAGAGTGACTGCCCATTTTAACTTGCATCTCTTACGGAAGTAAGCTCTCAAAACTGCCCAATGAGCAGATACGAAGCCAGGAAGCCCAGCAAGGGAAGCTCGACAGCAGAGGTAGGAGGAGAGTCTGATTCTGGGTCTAGGGGAAGAACTATTTACCCCCGTAGCCCTCTGAGACATTAACCAGGACGCTGGGTCACTTGCAGAAGAGAAAGCATCCCCTGGGCGGAGCGGCTAGTGGGGTAGGGCTTCGCATTCAGACGCCTGGTGGGGCTGGCCCGTGAGGTCCAGCAAGGAGCATGTGAACTTTTCCACTGGGAGCCAGGTGCCCTCTCGTAGCCGCTGAAAGTCACCCCGTGTGCTGAGCAGCCTGAAACAAGCTGATGACGCCAGTACCCATTCTCCCTTCTGCTTGGGGGACCAGGCATGGAGGAGCGTGCAGGGACATGTCGCCACCTCTTCTAGGTCACGGGATGTCAACCGAGGGCCCTTGGGGTGGAAGCCGCCCTGTCTGGCCCTGCAAGGAGTGGAGGACCAGATGGGTGGGGCCTGGGTTCGCCCCGCCGACACACCAGCCTCGGGAGGATGGTTCCTCTCAGAGAGTCTCCCTATGCGAAAGCCTGTGTCAGCAAAATGCATACAACCAGGTCCGTTCTTTGTTTCCCAAAGGAATCCCACTGGGCCCTCGTGAGCATGTGTGCTCTCTGTGCCACCCCCAGACTGTAAGTGTCCAGAGGGCAGGGTACCCATCTGCCTGGTCATCCCTGTGTCCCCAGCACCTGGCACGGTGCATTGATGCCTGAAGAGTGAGTTCCTCTAGCGCATTTAAAAACAAGATCTCAGAGCTTAGCAGGCAGCTCAGTGACCCTGGGCGGAGCTGATCTGCGGATTATCTAGGGATAGCCTTACCAGGCCCTGACAGCTCCGTCCTTCCCCCACAAAGACCCCAGGAAAGACCCCTTGGCTGTGAGTTTATTTGAGATCTTCTGGACAGTACTGTAAAATATGCCATCCAGAGAGCTGAATAGGACAAATAGGAGCCTGGCTGGGGGATGGTAGGGTGTCATTGTCCTCTCCCAAGCTAGGGCCACCATTGAGGGGGGCCCCCAGAGAGCGGAGGGGACTTCCACAAGGCCATGTGGAAGGAGAAGCCAAAGGAGCCAACATTTACTAGCGCTAAGCTTTATGTAGGCGATTTCATGAAATTTTTACAAGGTCCCTACAAAACAAGTCTCATAACACCCATTTACAGACAGGGGAACCAAAGGGCCAAGAGAATAAAAAAATGTTCCCCAGGTCACGTGGTTGGGTGACCAAGGAGAAACATCAATAGTGGAAAAAGGTCAGGAGCCCCCCCGTGACTCGGTCTCAGATCATAGACAGCCACGGCCCCTGGGCCCGTGTCTCCCGTCTCCTGGCACCGGGGGTGGAAAACAGCTCCCTGACCAACTCCTCACCACGCGGACAGTGGGCAGACCTCCATCCGGTGCTCCACCCAGGGGCACGCGGGGCAGGTGTCTACAGTACGGCAGGCAGAACACGGGAGGTGTGTGATGGGTTTTTCTCGGAGGAATAGAGGAGGAATAAACACTCCCACTGAAGGTGTGAATGAGTGAATGAATGAATGAATGAGCGAATAAGGACAGAAGGTTTCCAGCCTGGAGCCTCGGGAAAGCAAAAGCACATTCTGGGCCTCTGCTGCTGGCATGAACTGATTCCTCCATTCCAGAGCTGGGAATACAGCGTATTTCCATGACGATGAACAAGTCCAAAGTGTGCACTTGGACCTGATTTCCAGCAACCCCAGAGGTGAGGAGAGCTGGCCACACGTGTGAGGGAATCTCCAGGACCAACATTCCTGGGGTCCCCTTAGTCACCCAGACACGATCCTTACGAGGCTGTACCAACAGTGCTGGACAAGTGTCAGGAAGGGGACGGCGGTGCCATAGGGCCCCAGGGGAGGCCCCTGCCCTGGGATCTGGGCCAGTGAGGCCTACTCTGGACCATGACCTCTAACCCCAGGAGTTCTGGCCTTCAGGCTGTGAGCGTGGCTGTTGAGGGCCACCACTCCCAGGGACCTGGCCTTGACATGCTCACAGGAGCTCTCGGGTTTGTGGACTGCAGAACCCACGCTCAGCTGGGAACCGTTTTCTGGCTTCTGTCCGGGCACAGGCAGGAGAGGCTCGCGGGATCTGTGGTAGGACAATGCAGAAGGCCGCTTAGGGAAACAAAAGCCATCCAGACCTGGGCAGAGGCCCTGGGCAGGCCTAGCGAGGAGCTGACAGCTTTTCCTTTTACTGTCCTCTTCCCGAGAGGAGGCACAGGTCTTCGGTGGCTTGGCCAAGGTGGCCCGTCCAGGGAAGGGGCACCGGACCAGAAGGCAGGCACGTGGGTCTAGGCTTTGCCTGGCCGCAGGGAGGCGCTGTGGGACACTGGGCGGGTCCAGCCCCTCCGGGACTCTGTTTTCCATCCTCAGAGGGCATTCCTGTGCTTCGTGGGGGCAAGAAGGAGAAAGGGGGGGGGCGTGTCGCTCCCCTCCAATGTCTCCCCCTCAACAAGTCTGCAGACTCTGCACCTGCACAGATGCTCCTGAGGGCTGGCAAAGAGGGGGGTTCTCCTGCCCAAGACGCTCGCCTCTTATTGGCTGTGTCCTTTAATGGCCCTGGAGGGAGAGAGCTGAGCATCGGGTTAGGGGCCAGAGTGATGCCCCAGAGGACCCCCTGCAGCCGCAGGTGGGACCAGCTTCCCCGCAGCTGCCAGCCCTCTTCCTCCCCCGGGGCTCCCACACCGACCGTTGGCAACAGCCCTCCCTTGGCCTGATTTTGTAAATCCGGTGGGCTTTTGACCCTTCCGAGCACTTTCCCTGCATCTGCCTCTGGTGGCTGCCGAGTCCGCCTCCCCAGCTTGGGTGATCACAGCAGCAGGAGCGCGCTGTGTCCGCTTTGCTCGCCCCACCCATCGTCCGTGTGGCCCTGCGCAGCCTGTTGTCAACTCGGGTTCACACGGAGAACGCGGCGGGGTCACGTTCACACAGAGCCGCGGCCGCGGCTCTGCTCGCAGACCGCACCCCCTCCACCCATACCAGCCTTTCAAGCCAGTTTCTGAGAGGAACATAGCCTGCGTGTTAATAAATAATGTATAAAAACCTCAGAGAGAAAACTCTCGTTTCGTGGAGCATTTTGGTCTTTGAGGCAGGACCTGGGTGCCTCCTTTCCCGCGCTCGGTGGAGACGAGGTCAGGGCGCTACACCTGCAGGCTGGTCCTTCTCAGGGGGTGAAGTATCTCTGGGTGTGCGTGTGTATCCGTGCATCGGTGTGTCTGTGTGTGTATGTATGTGTACGTATGTGTGTATCTCTGTGTATCTGTGTGTGTGTGTGCGTGCATCTGTGTATCAGTGTGTGTGTATGTATGTGTGTATCTCTGTGTATCTGTGTATCAGTGTGTGTGTATGTATGTGTGTATCTCTGTGTATCTGTGTATCAGTGTGTGTGTGCGTGTATGTGTGTGTGTCTGTGTGATGAGATGGGCAGAAAGGTTGGGAGGACAAGGCCAAGTTGCAGTTTCTGGTTCCACCCCTCTCCCCGGGTCCCTTTGTCCCTGAGGCTTGAAGAGTGAAGCTGGGGGGTGATTCGAACTCTTTGGAGTGCGTGCTGGAGACCAGGGTCTGCACCTACCCCGGCCACCCCAGCCTGCACCCCAGCCTAGCAGGGGCACGCCCAGCACTTGGGCCCAGCCTCCACATGGCTGTGGATCTCCAGATCTGTCTGCGGAAAGGCTCTAGTCACCTGGGCCAGGTTGAACCAGGACTGTCTAGAGAGAGTCAGATGGTGGATGGGCAGATCCCAGAAGAAAAGGCAGGTTGTTGTGGTCTGATCTCCCTGGGGGAAGTGTGGGGAGGTAAGAGAAAGTGACCACAGCTCTGGGAAATAGGTCAGAGGCCCTGAGATGGGTCTGGGAGCAGAATTGTGATGTATGGACAGCTGAGAAGAGCCCAGCTGAATCGCAGCCAAGAGCCCCAATGGGAGGCAATTAACAGGACTGAGGACAGGCCAGGCGCCTGGGTTCCCCATGCTGGGGCACTGGCTCCGAATGCCCTGGAAAGTGCAGCTTTTGGGACATTCTCTATGGTCCTTCCCTCCTTGTCCCTCAGCCAAGGCTCAGACACCTACCCTATCCTCTGGGCCACTCTAGCACTGGCATCTGAATGCAGTTTCTTCTCGCAAGTTTTCTCAAGTCACCCCAATAGCAATACTTGCGAGCACAGGCTGGTCCTCAGTGGACGTCCTGGACGGGGCTGGAACTAGGGTGAGGCAATGGATGGGTCATGCGCCTCGGGTTAGAATTTAAGACGGCACCCAAAACACTCATCATTGAGACAAATGCTATTTTAATGCAACCTTCCAAAAAGAAATCAAAATTAATGCAAAAATCTCTGATGAACCAAATGCTAACATTTTAAGTAAAAACAGGATGAGTATCACTGATGTCTCCTTTTGCCTTAAAACTGTGATATGGCTTATCCTGGCCCCCGAGCTAGGGGGTCGTGGCTCCACCTCGAGTGAAGGTTTAGTACCCCACAAAGTGCTGGCCTCCTAGTCCCCGCTTGGTCACCACAACTGTTTTGCTCCTTGGGTTAACCCGAGGAGATTGAAGAGCAGGTGATACTTGCTGGGGGGCCTTGTGCATTTGCTACAGGAAGTGGGGAACACCTGGAGGCGCGGGTGGCTGTGTGCCAGAGCACAGTCATTGCTGCCACAGGTTCCTCTTTATTGAGCATGTACTATGTGCCACGCATCAGGCTGAGTGCATGTACTATGTGCCACGCATCAGGCTGAGTGCTTCACGCATGTTGGGGCTTTTTTTTCCTCCCAACAACCTCCAGAGGCAGGTACTATTATCATCTCCATTGTGCAGGTGAGGAAACTGAGGCACGGAAGGGTTAGGCTACTCCCCAGGGGAGTACCGGCAGACCTGGGATTCGAACTCACAGCCTGGGTGTGCCGGGAAGGCGGGCAGGGAAGCCCCTGCTCCTGCCTCGAGTGAGAGAAGCAAGATCTTGAGAGCAGGACGGTGCCTTGGGAGGTGGAGCCCTGGGGAGGAAGCAACTTTAACCATGAAAGAGGGACCCAAGAGCAGCATTGCCATGACCCTGATGAAAGGTCCACTTGAGTCATCCCAGGCATGGGGGCGGGGGGGGACAGGGTAGCCTGGAGTCTGGGGTTGGCATTCCATTGGAAGGTCTGGGGAGCTGTGACAAACACAAAGGAGACAGAGACCACCCTGGAAGCAGGTCTCAGATGCCCAAGGAAGATATCATTTGGCCTCAGAAATCTCCATGGTGGCAGCTAACTTGTCCCCGTGGAAACTCAAGTGGGAGCCTCTGTCTTTTATTCCACAATGTACGAGCCTTCGTCGTGGGCAAGGACTGGGGAGGCCCAAACAGGTCCTGTGACGTGGGACATGGGCTTCGGTCCCCATGTCTGTGCTACACTGAGGTGACAGTGGTGTGCTGAGCTGGCTTGCGAGAGCTGCTTGTTAAATTTTCAAAAATGTTGTAACCAGGGCTTCCCTGGTGGCACAGTGGTTGAGAGCCTGCCTGCCAATGCAGGGGACACGGGTTCGAGCCCTGGTCTGGGAGGATCCCACATGCCGCGGAGCAACTAGGCCCGTGAGCCACAACTACTGAGCCTGTGCGTCTGGAGCCTGTGCTCCGCAACAAGAGAGGCCGCGATAGTGAGAGGCCCGCGCACCGCGATGAAGAGTGGCCCCCGCTTGCCGCAACTAGAGAAAGCCCTCGCACAGAGACGAAGACCCAACATAGCCATAAATAAATAAATAAATAAAATTTTTTTAAAATGTTGTAACCAATGGACATCAAATTGGAATCCTGAGATCGGCTACAGTAGGAGTATTTACACCATGGAAACTGGCAAATGTTACCCATGAGGAATTTGTTTTTGTCCCCTGCTGCCCCCATCCCCGCCCCCAGGAGCTGGTTGTCAAACATTTACCAGCACACCACGGCATTACGGGACAACATCTCAACACCTACAAAAATCTGGCCCTCTCTCAATCGGCCACACCAACTGAGGGAGCATTTGTGTGTCTCCTTCCCAAAGAGGCAATCATCATGCCAAACAGGGATTATATGCCAACATCATTTCTGGGTCTGAAAACGCGATCTGTTTCTGGCAGCAGAATGGTCTTTGATCTAATTAAGCTCGACTCAGGCTGATGTTGTGAGCCTGCATCCTCTGATCAGACACCAACGGCTGCCGGCTGAGTTGCATGCCTGGGTGGCCTGGGAGGCGGCCTGGAATGTTAAAAGGCTGCGGGTCACCCACAGTCTCCACGTAAAGGGGTGTCCCAGAAAGAGGCGTGGCCTGGCCGTCGGGAAGCGGGGTTCAAGCCCAGCTCCTCCCGTAACTCAGGGTGCCCCAAGGTAAGTCTTCCAACCTCCCTGGGTAACAGCTTTCCTATGCAAACAAAGGGGTAGGGCCAGCTGGTCTCTGAGGCCTTTGGGGCTCTGCTCGGAATGAAGCTGAAACCTCCCAAGTCGAGTGGGGCCTGGCCTGGTGCCTGAGGAGCCCCTCCTGCAGAGTCAGGGATACTCCCCTGGACCCCTCTCCACCCGGCCCCTCAGAGCCTCCCAGGGTCCCAGCAACCTGGGATCCTGCCACTGATGCTGACCGGAGACCTCAGAGCCCGCCCAGCCTCCAGCCCCCAGGGACCCTCCATCTGCTGCAGCTCTCTGCCCCGCACTGTTCACACTGCTTAACTTCAGGATCAGGGATCGGCTGAGGAGGTGCCATGCCATTCATTCCTGGGCCTGGCTCCAGCCCCTCTCGTCTCCCCAGCCACCGCCAAAGGCAGCTGCTCCCAGGAAGCAGAGAGCCGCAGTGTGTCAGGAAGCATCTCTGGGGCTGTCAGCACGGTGGTGCCTGTCGGGAGGTGGGCCTCGTTCCCCCCTCTCCCCTGGGGCGGTGCAGCTGACTGCTCTGACACGCCCCAGAGCGAGGGGGTGTGATGGGGACAGGAGACGTGGGTGACACACAGCAGACTGCAGCTTTGGATGCAGGCACACAAGGGCTAGGGGCTCAGTCCCGGGCAGGGAGGGACTGGCCCGGAAAGGGTGGGGCTGAGCTTCAGGGTGCGGGGGAGATCTCGGGGCAGGACTTCTCAACCTTAGCTTCCTAGAGGCAACGGAAGGATCTGGATCCAGGTCCGGGCAGCTCTGGGGATTCTGCTGGAGTGAGCTGGGACAAGCACGTTCCACGGGGAGCGTGGACCCAGGCTCAGCAAAGGGCTTCTGCTGTGAATGCCAGAGACAGGGGCATGGCCGAGGCAGAGGGTGAAACTCTGCTGATGGTCAGGGAGGGAAGGACCCAAGGCCGGGGCTCTGTGGGGTGAGTACTGGGTTTGTAACAGTTGTGGTAACAACAACCACAGTTCGCTGAGTGCTGGCCTGTGATGGACCCAATACAAAACGCTATAGAATCTCTGAATCCTTACGACAGCACTGCACCACTTTCTCGGTGAGGAAACTGAGCCCCAGGTTATGGGTTCTGTGACCCAAGGTGTGGCCCAAGCCACAGCTCCACGTGGCTTCAGAAACAGGGTTAGAGAGACTCACAGACATAGAGAACAGACTTGTGGTTGCCAAGGGGGAGGAGGCACGGGGGAGGGATGCAGTGGGAGTTTGGGCTTAGCAGATGCAAACCATTATATAGAGAACGGATAAACAACAAGGTCCTAGTGTGTAGCACAGGGAACTATATTCACTCTCCTGTGATAAACCATAATGGAAAAGAATATGAAAAAGAATGTATAGATATATGTATAACTGAATCACTTTGCTGTATAAGAGGAATTAACACAACACTGTAAATCAACTATACTTCAATAAAATCAATTAAAAAAAAAAAAAAGAAACAGGGTTAGAACCCAGGTCAGCATGACCACCAAGCCCTTGGCCCTTATAGCTGCTTCAAAGCTGGGCGACTGGCAGAGAGGCCCTTTCAGGCCTCCCTGGGGCAGAGGTTCGGCCTCCTGGGGAGCCTGGTGACCTTGTCCACCAGGGGGAAGGGACTCCCCAGTGCCTCCCTACAGGCAGAAGGCTGGGCCCTGGTGCAGGCACCCACCAGCCCGGTGCTCACCCACCTCTCGCACACGCCTGGCCCAGGACTGGGGACATGGGGGTAGCACGGACCCTGCGTCGTCTCTCAGATGAGCCGGTGGTGGCCCTGGTACACCGAGTCCAGGGTCTTGAGTGGCTGGGCCTTCTCTCTTCTGCTTGGTCAGGCCTGAAGCAGGTGCCAGGGTCTGCGATGTTTCAGCCCATGACTAAGTGAGTACTTACTACCTGTAAGGGGCTGGGCCAAGCCTAAGGGGAGCTGACACCTTGCAGCTGCCATGGGGTTGGCTCCACTTCAGAACAGCAAAGCCCTCTTGGGCTGTCAGATGCACCCTGATAAGCCAGCAGGGCTTACACGTCCCCCCGGGATGACTGGGGGTGGGCCTTGGCGAATCATCCACACACAGGTATGATATCAAAACCAGTCATCGTGAGAGGAGGACAGTACAAGTGCAGGATGTTTGAAATAAAGAGACCAGCATCATAAAACCATCATGTGTATATATATATATAGATGGCTATATCAAAACCTCATGGTGGGCTTCCCTGGTGGCGCAGTGGTTGAGAATCTGCCTGCCAATGCAGGGAACATGGGTTCGAGCCCTGGTCTGGGAAGATCCCACATGCCGCGGAGCAACTAGGCCCGTGAGCCACAACTACTGAGCCTGCGCGTCTGGAGCCTGTGCTCCGCAACAAGAGAGGCCAAGATCGTGAGAGGCCCGCGCACCACGATGAAGAGTGGCCCCCGCTTGCCGCAACTAGAGAAAGCCCTCGCACAGAAACGAAGACCCAACACAGCCAAAAATAATAAATAAATTAATTAATTAATTAAAAAAAAAAAGAATAGTGAGATCTTAAAAAAAAAAAAAAAAGAACCTCGTGGTAACCACAGATGAAAAAATCTATGACAGATATACACACGAAAAAGAAAAAGGAATCCAAACACCACACCAAAGATAGTCATCAAATCACAAGAGAAGAGAACGAAAGAGGAAAGGAAAAAAGAAGACCTACAAAAACAAATCCAGAACAATTAACAAAATGGCAATAAGAACGTACATATCGATAATTACCTTAACTGTAAATGGATTAAAGGACCCGTACATACGTTGTCTATGGATCAGATTACCTCAGTGACAGAGGGACGTGGGCTCCTGGAGCAGCTGTGTCCTGCCATCTGCCCTCAGACTTTAACCCAGACAAGGGACCTGAGCTGAGGATGCCCCCCAGGGGTCTCCTGAAGCCCCGGCCCTCCGGCAGCAGGGAAACAACAGAGAGGGCAAAACGAGACCCACGGGAGCTAATTTCTTTGCAACTGACAGCGTTTTTCTGAGAACTCTGTCTTCAAGTTAAGAAATTTTTTAGCAACTCAGGATCAACAAACCTTTGTGCTCTGGATTTCCCTCTCCATCCTCTAAGCTAACCTCCCACAGAATTCTCCAGCCTCACGCCCCCAGGGTAACCCTTCCAGGGCGTACTCTCTAAACTAAGGCCGTGTAAAGAGCAAGCCTTCAGGAGGGACGGCGGGGAGGAGGGAGAGGGCTGTGCTGTCGGAAGAGCCCATCCATCCTGATCTCTTTACCAAGTTCTGATGCTTGTCCTTGTGGGGCATAGCTGGGGCCTGGGCACAGCCATGGGAGGGTCTGGGATCATCCCCAGGAAACGGGAAACGGGGACCCAGCTCTGAAGCCTGCCTTCTGGATGTGGATACAGTCTATTCACACCCACCCAACAAATATGGACTCCAGTGCCAGGCCTGGTTCTAGGCGCCAAACACAACATAATGCCCCTGCCCTTGAGGAGCTTACTTCTGAAGGAGGGGGGTGGGGCAGGAGGATAGACAATGAATAAATAACACAGTTGATGTTGCAACAGGGTGGACGAAGCACAAGAGGTTTCGCTGAGTAAAAGAAGCCTCACCCAAGAGTACTTGCTGGGGGACTTCCCTGATGGTTCGGTGGGTAAGACTCCGTCCTCCCAGTGCAGGGGGCCCGGGTTCAATCCCTGGTCGGGGAACTAGATCCCGCATGCATGCCATAACTAAGAGTCCACAAGCCGCAACTAAGAAGCCCACATGCCGCAACTAAACACGCCACCGCGAAGATCCTGCACGCCGCAACCAAGACCCGGCGCAGCCTAAATTAAAAAAAAAAAAAAGTAAAGAAAAACAGAGTACTTGCTGGATGATTCCATTTGTATGAAGTTCTAGAACAGGAAAAACTAATCCATGGTGGAAAAAACAGGACAATGGTAACCTCTGGGACATGGGTGTGGGGACTGACTGGGAAAGGACAGGAGGGAACTTTCTGGGGTGATGGTAATAGTCTAAATCTCCATGCGGGCTTGGGTTCTGTTGGTGCGCGTATTGATGGAAACTAATCAACTAGTATGTTAACATTTGTGCATCCAACTGTTTCACTGTGTGTAAATTTTCAAAGCAAAAAAAAAGAATTGCGCTTTAAATATTGAACTGTGATTACCGACATGCGTGCTCTGCTCCAGTACGTGTTGGGGGAGGTGTACTGTTGTCTGCAACTTATTTTGAAATGCATGAAAAACAAGTAAGTTGGATTTCTGGAGAGATGGACGTGTAAGTGATAAAACAATATAGCAAAATGTTGAGAGAGTCTGGGTGGTTGGTATAGGGTGCTTGTAAAATTCTCTCAACTTTTCCATTTATCTTGAACATTTGATAATACAATGTTTGTTGTGGGGGCAGAGTGGTTTGCAGGAGAGTGAGGGGAAATTAGGTGAGGGCATCAGGAGGGGCCACTGCACAGAAGGCTGAGTTTAAAAGCAAGGCGCTGACTGGTGAGGTCAGGGTACAGCGATACGTGTGGGAGTCATTGGCATAAAACTGGCATGTGAAACTCTGGGCCCAGGTGAGAGGACCAAGGAGACGGTGAAGACAGAGAAGGGCAGGCCTAGGAAGCTCAGGGACATTCCAAGATCTAGGGCTTGAGGAAAAGGGGTGCGATCTGTAAAGAACGAGCAGTGAGGGAGATAGCCAGCAGCAGGAGAAGAGAACATTCCAGAAAGAGGGGATGGCCAACCTTGGTAAGTGCTGCTGGGAGGTCTAAAAAATGAGGGTGGCAGTGAGGTGACCTTTGGGTTTTGCAATGCAGAGGTCACCGGTGAACTGGAGACAGCCCCATCATGGCACGGAGGATGAAGAGGAAAGCTGGAGGTGAGGGGTGAGGAAAGAATGGGAGGTGGGCAAGGGGCGAGGACAACGAGACACATATCCAAGGAGGACACTGGTGTGTCCGGAAAAGGAGAGGGGAAAGCTCCCAGGAAGTCCTGTCCATTTGGGGGGTGGGGTGGGGATGGCAAGAAGTCTCCTTCAGGACCCCCAGAATGCTTTCCTGAGAAGAAAGCAGATGAACTGAGGGGGAAGTGAGAGGAGCAGTGATGTCTGTGTGTACCTGCATTTACCTGTGCACACCTGTATTCACCTGTGCACACCTGTGTTCACCTCTGCATACCTGTATGCACCTGTGTACACCCATGCACACCTTGTTCACCTGTGTATACCTGTGTTCACCTGTGCACACCTGTGTATACCTGTGTTCTCCTGTGCACACCTGTGCACACCTATGTATACCTGTGTTCACCTGTGTATACTTGTGCACACCTATGTATACCTGTATTCACCTGTGTACACCTGTGTTCATCTGTGTATACCTGTATTCACCTGTGCACACCTGTGTTCATCTGTGTATACCTGTATTCACCTGTGCACACCTGTGTTCACCTATGTTTACCTGTGAACACCTGTGCATACCTGTATTCACCTATGCACACCTATGTATACCTGTGTTCACTTGTGTACACCTGTGCACACCTACGTATACCTGTCTAGCTAAAACTATTTGTAGTGAGCCTGGGGTGTGTGATGTGTCTCACCTGGGAACACCTGCATCCCGGAGCCACCGAAATAGTAACGGTGGTAAAAGCAGTTATGACATCACGTCGGGGGACCAGAGTCTACAGCACCCCCAAGCAGGCCAGCTTCACGAGCTGGGTGTCCCCGGAGGCCTAAGCGAGTGCTGAAGTCCACATGTGGAGCTTGTCACCAAAGACTCGCATTTTCCATTTCACTCTACCAAATGACATCTGAATATCATTCTTGGCCCTTTGAGTTCTTTCAGAAGCAAAATAGAAAGTGTTTCCTTGAAGCAAACTTTTGTCTTTTGCTTTGGAAACCGCACTTTCCCCTTTGCTCCAAAGAAGATTAGGATATCAAGGACAGAATGTCAGCTGAAGATTACACGAAAAGGATAATTAAACAAAAGCCCACATTATAAGCCATCTAGAAGGGAAATTAAGCTGCTTTTGCCTTCTCCCCGTCTTTGAAGGATGTTGTCGAAGGGGAGCAGGAATTGTTTGGCTTGATAAATAAAGGTAGTAACCAAACTGTATCACCCATTGTTCTGCCTTTATATTAAAAGCAATCACTTAGCCAAGCTGACAACACACACCATGGAGGCATAAACCCCTCTGCAGACGGAAGGATTAAGAGGCTGACAAGGTCTGGATACTAAGACTAATTAATAATTTCCATCTCTAAGGAACTGCAACTCTGGTAGCTTCGATCTTCCTCTGTCTCCCAGCCTGACCCGGGCAGCCCTGTCCTCTAAGGGAAGGACAGAGGGTTTGCAGGATGGGCCAGGATAGACGGCGGTCAGTCCCAGCGGGGCAGGGAGCTGAGGGGGCCCTGGGGAAAGGGCTGCAGCAGACAGACAGCTGGAATGTGGAGGTTGCTTCTCACTAACGAGCAGAGACGCAGAGTAACTTAGGGAACTGGGTTTGCCATCACATGGTCGCATCTGTTAGATGAGTATTTTGCCAATTGAAAGGTGGTCTGGATGGGACCTTCTCAGGGGACCCCCCTCCCCAATTATACGCACCCACCCAATCCCCTGGAGCAAAAATGGCTGGAAATAGTCACAACAGAGGGATGAGCCAGCCACCATTGCCTAGGGCCAAGCATGACCCAAGATCTCTGTGGGCACTGGCTCAGTTCATCTTCCCAGTGACCCCCAGAGGGAGGTATTTCATGCCTATTTTATAGACACAGACGTAAGATTTGCAGAGGTTAATTCACTTGACAGAGTCACGTGGCTAGGAGAAGGCAGAGCTGAGTGCAAATCCAAACCGTGGGCCTGGAAGGACCATGGGCCCAGGGGTCCCAGCAAATAGCCAGTGGGAAGCCTGTCCGGTGGCTACAAGTTCTCCCCCATACTCAGGAACCCCCTCGTCCACAAGGTGGGGCAAGGCATCCCACTTCCCCAGAGGGCTCCAAGAGCACAGGCAGCTGCGACTTGCAAGGTGAAGGTAAAGTAGCTGAGACCTGATCACAGGGACTTTCTGGGTTGCTCCCCCTGCAAGGTGACCAGGTGCAAAGGCCAACCACCTGGCCACGCCCCTATCCCCGAGGAGGGGACCAGGATGAGAGAAGCTTCTGGAAAATGCCCAGTGACTTTCCTTAGAGAGGATAATGGCCACTTTTGGGGGATATATTTTCTGGAGGCTTTAGGTGGTACAGCAGAGGCTTTGGCATCGTAAATTGCAATCAAGCAAAGATGTCTAAGAAGGAAATAATATCGGCCTCTGCTGCACAGCCTTGGCAAAGATCCTGAAATCTTAATGGAATTGAGCAATTTTTTGCATAGGGCCGTAAATTCCTAGTGTCTACCTTATCTTCTCATCACGTTCTTCAAGGCACATTAAATGGAGAAAGAAGTGGAAGCTGCTAGATAGAATAAAACCGGAACAGGAAGGCAGCTCCAGAGATCTGTCGGAGACCACAATTCATTCCCACACGCGCCTTATCCGTCGCAAAAGGCCTTCACCACTTACTGCTTGTCTGCTCCTGTCTTTGCATGTAAAAAGCCTATAAGCTGAGGCTTTGGTCTAATTAGCGGTCCTGCAGCCGTGCCTCATTTTGCATGGTCTCTGCCCTGCTGCACCCAGCTCCCTCCTCTCACCCCTCCTCCAGAGCCAACACCCCTTCTGGAACCCTGTCCTAGCATCCCTGGCCCCCCTGCACTTCTTTCCAGATTTTGTCCATCTCCATAATTAGCTAACAACACAATCGCTTGCTGGGCCATGGCAGCCCTGACTTACAATGGCTATTGTTACTGTTACTGATAATAATCATGATAAGGATAAAAGGCCACTGCCCTCACTTCAGCCTGGAGAGGCTTTCACAGCAGTGTTGAATGTGCAGCCTCTGGTTGGCCGGCCCCATCTCTCCAGGTCTCTTCTCCTGGGCCCAAGCAGAGATGGGGTTCACGTTCTCCCCTTACGTCCCCTCCAAGTCACTTGACCGGCACCAGGGCCTGGGACACCTGTCCTGAGGCCTTCTTCTTGGACAGCCCTGTGCTTGGCCCGTGGATCTGGGGTCCCACACATTCTTGTCACTGTACACTGTGGCCCAGGCCTGCCACGTGTCAGAAAGGGCATGGAAGAACATCCCTGCCCCATTCTTCCATCCTTGAGCTCACCTCCTCCTCCAGGAAGCCTCCCCTGACCACCCAGCCCACTCTATGTCCGCTTCTCTGGACTCAGCACACTGATGGGCTGTCGGTATCACCTACTAGGCACATAAATTCAGGGTCAGAAATGACTTTGGCGCCACAGGGTCCTTCACCTGCCTCTCCACACAGGAGTTCTCCCCAAATGCTCTGGGCCTGGAGGCTCCCTTCTCTGTGCTGCCCAGTCCCCGGTGGGCCAGAGAGAGCTCACTGTCAGCTGGGGAAGGACAGCCAAGGGTGTGGAACAGAGATGCAGCATCAGACTCTCTTGTCCTTGACATGGGCACCGACCCCCCTGGAGGTTAACACATCCAGGACCCCTCAGCCACTCCCCCTTCTAATCTCTGCTCCCTGCCCCGCCCATGCCCCTCGGCCCGGGCACTGTGGCCTGTGAGCTCCAGAGGATGGGGCCGTGTGTCTTTAAAGGGCCTGGACCGGGCCCTGCTTACCCTAGTCTTTGGGGGTCCCAAATTCTCCTCGACCCTCGTTTTCCTCTTCTGAAAAAGTCAGGGCGAATTTGCCCAGTCCTGACTCCCTCCCAGCGCAGCTGTGAGAACCAAAAGAGCTGGACCTGGAGTCCCCACCAAGTGCCAAGGGCCACCCAGTGCCAGGGCTGTGGTGTCCCTGAGCCTTGCACCCTCTGCCCCAGCCCAGCCCGTACGTGGCATCTGCCACAGCCTCTGTACGGCATCTGCAGGATGGAGCACAGAGGGGCCGGCTGGCCTGGGGCGTGTTCCCCTCCCCACCAACCCAGGCCCAGGGGCCAAGGACTCCTCAGGCACCAGCTCGCTTCTGTTACCTGAACCACGTGGGTCAAAATGCCCCGTTTGGGACAGAGAGTCAGCCTGACCGCAGCACGTCTGCCACTCTAAGCTCGTGAGGCGTCGTTCAAGGGCCCACGTACAGGGTGGGCTCTGGGATGCTCTATTTCCTGGACACTTCGATTTCACCCCGACGGGACACAAAAACCGTTACTGAGCAAGAAGCCTCAAGTATTTTTTATGAAGCTATAATATCCTCCGTTAAAAAAAAAAAAAATGAAAGAGAGATAGAGGGAAAGAAAGGAAGGAAAAAAGGAGGGCGGGGGAGACTGTCTCCCGCGTCTCAGGGCTGGCCTCCTGGTGGAGCCCAGCTCACCCCGAGTGGAGACGTCCCCCCATTCGGATGAGCCTGGAGACGAGGGGTGAGTGCAGACGCCCTCTTCCAGCTGCCCCGCTGGGGATGCTGGTCCCGTCTGGTGACCCAGCTCACCCACAGGCCACGCTCAGGGCTGCAGGGCTTGGTCCCAGGTGGCGCCACGCTTCCAGATAGAGTGAGGGGGATGATGTGGGGGGGGGGGCACATGGGTTGCAAAAGAGCCGATCATTCCCCAGATAGATTTCAAGTCATTTTGGGTGGGGAGTGGGCACAAGGGACATTTACAGCTGTGACAGTGTCCCCACTGCAGAGGAGGGTGGCAGGAAGGAGCAGAGGTTTCCTGACCGTCCTCGCTTTTGGTGGGGGGGGGGTCCGCTGTGAGAGATGAAGGGAAGATGCGAGGTGGGGCTCACAGGGCTCCCTGGGGGCGTCAGGATGTCCCCTTATTGGTCCAAAGTGGTACCGATGGCGTCGAGCGGTCCATCATCTGTGGAGCGCTTGCCGTGGGCCGGGAGCTGGGCTACATCGTCATGTGCTCTGTGTTGCATGTATAGGGAATTCTCACAACAGTCCTGTGCAGTCCACGCCGTTCTCATAACCATGTTACTGATGAGGAGACTGAGACTCAGAGAAACGAGCTCAAATGCCCAGAGTCAAGCGGCTCATGAACGTTGCCCCGTGTGACCCCGATCCCACTATTATAAGAGGTTCAGACAAACACCATCCCAAACATCCGCCCACTGATTGCTCCGGGTGGGAGCTAGAATGGTGGCCTCTGGGCCACGCTGCAGGGGCCGGGGGTTCCCTCTGCCTGACACTCCCACCACCCCGCCTCACCCCAGCTTTGCTACTTGAGGGGAGCGATGAGATCGGAGGCGCCTTCTTGGGGAACCTCAGAGGCACTTGGCTCACAGGGAGGCCCTCACATCCACAGACAGGTCCGGTGTCGATGGACAGAACCATACGCTGAGGTCCCGTGGGTGTGCTGTTGGGAAATGTCCCAGGCCCACTCTGGTGCCACAGTCCCAGGTTGGGAGGGGAGGCCCGAAGCCCACAGCCTGCTCGCTCCCTGAACGCTGGGGATGAATATGGTGCTGCACAGCTGCCTCTGGGGGGGCTGAGGCCGTGTGCAGAGGAGAGGAGGCCCCAGGGGCACTGGGGGCAGGAGGGGGCCCTGGAGGAAGGTGGGGCTCCCTCACCTGGTGTCCAGGCCTGTCTCTGGGGCAGAAGCTGAAACTGGACCGTTCGCTATGATGGCCCCAGAGGTGTGCAAAAGGACTTCTCTGGGGCCCACCGGACTGTATGAGACATTCAAGACCCTTAACCCTAACCCTAACCCAAGCCCTAAACCTAACCATGGCCCTTGCCCTAACCCTAACCCTAACCATAGACCTAACCATAAACCTAATCCTAACCCTAGACCTAAACCTAACCCTAAGTCTAGCCCTAACCCTAAACCTAACCCTAACCCTAGACCTAACCCTAACCCTAACCCTGGGAGGTCTTGGGCCACTGCCTCCCCCCAGCAGCTGCCCTTTAAGTCCCCTCCTCTTGGCAGGAGAAATGCCCTCCTCCCAGGGGCCCTGCTCGGAGGGGAACCCCCCCCCACCCACCAACAGTCCTGCTATTTCTGCCTCAGGAAAGCCTGCTCTCAGGACGGGGTGGGCGGAAGTTGACCACGCTGAGGGTGAAAGGCCAGCTGGGGGCCCGCAATCCAACAAAGGGATTTAGAGCCTCAGCTCAACCCCCCAGGCCTTGCCAGCCAGGTGGGGAAGTGCGGTTCTCACGGGCACTTGTCAGGGGAGCCTGGGCTCTGCCCGAGCAACACCAGGGGCTCCCTCCTGCCCTGGAAGGCAGCGAGCCCTCCGGCTGAGGCCTCCCTCCACTCCCGGGTGGGGAGCTTTGGGGGGCCAGCGCAGCCTGGAGTGAGCCCCCTTGGTAAGCTGGCTATACCCCCACCGCCCCTGCGCTCTTCTGCGCTGCCTCTGTACTGTGGCACTTGGTGGAGACGAGCCCCCTGCACCCACTGTTCCTGGGGTTCTGGGCTGGCAAAGCTCAAGGTCAGGCAGGAGGCAGAGAGTGTGGGGTTGAAGGGCAGCTGCCCCTCCGTGACTGCACGGCCTGGGACCAGGTGCTTGAAGCTGTCTCTAGCCCCTCCCTATAAGAAGGGTAACAATGGCATCCCGGGGAGAAGAGATGGGCGCCCTGGGAGCCTCGTCTTCTCCCGGGTGACCCGGGGGCCCGTGGTGAGGGGCCGGTCACTGCCTGGCCCAGAGTCAGTACCCGAGGTGGCCGGGTGCCAGAACTTGGAACCCAAACGTCTGCCACTCTCAGTGACCCAGGAGCCCCCAGTCCCGGGGTCCCCCCAAAGCCCCAGGGTCCCTGTATTTGCACAGCAGCACCCAGGGGCCTGCAGGCCTGTGTGAGCTGCGGGGTGGTTCAGAGAGCAGCCCCCGCTGCCTCTGCCCCTGCGAGCTGGTCTCAACAGACACGCAGCCCCGAATGAATGGCGGTGGCAGACACGCAGGGACACACCCCCTGCTTCACTTGAGCATGGAAAACATTCATTAAGCATTTTAGAGGACAAGGGCAAAAAGAAAAACACTCATTAGAAGCAGAAATCGTTTCCAAATGAGCCATACAGAATCTGCTGGCAAGTCTGGCCTGAAATGGGGGCTTGTCCTCCTGGGGGAGCGGGCGGGGGAGGAGTGCACAGAAGGAGGGACTGTGGGGCCCAAGAGGGGTCACAGAAGGAGGCAGGAAGGCCTGAGCCAAAGCGCTAGAAAATCCCAAAGAGGAGAGGCCACGGTGGCAGAGATGGAGGCCGAGGACCCTGGCTGTCTGGCCCAGCGTTGCAGCGGCCCAGCCTGCAGGAGGGGCTGCACCTCCACGGCCCCAGCAAGGCTCAGGGCCTGGGAGAATGCAGTGATTACCATGTTCAAGGCCACGGGAGGCAGAGGCAAGAAGGAGCCGGGAAGCCTGATCCCAGCCCGGCTCCATCGCTGACCGGCTGGGTGACCCTGGGCCTGACCCTGCCCTCTCTGGGCCTCAGCGTCTATCTAGGAAATGCAGCAGCTGAGCTTGAGGCAGCCTATAAGGGCCCTGCCAGCCGTGACACATGGAGCCCTCAATAGTGCTGCTGATGTGAGGAGAGGAGCTGTGTGCTGGCCGGCAGCGGGGGCTTCTCAAGGCCCCAGGGCCGATTCCCCAAAGGCCCCGTAGGAGCAGCCTGAGCTCAGGTCCTCTGGGGTCTCGAGATGCTGCCCGTGCAGGTGCCCACGTGGTGCCCACGGGGCACGGCAATGACCTTAGGTGCCATGGGCTGAACGGGCTTCAGTCCCTCCACTCTAGGGGAAGGCTCTGGTTCCTCGGTGTCTGCCGGCTCACATCCGGATAAAATATTTATTAGCGAGATACAGAGAGAAAGAGAGAGAGAGGTGGCACCTACCCTCACAGTCAGGTTACTCGGAAGCTAAGTGCCGCGTCAGCTGCTGCCCTTTTCTTCCTCCTCCTCCCTGACCTCTGTGCCTGGGTGTGACATGCTGGCCCCTCCCCTGTCCTGTGCAGCAGGGTGGGGCGGGGTGGGGGGTGCTGGCCCCTCCCGATCTGGCTGAGGCTCTGTGCTGGGCACTCAGGGGAGACGGAGGGAGGCAGGAGGCTCCCCTGGGGAGCTTACAGTCTGGTAGGAGAGGAAAGCCAGGCCTGTGTGGGTAGGGTCCCTGCTGTGCTAAGTGGCCTTGGGATTAGCGATGTCACTTTGAGGATCTCAGAGGAAGGAGACGGCCACTCCGCTGGGATGGCAGTGACTGTTTGGGAGGGGCTGCTCCCAGAAGAAACTCTCCTTTATCCAGAAGCCCGCCCTCCCTCCCTCCCTCTCCTCCTCCCAGCCCCCTTCCTTTCAGGGGGCTCCCCCTGTCCCGGCCAGCCCACTAGCCTGGGCGGTGGGGTGCGAGGGGCGTGGCCACCCAGTGTGCCCTTGGTCAGCAGCGTGTCATGCTTAGGGGACACGCTGGCTTCTCTGTTGCCGAGCTGGTATCCGAGTTGCCTCTTCCTCGGCTCTCACCCGGTCACAGTGCCCTGACACTTCCACTCCCACCCCAAGCCTTTTTCTTGGTAATTGGTGTCAGAGACAAACTTGGGCCAATTTCCATCTGGGCCAGTGTCTCATGGCTTCTTGCCTATTTAATAACAGAGGAATTAAACCTGGCCACGCCGTCTTATCCCGGTGCTGTAAGCAGCATCAGAACAAATTGCCCTGAGCAGGGCGCTCGCCCTGGAGCTCCAGGCTTCCGGGCGGGACTTGCGAGGCGCTCATTGCCATGGCTTTTGCTCCGTAGTCTCCTCCTGCCCAGCGCTGACCCGGCAGCAGGAGCCCCCCCACCCGTGTACATTCCCGCTTTGTCACCTGCTCACAGAAACTCGGGGACGCAGAGGCGGGGGTGGAGAGACAACTGCCCAGGGACCCGGAGAGAAGATAAAGACTCAGATTAGCCCTGGAGAAACAAGATCTGTGATCCTGGCCTTTGGGGAGACTCGGGTTCCCCGCCAGCTGGAAGGTAACAAACCCAGACGCACCTGAGTCGCCCCAGGTATGTCTCCAGCATGCAGCGGCCAGGATCGGAGCACCAGGGAGGGGAGGGCTGGGCAGAGGCGCAGCAGCCCTCCCACTCCTTGCGTGGCCCCAGAAACAAGGCAAGGGCAGCCCAGGCGCAGAGGGACCTGGCTCAAGGGGCCTGAGTGAGTGGACTCCAGTTTGGGGATCCAATTGGCTCAGACTCCAAGGCGGCCCAGTGGCGTCTGAGTCCGGGGAAGGAGATCTACCGAAAGCCACAGGAGCCTGAGGGAATGGAGGCGTGGGTGTGCGAGAGGGGTCTGGAGGAGAAAGAGGAAGCAGCCTTGGAGAGCAGACAGCTGGGGCTGCCGAGGGGCGAGCTGGCAGGAAGCTGGCCGCGGGGGCGTGGCTCCCTCAGGAGGGCAGCCCCCAGGCCGGGCAGAGAGAGCCCAGCAAAGACGTGTTCTGATGGGGCCTGAAAGCTGAAAACACCAGCGTGGGACCTGGGGGGATGGAGGCCCAGGAAGGAGCTCACAAGGGCTGCTTGAGGTGAAAGTGTTTCTCTGGCAGCCAGAGTGGGACCCTGGAGACACAGGGACATGTTCTAACTGCACCAGATCTCTGCTCTCAAGGAGGAGTCCACTCCCCGCTCCTGCAGCCACGGAGAAGACCCTTCACCAAATGGCAAAATGCCTTGGGTCCATTCTTATTAACGAGGCCTGGAAAGTAGCATCCCAGGATTACGCTGAAGGTCCCTTTCTCAAGGACGCAGGGCTGAGCAATTAGAAAGGCAGGTGTTACCACGCCAACCTCTGAGGGGGACAGACCCGGGAGACTGTAACGGGCAAGGTGTCGGGGAAGCCGTGTCTGCAAATCAGCACCTCGTCTGACGGTCTCAGGTGCCACCCGCTAACGAACTTGTTGAACCACAGACAATTATTTCCGGGAACTAAGGAGAACGGAAGTGTATGGCGGCGGGGGCCGGGGGTTGGTTGGGGGAGGTGAGGACGAGTTGATGGACAGAGGGTCTGGTCTAGGTGTGGACACTGAGGCGGCTCTGTGCTCAGCAGACACCTTCCAGACCACCTTCCCTGGGACCAGCGGCCCTTCTGCACTCCATGGCGTGTGCAGCTCTCTTCTCTCAGAACACGTGCCATGAGCATTGGCGGGGGGCTTGCTTTCCCATCTGCTGGACCCCACCCAACCGCATCCCCGAGGTCAGGGAGATCCCCAGACCCCTGGGGCCCAGGCTAACTTGGATGCAGAAAGTGAGACCTCTGGGGGAAAAGGCCAGAGGCAGCAATTCCTGGGCAGAGGCAGCAGGAAGAAGTTGGGGTGATGCTGCCTGGCCCCCCCGGGGATGTGTTCTACAGAGAGCAGCTGCAAATCAGAGGCCGAGCTTTGGAAAGGACCCAGGTCCAGGCTCGCTGGGCAGACCCCTCAGACCTTCCCACTCACAGCAACACCTTCCACAAGCAAGACGACCACCAACACAACCAGTCGGCTCTTGGCTGGGCGGCCTCGGGGCTGTGCACCAGCACCTTGGACAGAGATCTGGGGGCCAGGCCTCCCTTGGAGCTTTGGCGACTGGGTGGCTCTTCCACCCCTTTCTCTCTCCTGCTCCACAGCAGACATCACAAATCGATTACAGAGCTCCTCCCCTCTGAGCCAGGAGCTCCTGGTCTCCCAACAACCATTCCAATCCATCCAACTACAACTGGCATGACTCTGGGAGCTGATTTTCCATATGTGCTGACGACTAACTCACATGCAGTTTTCAGTGCAAAGGCTTTTCTCAGTCAGGGGCAGGTTGCCCACCCAGCCTTTTTACTGTCCTCAATCAGAGGAAACTGAGGCACCCTGGAAGCAGCTGGCAGGATGTTATCCTCACGTGGCAGGCAAGGACACCCCCCACCAGGCTTCCTCCCCTTGCTGGCATCTGACATCACACCGGGCCGGCCCCGAAGCTGGCCCCAGCACCACACGCCGACATCCCTAGGAAAGCTGGCCAGGGCGCCTGGGCCTGTGACCGCCGCACGCAGGAGCCCCACCCCACTCAGCTCCCTCCGCAGACCCTTCCCCAGCACCGGAGACGGAAGAAGAATCCAGTCCCAGCCACCTACCTGAAGGAGCCAGTAGCACCTCCGGTGGAAGGTGGGGATGATGGAGGAATGGACATAGCAGCCGTACAAGCACTAGGGAGAGAGGAAAAACGAGAATTCAGTTGGAAAGAGGGAAGGAAGGGAGGAAGACGGCGCAACAGAGAAGGGGCAAGAGAGGGCCGCGGACGCCGCCACCACCCCAGGGAGACCGAGGCGCGGGCACCTCCACATCCGGCTCCAGGACCAAGGCTAAGGTCTGGGACACACCTAGGAAGCACAGCTGGGAAACACCAGTGGGCAAACATGGATGAACAGCTGGGATGCTCCCCCTTGTGAGGGCCATGGGGGCACGTGGGAACCCGGAAAAGCCAGGGGCCACAGGAATGCACATATGTACACATTTTGCCTATCATTTGAGGGGCTGGGGTTTACCCTGACGTTCACGCATAGAGCCTGGGTTAAGACCCCTTGGTGTATGGGGAGGGACGGAAGGTTACAGAATTGATTCAAGCACACACACACTCCAGACCTTTCCCAGCCAAGGAGAGCCGTCCCTGGCTGGTAGGAGCTCCAAGGCTGGGGGGCCAGGGAGGGGCAGCGCTTCCTAGGACTGACTTCCGGAGCTTGGGACCCTTTGCGCACAACCCCACTTGCTGGTTTTTATTTACAGTTTTCTATTCACATTTGTGTTTGTTCCAAGTATAAACCTGCATCTTTTACAGATGGATTTGGTTTTAGAAACCAGCTAGAGCCAGATTGGAGAAGAAGGTGGGTGAGGATTTAAGTTCAGGAACAGCATGTAGAGGGGACATGAGGAGGGACAGCTCTCATGAAGCTTGTCACTTAGATCCAGGAGGGTGGAGCTGACCGGTGGGACAAGTCAGGGGAGCACGTCATGCGCTGGGCACCGTGGGGGCTTGCCTGCCGGCAGGGGTGAGGAAAAGAGGCTAAGGAGAGCAGTTGCGTCCTTCCTGAAACTGAACGCTCAGAGTCTGAGTGGGAGGAAATTTGGCCTTTTCTTTTGGAGCCTCCAATTCCAAACTAGAATGAGCTCCTTCTATTTTCTTTGGAGTTCCCCTAGCTTCCCAAAGCACACGTTCCAGAAGAGGTGGGGCAGAAAGAGAAGGCAGGACCACAGAGCCCCAGAGGATGAAGGATGGGCGAGGTCTTCCCTTCTGCTCTCACTGTAGTCCCCCAACACAGACACCAATTCTGCAGAGAGAAATGGCCGGCAGCTCTGCATGTACAGCTTTCATCAGATATTTTTCACACTCCCAAAAAGACCAAGTGCAATTTGGTTTGACTAGGAGTCCATTTGAGCCTTGCCTGTCTCATTAACAGAGTTGAAAGAGAAATCATTTTGGACTATGGGATTCTGGCTGCAAGAAAATCAGATTTCCAATATGTTAGAACTTTTACAGATTGCTGTCAGCTGGGACTTAAGCCCCGTACAAACCAAACAAACAAAGCGGAAATTAATTTAAACGATTCCCTTGCAATTCTTGCCCAGGAAATGTATTTATTATTAAGAAGGCAATATTCTTTCCTGACTTTTCTGGTTTTCAATAAACTGTGTGTTGCTTTCTTTAAAAAAAAAAATTGATAGCTCATTCCTTCTTGCCAAAGGAGACTCGTGTTTGGACATTTTCTGTGAGCCGTTTGGTTGCAACGGATGAGTAACCCACCTGCAACTTACATCAGCCCTTTTCCTTTGTAATCTGGGTGTTCACATGGGCAGTTTCCTTGCTTTCACTCATGCAGTGAGCCCGATGGAGGGAGACTTAAACTGTTGAGAGAGGAATTCTCTCCCTCTCTTTGAAGTAAAAGGTTTCCCATCAGCTCTTTCTCACTGTTCATCCCTCTCGAGAGTTTGCCGCGACTGCCCTGCTTCACCTGTCTCTTTCTCTTTCTACTGCTTTTTTCTTGAACTTGAAAAGAACACGGTTGATTTGCAGCACCATCTCCCCCTTCATCCAATGCCTATCTATCTGTGTTGGGCTGCGGCAACCTTGAACCTCGTACTAAGGAATCACCGAGACTTTACCGATCACCTACTGCGTGTCCCTCCTGTGAGAGCCCAGGAAGAAAGCACAGCCCGTTCTCCCCCAAGACACCCCAGCACCCCTCTCTCAGGCACCCTCCCCATCCCAGAACCATCCAATAAACAGAATGATGTTAAAAAGAAAAATCACTGTTTCTACATCAAGGCTCATGCATTTTAATCAGAGGAACCCTCGGGGCCTCACTCAGAACTTAGTCTATTTTTAGATATTTACTGTAAACAACCTGGTGATCCGATGTCTCTGGTCTCCACAGATGAGAACCACAATCTTAGGAAGCTGGGAGAGAGGTACCGCTGATGACAGTGAGCCAAGTCAAATGGCATCAAGGGAGGAAGCTCCCCAGGGAGCCCCAAGCACTCAAGAAGCCCGAGGGCATCGGACCCTTCCCACGTTGCCTGGCCCAGCGCGCTGGTCACCCCGTGGCTCCCTTGTCCACCTCTATTCCCTGAACGGGGGCTCCTGGCAGGCAGGACCTTTGAATGAAGGGGGCCCACAGTTCCCCGACCCAGTACCCTCAGGACACCGGTCTCTACAGCCTGGTACAGGGAAGGATCCAGAGACAACACATGTTTAATTTCTGCTTGTGGAACTCCGAAGGCTCAAGTCTTTCTAAAACAAGACTAGAAAACCATCCGGAGAAATGGCTCCACGTTTAGTGCTTAAAGGAGTTGAGCTTCAGTTTCAGGGAAAACTGACAGGTGTTGGGTAGCTGGTTTCCCTTGTCTGGAAGGAGGCTTCTGCTGCCCAGTGTTGGTGAGCTAGAGTCAGCAAGGGAGGAATTCTGAGCGACGGATCCTGCTTGAAGTGGGAGACCTGCTGTTCACCAGCTGGGAGGGCCCTTGTCCTGTCCGGCTGCAAAACGGGCACCGTCCTTTTTCTGTCTTCTGCGTGGCTGTGAGGGTCGAGAGCTGACCCCTGTGCTGGGCTGCCCAGGACAGCAGGTGAGAGAGGGTTCAGAGGAAGCTACGGGGGCTTTCAGGGGCGCACGGTTGAAAGGGAAGAGTGAAGGAGAGTATTTCCAGCTTCAGGAAATGCACGTGGGGACAGGAGGTGAGACACAGTGGGCTGGGCTTGAGGGCCTGTAAGGACACTGGGATGGACCGGAGTGTCCACTGCACGGGGGCGTGGCGAGAGGCAAGTTCTGGGGAGACAAAGCGGGTCAGATCACAAAAGGCCACAGGGCCTACAGCAAGGAGGTTGGCTTCACCCTGGGGCGGCGGGGAACAAAGGAACATCTGCGTTCCAAAGCTCACTGTGGCAGTTGTGTGGCCAGGGACCGGGGTCGGGGAGGGCGGGGGCACCAGGTCCAGTTCTGAGTCCAGGAGGCATGCTGCGAACAGAGGCGGCAGCAGCAGAGAAATGGAAACATTGGCAGGGGTAAGGATGACGCCCAGCTTCTGGCTGTGCAGACAGGTACACGGGTACACAGTGGGCCCACTCACAGGAAACCCTGGGGGTGCAGCAGGCTGGTCGGGAGGGGCTGATTTCAGATTTCTATTGGTGACTCTGGGGAGCTCGTAAGACCCCCCCAGGGGGAGGCACCCAGAAAGCAGTAAGTTTCTGAGATCTGGTGCTGGATCTGGGCTGGCAACGGTGATCTCCACATCCTCAGCACAGGGACGGCGTTGGAGTCATGTGGAGAGGCCCAGAGTGGGGTCCATCCACTCAGGCTGGTTTCTGCAGCACAGAGCCGTGCCTGCTGGCTCAGGTGGACAGAGCAGGTGAGGCGTGAGCTTGCAGATGCTCCGAGCAGCAGGCAGCTGGCCTGCCTCACCCTGTGCCCACATACCTCACAGCCCCAAACCACCCACGGCCCGTCCTGATCCCAGGCTCTCTGGCCAGTTCCCATCGTCACCACTGCCCTCACGCTGGACCACTTCTGCCCATTTCCCGTCCTCACGGCAGTGTCATCACCAGGCCAATCGGGGATTAATTGCACACTATCTCACGATGCAGCGTATCAAATCCATTCCCTTTAACCACTAATCAAGAAAGCAATCAACTTCGTCTGTAGTCATCTGTGTTGTACAAACTCCTGGTGCTTTTTGATCAGGCTCTGGGGGTCCCTTGGGGTGTCCCTGGGTTGAGCTTTGCATTTGGGGGCTGTGATATGCTGGGAGGGAGAGTCACATCCCGGGGCTGGCGGATGCAGCTGCGTGTGCGTGTGTGTAAGCGGGTGGGTGCACACGCGTGTGTAGGTGTGTACGGGAAAGCACACCCTGGGCCCCTTGTTTATGTGTATCACATAAAACAAAGAAAGAAAAAGAGAAAGCAACCAGCTGTTTATAGGAAACTCAGGAGAATGTCACCCTGTAGATGAAAGCAACGTTCAAATTAGTTCTATTGGGAAATGAAGGTCTGACATCTTCCCTTTAACAGGACAGTGGAGCAAGGAAGAATTTTTTTCTTAAATACTCAAAATTGCTTGTAGGAGTCTACAGGGCTTTTTTTTTTCTTAAATAAAGACGAAAGATAAAATTACAGGGGAAACCAAGAGCAAACAAGAGCTCCCTTCAGTTCAAAATATATGCCTCAGAAAGGAACATTTCTGAAGAAAGCATCAGCCTCAAACCTCCTCAAAGGGACTTTTCCCCAACAGACTCAGCTGCCAGGGGTCCCCTTGGGGCCAGAAGGTCCATTAGGGCTTGACACCCGATGGCCTCGGTGGGCCAAGAAGGGAGCATCTCAGGTGGTGAGCGCAGCTTTATTGGTGGGGGGTTGGGAGTGGACGGTGGGTCCCCTTTCCCTCCAGCCCTCAATGGCTCCGAGAGGTGAAGCTGCTTCCCCATCTCTGTCTCTCTGTCCGTCTCTGGCATGAGCTCAGCCCTCCTATTGTCCCCTCCACTCTCGGCTTCTGATCTAGAATATGGCTGACTCGCTGTCCCCACTTCCGGGCTTTGCTTCAGTCTGTCCCACCCCGCAGGGCGGGCTTCGTCCTCTCCTGTGCAAACCCTACCCCCCACCCCGAGTCCATCTCAGATCCTCCCTCCTCCAGGGACCCTCTCCTGACCCGGCCAGTGGGAGGAGCCCCTGGAAATGACCCATCTGGGGTCAGGGGGCAGCACGGGAGGCGGACTCTGCCTTGGGGTATCAGAGACGCCATCTCTGTCACCATTAGCTCACCTATCGCAGGGGCTGGCAGACTTTCTGCCAAGGGCCAGATGGTAGATGTTCTCGGCCTCGTGAGTTAGATGGTCTCTGCTGTAGCTGCTCAACTCTGCCTTGTGGGGCAAAAGCAGCTTAGACGACAGGTAATGAATGTGTCCCCAAACTTTACTGATGGACATTGTAAATTGAACTTTGCATAATTTTCACCTGTCATGAATAGCATTCTTCTTTTGATTTTTTTTCCCCAACCATTAAAAAAAATGTGAAGACCATTCTTAGCTCATGGGCCATACAAAAATAGGTGATGGGTTGGCTCTAGCCCATGGGCCATAGGTTGCTAACCACGAGCCATCAGATTGGGAGGAATGTGAATTGTATGGTCCTTTGTAAAATTCCCTGCGGTGATTTCCATGTAGCAGGTGTTCAGTGAACTTTGGTTGATTTCCATGCGATGTGAATATCGACGCCGGGCAAGGAGGGAGCAGCAAAGGCCCAAGTGCATAGAAAATAATAGACTGTACATTTAATAAATACACTTAAGAGTGAGTATTGAACACAGTACCTTTCCCCACCATCGTCTACAGACAGCTCTCAGAAGACCTGGCTGTCTTTCGAACTAGACTTAGTCGTGGATGTTTGTTTTCTGGCCTGAGTGTGACGTGTATCGCCTAAATGTGAGATTAGTGGACACTCGGGCACCGTGCTTGGCGTGGAGGACTTCCTGGCATGTAAGAGGCGCTCAGTGAAAACAAGGCTTCCTCTCCCTGTCAAGTGCCTTCATTTTATTAACCAAGCAGAATTCAATGGGATAAAGTAAGGGCAGCTGAGAGCAGGTAGCGCGGGATTGGAGATGTGAAGCTGCTTTACATCCCCGCGGCCTTGATAAAGCCTATGAAATTTCTTCTCTGGGGAAGACCTTTTCATTCTGTTTTGGTGGCCCCCTCCCACAGGAGACAGGGAACCCCCAAAGCCAGGGCTTGCTGTCTCCCTCCTCTGGGGAAACATGAGCCCAGCATCTTCCTCGGTGGGCTGGGGGAACGCACATCCCTAGCCCCACACGACAGGCCTCTCTAGAGGAGGGTGTGGCAACCAGGAGTCACGTGAGGCTGCTCAAATTCCAATTCCAACTCCTATTACGTAGAAGGAAATAAAATAGAAACACCAGTTCTTCGGTCGCACTAGGCTCAATTCAAGTGCTCACCTACCACACGGAATGAGCGGCTATCATGTTGGACGGCTCAGAAAAACCCATCGTCATGGAAGGTGCTATCGGACACTGAGGCTCCGGAGAACAAGAGTGGGGCCCGGTTCAGGGATGCTCAGCTGGACCTCTTGGAACCTGAGACCCCAGGGCCCAAGATTTGGGGAAGCTAGGGTTTGGGGGAAGAAGTGGAGGTTGGGACGATGGGGTGGCAGCTCCACTTTGGGGAGTTGGGATGTTTGGAGGTTGGTACCTGCTTGAATCAGTCCGTGAGTGTATCCCCGAACCCCTGTGCTCAGAAAGCCTCGCTCCCCAGCTCCGCCCTACCCCAGCTCCCCACCAGAACCCCCTCGAATGCAGGGATAATACCTGCTGCGTCCCCAGGCTAGGATGCTTACAGCGAAATCTCCATCCCTAACCCTCCTTATGAGGGTCCCTCTGCTACTTCCTCTGCCGATGTCCTGCACCAGCCCCCCAGCAGCCAGGCCACCGGCCGGGGGACCCGAGAGTCGAGTTAGGCTCGTGGTGGTGGCCCGCACTCTCCCTCAGTGGCCTGGCCCCGGGTCCCCCAGTGGCCTCACCTCTCTCCCCCTGGATCGGTGACTGTCTGCACAAGGCAATCAGAGTGAAAATAGATTTTTAAGGTGCCTGGTTGATCTCACACACTTGAATCTAATGCACACACGACAAAGATGAATAGATTTTAAGGTGTGTCATGGCATAAAGGTGACAGAAGAGAAAGAGATAATAGAAGGGAAGGCAAAATCCACCGAGAGGACGATCTAATCCTGCTCTGCAGTGACGAAGGGGCAGGAGCCGTTTATTCAGAATATTCCAGGCAGGGCAGGTGAAAATTCCAGTGCTGGGGCCAGATGGGGTGACAGCCACACTCTCCCAGAAAGGGCACCCTGGGGTGGGCTGGGCCTTGGCTTACATGTAAGAGGAGGGCGTGTC